>NC_142051.1:43896649-44246232 GCF_982192425.1 Myodes glareolus | reverse complement strand
ATCACCACATGTGAAGCAAGATTAGTTCAGAACTAGGAGGGAGTGCTGTGAGTTCCAGTAGAGTTCCAGCGTGGAGGGATGCAGTCCTAGCGCCGAGCTCCAGTGGAAGGCACGGAGGGATGCAGTCCTAGCTGTGAGCTCCAATGGAAGGCGCGGAGGGATGCAGTCCTAGCTGTGAGTTCCAGTGGAGGGCACAGAGGGAGGCAGTCCTAGAGAGGCTGTCCAGAAGAGCGCTGTACTTGATGGGACACCACACGGCATCGCAGGCAGAGCACTCCTGTCCTCCCTAGGCTCGGAATCACCTGAAGAAGCTTCTCCAGGCTGTGTACTGCTCACAGCAGTGGCCTGGGCAGAGAACGCGAATCTGCCATAGAAATTCACCGGATATCTTTCTGGCAAGGCTCTAGCCTTCACGAGACTCAATAGGGGAGCTGAGAGAACTGTGTTCCAGGGAAATAGAGCTGATGGCGGAACCACAGAGTCTGAAAATGGTCTTAGTCACAGCTTTGCTGGGATACAGTTCACACACCGAAAGTTTGCCCACTTGAAGTGTACAATTTCGTTCTATATATATATACTCAGAGTGGTGCAATCCTATTCATTATCTATTTTTAGAACATTTTCATTGCCTCAAAATGAAACCCTGTGTCCACTAACGGTAACCACTTTAACCCTGTCCCATTTTTCTTATATGTTTCCAGCCCCAGGCAGCCATAAACTGGTTTTCTGTCTATGAGTTTGTTAGTCTAAAAAGTGCATATGATAGAAGCTTATGGCCAGTTGTATCTGGCTTCTTTCATTTAGCAAAATATTTTCAAGGTTTATATTATGCCATTATAAAAGGTAAATATTTTCTTTCCAAAAACAAAATGCATTCTATGAAACACATAAGAGACACTTTTTAAAACGGATGTGTAGTGATATTTCATTTGTATTGTAATAAATAAAATTTGCCTGAAGTTCAGAGAGTAAAACAGCCACACTGACCAGCCTTACAGATCAGGCAGTGGGGACACACACCTTTAATCCCAGTAGCTACACTAGTTTGCCATAGAAACCGGGCAGTAGTGGTGCATGCCTTTAATCCCAGCACTAGAGAGGAATATAAGATGGGAGGAGACAGCTCTCAGACACGGTATCATTCTGAGGATTTCTAGAGACAAGATCGCGATTTCAGACTGTGGTAGAGGTAAAAGCCAGTGGCTGACTGTTTTGCTTTTCTGATCTTTAGGTTGAACCCCAATTTCTGTCTCTGGGTTTTTATTAAACATGCTATAGATTCATAAAGATTATACACTAAAATTTTTTCAATAATTTATTTTTAATTTTATGTACATTGGTGCTTTGCCTGCATGCATGTCTGTGCGAGGGTGTCGGATCCACTAGAACTGGAGTTACAGGCAAGTGTGAGCTGCCATGTAGGTGCTAGAAATTGAACCCAGGTCCTCTATAAGAACAGCCAGTGTTCTCAGCTGCTCAGCCATCTCTCAGACCCCTAAAAAGATTTTTACAAAAGAATAAATTAGTCATAAAATCAGGTGCAGGCCACACCAATCAGAACAGAGACCCCCCCCTATTGCCCCAAAGACCAACCTAACCTCCAGAAGGCCAGCCACCAACATGGACAGAAATCATAGGTCATAGAGGCTTCCAGAAATCCAGGCTGCAAAGACTAGAAAATCAAAAAGGAGACAGAAACCATGGAACAAAACACCCATCTAATAAAGACAAATTCAGAAATCAGGGCCTAAACCTAATCATTCCAAACCCTAAACACCAGTGTAAGAACACAGTCAGCAACAGCTAGCAATATGGCACCACCAGCGTCCAGTTCTTCAATGGCATCAAGACTTGAATATTCAACGCAGCCAAAGCAGAAGAAAATGACCTTAAAACCAACTTTATGAAGATGACAGAGGTTCTTGAAAAGGAAACAAAAAAATTCCCTGAAAGAAATTGAGGAAAAGACCCCCCAAAAATTGAAGGAAATTAACAAATCCTTTAAAGAATGCTAAGAAAACCAAGAGAAAGCAAACAGGTGAAGGAATCTATTCGAGACATGAAAATCGAAATAGAAGCAATAATGAGAATACAAACTGAGGGAATTCAGGAAATGGAGAACCTGGGTAGATGAACAGGGGCTACAGACACAAGCATCACCAAGAGAACACAAAAGGTGGAAGAACAAGTCTCAGGCACAAAAGATACAATAGACAAAATAGATTCATCGGTCAAAGAAAATGTTAAATCAGAAAAACTCCTAACACAAACATCCAGGAAATCCGGGACACCATGAAAGACCAAATCTAAGAATAATAGGAATAGAAGGAGGTGAAGAATTCCAGCTCAAAAACCCAGAAAACATATTTTAAAAATCATAAAATAAAATTTCCCTAACCCAAAGAAGAACATTCCTATAAAGATCCAAAAAGCTTATAGAATACCAAATAAGTTGGGTCAGAAAAGAAAGTCCTCCCATCACATAATAATCAAAACACTATAGAATAAGGTAGAATATCAAAAGCTACAAGAGAAAAAGAGCAAGTAACATAAGTAACGTATAAAAGCTGACCTATCAGAATTACACCTGACTTCTCAACAGATTCTAAAAGCCAGAAGGTCCTAGAAAGACGTGCTACAGACTCTAAGAGACCACAGATGCCAGCCCAGATTAGTATACCCAGTAAACCTTTCAATCAGTATAGATGGAGAAAAAAATATACTTCATGACAAAGTCAAATTTAAACAATATCGATCCACAAATTCAGGCCTACAGAGAGTGTAAGAAAGAAAATTCCAGCCCAAGGAAGTCAATCACACCCATTAAAACACAGGCAACAGATAATCTCACACCAGCAAAATTCAAAGAAGGGAAACACACACACATACACACACACACACACACACACCACACCACACACATTCACACTCACACTACCAACAACAACAACAAAATAAGAGGAATTAAGTCAGTGGTCATGGGGCTGGAGAGATGGCTCAATGGTTAAGAGTACTGGTTACTCTTCCAAAGGACCTGGGCTCAATTTCTGGCACCCGTACGGCAGTTCACAACTGTCTGTAACTCCAAGATTTGACATCCTCACACAGACATACATTCGGGCAAAACACCAATGCACATAAAATAAAAATAAATTATTTAAAAAAAACAGTGGTACACAGACAGACAAAACACTTGTACACAGAAAATACAAATCTTTTAAAAAGTATGTCTAAAGCAGGATATAAAATGTTATTTCTGAAAAGAACCAATAACAAAATTATACAGCTCAGACTCATCGGATATAGTCAAAGCCGTTACACAGATTGAAATGCATCCCCAGAGAAACTAGACAGTGAAGAAGACCCTAAAAAAAGACATACATGGATCTACATAGGAAGGTGAAGAAGACAAGATCTCTTGAGTAAATTGGGAGCATGGGGTTCATGGGAGAGGGTAGAAGGGAAGAGGGGAGGAAGGAGAGTGGAGAAAATGCTCAATAAAAACAATAAGAAAATACTAACAAAAAAGAGAAATGCGTAAGGGTTAAATTCTTATTATTGTTGTAATTATTATTGTAAAGACTTATAATAAGAGCCGGGCAGTTGCAGCGCACGCCTTTAATCTCAGCACTTGGAAAGCAGATGCAGGCAGATCTCTGTAAGTTTGAGGCCAGTCTAGTCTACTAGAGCAAGTTCCAGGCTAGCCAGAACTGTTAAAAAAAAAAAAGTTAGAGAAGAAACAACTGATCTAAAGAAAAGTAGAATTGCAGAGAGAAAACAGACCATTAACTGTTTGTTTTTTTGTTTAGTTTAGTTTAGTTTTGTTTTGTTTTGTTTCTTACAGTGCTGGGGGTTGAACCAGCGATGTTAGGTAAGCGGTCTATGACTGAACCACACTCTACAGGAAAAAAAAAAGATGAAAAGATGAACCAATGAGGTCTTTGTAAATCCTCATCAGGCACAAACTTCACAAAGGAGATAAATCACTATTAGCACACTAGTCAGTTAAGAGTCCCATCGCTAAGATTCAGTGTGTCCGCTGAAGAGACACAGGCTGAAACAGCAGGACGTACATCCAACAGCATCCAGAGGTCTTGGGCACAGGTGTCTTGGTTCTCCTGCAGAAGGATCCAGTCACACAAGATAATAGGTGTCTGGTTCTTCAACCATCTCTAACTGTCAGGAGGGGAGCATCTTAGATCCAGGAACTCAAAGTCAGCTTCTAGTGAGTCTTATATCTGATTGTCTGATGCCCGTCTATGCTCTATGCACTACCATACAGTTCGTGAGCCAGGCAAGGGCTGGAGATTGAAACACACAACGACATACAGAGACACAGGTCATCCCAGCCAAACCCACCAGAAACCAATCCCCTGCCATCAGGATCTCCTGAGGGTCTCGTGCTCAGAGCAGCTGCAAGTTGTCTCAGAGCAGAGGAAAACAAGTTGTTTACAAGAAATTCAGGATCTGGGGGTTCACAGCTCCCAACAGATAGATACATTTTTGCTTCCTGGATTTCCTATATCCCAGGATTGCCTTAAACTGGATATGTAGCCAAGGCTGGCCTTGAACTCCCGACCCTCTTGCTTCTGCCTTCCAGGGGCACAGATACTGTATCCAGTGCTGACCCAACCACTGAAACATATTTGTTATTACTAATCAATGCTGACGGACTGTTACATTCACTCTGGAACAACCCAGAGTCCTTAATGACAGAATATTATTTATCTTCTGTTAGTAAATTCCAGTGATTATAAAGCGTCAGGAGCTCCGGAGGAAAGGATGGTCAGTCCAGGGCAGCTGATATTAACCCATGCAATGCAGTGTATATAAATTGAAAACAAGGGTAAATTAAAAATACAGAATAAAATTCAGAAGGGAAGTAACAAGATCGTAACATTGTTTAAATAGAGACGAATTGACCAAGTTTATGCTAATGAGTTTGAAGACCTAGGTTTAAAATTATTTTAGTTATAGAAATATGGAAATCTATTTTAGCATAAACAAGTCTAAACCAACTACTTTTCATGGAAGAAACAACAAAAATATTTAACCGAGACACACTTTCTTCCTCTTAAAGCTCAAGGCCAAAATAACTTCACAAGATAATTCTATCATCCCTGAAGAATATAACATTATAATACACTTAACTGTTGTAGAGCCTAGAAAAAGAGGGAAGCCTCCCAATTATTTTCAAGATGATATTTCAAGTGAATATTTCATCATGAAAACCTGAGTAAAGGAAGAAAAGTATGGATTAGTATTTTATAAATATCAGTAAAAATTCCAAATAAAGTAATATCAGCAAGTTCAAAATAGTATGCCCTGAATAAAGAACAATTTTGGGGTTTTTTTCTGCCATAGTTGTCTGTCTTTTGTTTTTGAAACAAGGTCTCACGCATCCCAGAATGTCCTTGAACTTGATATGTAGCTGAGTATGACCTTGAACTTTCTTTTAAGGTTTATTTTGAGACCAGAGAGATAGTTTAGTGGTTGAGAGCATTGGCTGCACTTCCAGAGGACCTGGGAAGTCCTTCTGTATGTGTGTTGCTTTTATTGGTTAATGAATAAAGAAGCTGCTATTGGTCAATGGTTTAACAGAATATAGTCAGGCTGGAAGAGATACAGAGAGTAGGAGGAGCCATGGAGCCACAGAGGAGGAGGGCGGGAACTGCCAGCTGGAGCCTTGCAGTAGGCCAGGAACCGCGAGGTAAAATATAAAATAATAGAAATGGGTTAATTTAAGTTATAAGAGCTAGCTAGCAATATGCTTAAGTGATTGGCCAGGCAGTGATTTAAATAATATAGTTCCTGTGTGATTATTTAGAGTCAGGGTGGTAAGGAAACGGACTAGTGACCTCCGCCAACACACAACTGACTGTAACTCCAGTTCCAGGGACTCTGGCACACTCACATAAACACACAAGCAGGCAAAACACCAGTGCACACAAAGTAAAATAAATAAACTTAAAAATATGTATTTTATTTGTGTAGATGTGTGTGTGAGCACATGCCCACAAGTGGAAGCCAGAAAAGGGTGTTGGCTCTCTCACAGGTAAAGCTACAGGTGTTTTCAGACTTTTACTATAGGTGTAGATGCTTGAATTCTGGTCCTCGTGGTTACAGCAAGTTCTTTTAACCGTGAGCTGCGTCGCCAGTCATGTCTGTACCTCCAGAGTGCTGCCTCTGCCTCCCGAGTGCTGGGATTAAAGGCATGTGCCACCGCCGCCCAGCTGACATACAGGGTTTTAAGTAGAAAGAGTCAACACCGTATAAATTCATTAGGAGACCACAGCTGAACTTGGAAATTTGAATTTGGATTTGAATGCTGAAGCTGTTTTGCCTAGAATGCAAATAATTCACGGCATCACCAACAGGTGGCAGTATCTCGTGGCTCTTTACAACAGCCAGTTGTGCGGGGGCACTAGGGATTTACACTAGTGTTTGCTTCGCTGCCTTTAACGTGCATAAGGGAAACCTGGAGGTGACGCAAATGCAAACAGCACAGGACAGTTGGGGAAGGAGGCAGGGGGACACACTTAATCTGAATTATGTCCAAGCTCTCGAATTCAACTGCTCAAGGAAGCATCAAACACACGACAGAAAACACTTGTTAGCGTGAATGGAGATTTCACTTTGTGGGACAAAGAACACACCCCCATGGTCACACACAGTAAATGCTAACGACCCTCGAAATGTGGAGATCTCTGCCCTGCCCTCCTTTTACAGTGGTCTCCATTTGATAGAAGCAGGGTGCCTTGTGGTACTGAGTCCCTACAATCAGGGACAAGGACTATCTTATTATGAATTCAAGTGCAGGTCAGTCAGTCATTCACGATAGCGATACTTCCCAACCAAATTCCATATGATAATTTAACTATTCTTCTTAATGTCCCTTAATATCCTTTTAATGTAATTTTTATTCAGTCTACACAGATACGGGTTTCATAAATAGTCTCATCTAAGTGTATCATGTACTTTGACGGTCTTTATTCCTACTCTTTCCTCCTCAGGATTCCCGTTTGCTTCTTTACTTCCAATCTCTCTATTTTAATGTCATATACATCATCTTCATGACTTTTCTTCCAGTGTCTAAGCATTTGTTTGGATATTTAGTTTCTTTGTTGCTCAGAACGTAAGAGCCTGGAAGATGTCCGCACATCTAGCAAAGTTTGTGATTCATTCGTTCCCCGGAATTCTACGGAATGCCTCCGTGAATCTAGACGCTCACAAACCCAGGTAGACCGCTAGATGGCAGTAGAGGTACATGCTGGGCTTTTAGAGTCCCTGGCTGCATCTCACAACCACAGAAGACAATCTTCCCTCCCAGTTTCAAACAGGAAGGTTGCATGCAGCCCCAAAGGAAAGGCAGTCATTGAGCTTGCATGCCAGATAGGCAACTTACAAGCAGAATTGCATACGGATCATCTACTTTTTTATGATTTAATGTCTGCAGCATTTTTTATCTTATGGGTACATTAAAAAAAAACGATTTTAAAATGTTTTGTGTAAAAACATTTTGGAAAAATGAGAGTCCATACAAATGACTTACAAAAGTAAGTCTCCCTCCAGCTGCCCCCTCGATTTCCATCCCAGGAGAGAATTGACCAAGTCCCTGACTATTTCACCCAGAGATACTTGAATTAAGTTCATGCTGACTACTGATGCAGTATCTGTGTGCGCGAGTGTGTGGGGGATCAGGTAGGCAGAACGCATACACAGACTACAGAGTAATCTGAACAAAAGCAGGAAATCTGTAGACGCCAGGAAAATGTCTCCTTCAGTCCATCCAGCCTTGCTCCCAAAACGGGAATCTGTAAAGGTTTCTGAACTCTGAAGTGGTTTGTTTTCTTCTTCTTCCTGTTGATCTAACAGATTGAAACCCTACCAGAGGCACCCACAGTACCATCTTGGTAAATCCTGCCTTCTGAAGCTGTCCCTGCTGTAATTAAATTACTGTAAATACAATTAGAAGGTCCCGCTAGGTGGTCTGTGTGACACCAGCCCCAAAGGAATTGTCTTGAGATATTTGAACCCAAAGTAAAGAGCAAAGTGGCAAGATCCCCTTAATCTTTGGGGCCAGCCCTTAGAGGATTTGTGGCTGAAATAACCGGTGGCCGGGGTTAGGCATGGCTAGCGGCACTTTCAGGAGACGTTTTTCTTAACCAACCCTGGCCTTCAGGGTCAGTGAGGGGGCTCCAGCTTCCACGGCGGTTCGCAATTCTGTTTTCAGTCTGGCTAGGCAGGGTCTGGGCCAGCTTTGCACCCAGCGCGTTTTGCATCGCTGTTGCTATGTGGTCCACGTGTGTTGCTCAACAAGCTTAAACTTAGCCTAACTCGTGCTAAACTAATTTGCGTCAATTTGTCTACATCATGCCAACAATCGTTCTGAGAGTCCTGAATAGACCATACAAGGCCGCTGATAAAGGCCCTGGGACCAGATGCCGCCGGCCATTCTGCTGAGCCCCGCGGTCTCAGGTTTTTCTCCATGGTTTCGTCATATCCTAGTGACAATGTTAGTTTTTCCACTGTGGAGTTAAAACTTCTTTTTTTTTTCTTTTTAAACAAAAGACACTGCCTATACAACTGGCAATCCTGCCGATTTTTTTTTTTTTTGGAAAGAAAGAAACTGCTGAATTCTAGACCCAGTGTTTCCTAACAACGTACTCCCCCTACCCTGAAGTTTTAAAGAAGCAAGTAGAGTTAAGTTTTATAGAAAGTGCTTATACAGCTGTGACCAGGTACTATCCAAACTGCCTGCCATTCCTGCAGGCTAAAATTGTAACCCTACATACCGACTGCTTTTTACAGAAAGATCTTTGTAAATAAGAAAATAATTAGCATTTATGCCTAAAGACAGCAAGTCAACACAGGATAGACAAGGGGGGGTTGTAATAAAATGGGTTCTTGTCAATGAGCCGTTTTGTTGTTTATTTCCTGCACAGTCCAGGCTGATCCAGAACACACGGTACAGCCCATGTTGGCCTTGAGATCACTGTGATGCTCCTGTCTCAGCCCCCTAGGTATTGGGATTACAGGCATAAACTACCACACTCAGCTCAGAAATAATTTTTAAAGATTTATTATTTTAATTGTGTGTATTTCGGGTATCTATGTGTGAATATGTGTGCTTGGGTGCGGGTGCCTCCGTGTACCTGTGTGTGGGTGTGTGCACACAGATGCAGGTGCCTCCGTGTACCTGTGTGTGGTGTGTGCACACAGATGCAGATGCCTCCGTGTACCTGTGTGTGGTGTGTGCACACAGATGCAGGTGCTCTCGTGTACCTGTGTGTGGGTGTGTGCACACAGATGCAGGTGCCTCCGTGTACCTGTGTGTGGTGTGTGCACACAGATGCAGGTGCCTCCGTGTACCTGTGTGTGGGTGTGTGCACACAGATGCAGGTGCCTCCGTGTACCTGTGTGTGGTGTGTGCACACAGATGCAGGTGCCTCCGTGTACCTGTGTGTGGGTGTGTGCACACAGATGCAGGTGCTCTCGTGTACCTGTGTGTGGTGTGTGCACACAGATGCAGGTGCCTCCGTGTACCTGTGTGTGGTGTGTGCACACAGATGCAGGTGCTCTCATGTACCTGTGTGTGGTGTGTGCACACAGATGCAGGTGCCTCTCTGTACCTGTGTGTGGTGTGTGCACACAGATGCAGGTGCCTCCGTGTACCTGTTTGTGGTGTGTGCACACAGATGCAGGTGCTCTCGTGTACCTGTGTGTGGGTGTGTGCACACAGATGCAGGTGCTCTCATGTACCTGTGTGTGGGTGTGTGCACACAGATGCAGGTGCTCTCGTGTACCTGTGTGTGGTGTGTGCACACAGATGCAGGTGCCTCTCTGTACCTGTGTGTGGTGTGTGCACACAGATGCAGGTGCCTCCGTGTACCTGTGTGTGGTGTGTGCACACAGATGCAGGTGCTCTCGTGTACCTGTGTGTGGTGTGTGCACACAGATGCAGGTGCTCTCGTGTACCTGTGTGTGGGTGTGTGCACACAGATGCAGGTGCCTCTGTGTACCTGTGTGTGGTGTGTGCACACAGATGCAGGTGCCTCCGTGTACCTGTGTGTGGTGTGTGCACACAGATGCAGGTGCTCTCATGTACCTGTGTGTGGTGTGTGCACACAGATGCAGGTGCTCTCGTGTATCTGTGTGTGGTGTGTGCACACAGATGCAGGTGCCTCTCTGTACCTGTGTGTGGTGTGTGCACACAGATGCAGGTGCCTCCGTGTACCTGTTTGTGGTGTGTGCACACAGATGCAGGTGCTCTCGTGTACCTGTGTGTGGGTGTGTGCACACAGATGCAGGTGCTCTCATGTACCTGTGTGTGGGTGTGTGCACACAGATGCAGGTGCTCTCGTGTATCTGTGTGTGGTGTGTGCACACAGATGCAGGTGCCTCTCTGTACCTGTGTGTGGTGTGTGCACACAGATGCAGGTGCCTTCGTGTACCTGTGTGTGGTGTGTGCACACAGATGCAGGTGCTCTCGTGTACCTGTGTGTGGTGTGTGCACACAGATGCAGGTGCTCTCGTGTACCTGTGTGTGGGTGTGTGCACACAGATGCAGGTGCCTCTGTGTACCTGTGTGTGGTGTGTGCACACAGATGCAGATGCTCTTGTGTACCTGTGTGTGGTGTGTGTACACAGATGCAGGTGCCTCCGTTTACCTGTGTGTGGTGTGTGCACACAGATGCAAGTGCCTCCGTGTATCTGTGTGTGGGTGTGTCTATGTGGGCACAGGTGCTCTAGGTGGCTCGAAGAGGGTGTCTGATCACAACCTTACAGAGACTGTGAAGTTGTTACTCAATGTGGCTGCTGGAAACCAAACTCTGGTTCTCAAGAGCAGTGTGAACTCTTACCCGTTGAGCTAGCTCTTCAACCCTAGAAGATTTTATTGTTGTTGTTTGGGGTTTTTTTTTTTGGTTTTGTTATGTTGTGTTTTGTTTTGTTTTTGAAACAGGGTCTTTCTACATAGCCTTAGTTGTACTGGAACTCACTACGTAGACCAGAGTGGCCTTGAACTCACAGAGATCCGAGTGCTGGGATTAAAGGCGTGTGCTATCACACCCAGCAGCCCCCAAGACACAGTTTTAATGTAGGAGAACTTTCTGTGGCTGCTTTCTGAGCCCGGTATACAATGCCTCTCCTTGCATTACCCCCCGCACTTAAAGAATCTAAAATCTTTCCTTAGGAAATTGATGAATGCTCAAATGTATTCATTGGATGACTATTGAGCAGCTGCTATGTGCCTGGCAGCCTTTGAAACACTCGGAATCCAGCTGTAAACAGACTCTCCTTCTGAAACACTGTGGAAAGAGATATTTGATCAGGAAACCAGTAAACACATAACAGTAGTTGGGTGGATGCTGGGATCCTGGATGTTAATAGAAAGTATTCAGAAGAAAACTGAAGAGGGGAACCTCCTCAGAATGATGCCTTAGAGGCAGAGATCAGAGATGTCACTGACAAGATGACATTGCGCAGAAACCCAAGGGAGAGGCGCACAAGCAGAGGCAAACTTAGGAGTCCAAGCCCTGAGGGTGACGATGGCTTTGAACATCCTGGAAAACAGGAAGCTGGAGGAAGGGCAAGGAGGTAGGAAATGAAACCCAAAGGGAACCTAAACGGCAGGCTGCGGCATCGTGGGCTCTCTCTAGCGCCCACTGACACGGTGAACCTGGCTTGTAGTGTATGCTTCTTGCTTCCAGAGAACCCTAGAGAAAGGTGGCTCGGATGATAGGCCCGTGGAAGCTCTCAGAGCAAATGAGGAGGAAAAGGAAAGGCTTAAAACTGCCAACTGGCAGCCATGAGGTACGACTTCCCTACTGGGAATCTGAGGGATCCAGAAAGTGGGATCAGCCCATGTGGCCTGAACTGTAGACTCAGTAGATCCTCTAAGCATAGCTGACACAGTGGCAGCCAGGTGCAGCAATTCTAGAGAACAATCTAGAGTTCCTTAGGCAAATAAGTCAAAGGCACCCTGTGGTCAGTGGTCTCATCCTTAGAATTTACATAAAGCATGAAAATTCTGTTGCATGAAAAAAGAAGACTCAGAACCCCAGAAAGCATACTTTAATGCTGGGAAAGATGCCATATGCTGTAACCCCAGCATCCAAGAGCCAGAAGGATTGGGAGATGAGGCCAGAATAGGGTGTATCGTGAGATTCACACACATACACACACACACACACACACACACACACACACACACACACACACACCATAAAAGGAAAGAAAGAGAGAGCAGAAAGCTGTCTCAATCACTTTTTATTACTGTGATAGCACACCATGACCAATGTGACTTACAGAAAAAGTTTATTTGGGGCTTACGGTTGCAGAGGGTTAGCATTCGTGATGGTGAGTCAGAGGGAGCAGCTGGCAGGTGGGTGGAGCAGCAATCAAGAGCTCACATCTTAGACTACAAACAGGGATCACAGAGAGCAAACCCCTAATCACAGGAGTCCTTAGCAGCCTCAAAACCTGCTTCTGGTCACATACTTCTCCCAGCAAGGATGTGCTGTCTGGTTTTACGTCAACTTGACACAAGCTGGAGTCATCAGAGAGGCAGGAACCTCAGTTGAGGAAAGGCCGCCATGAGATCCAGCTGTGAGGCATCTTCTCATTAAGTGATTGATGGGGAGGGCCCAACTCATGGTGGGTGGTGCCATCTCGGGACTGGCTGTACCGGTTTCTATAAGAAATCAGGCTAAAGCCATGTGAGCAAGCCAGTAAGTAGCACCTCTCCATGGCCTCTGTATCAGCTCCTACCTCCAGAATCCTGCCCTGTTTGAGTTCCTGCCCTGACTTCCTTCAATGATGAACAGCAATATGGAAGTGTAAGCTAAATAAACCCTTTCCTCCCCAACTTGCATTTTGGTCACGGTGTTTCATCGCTGCAATAGGAACCCTAAAAAACTATACCTCCTAACACTTCCCAAACAGACAACAACAGGACCAAGCGTTCAAATGCCTGGGACTTAAGGAAGATATCTTGAAATCAAACCACCTCTAAAGCAAAGCAAAACGAAACAGAAACAGGACTTTAGCATAAGTGTATTTTGGGAAGAAAAGAGGGCAAAGGTGATGGCTGGGGCATGGACCCTCCTCATTCTGACTCTTCATCACATCATTCTTCCCTGGGGACAGTTTGTGACCCTCCAGGAGTTGCTAACATCACTCATGCAGACTGAACAGCTGGCCCACTTACCTTTCAGCAGCGAGGTTGACTACTCCTCAATATTAGGTCTGTTTTGTTGTTGTTTCTGTTGCCCGCAGGGAGACCTGAGGAAGCGCCTCACAGGTCAGGGATGGCAGATACTTCCAATGACTGTCCCCAAAGTACACCGGGCGAAGGCTAGAAAGAAGTCCACACGCTGTGGTTGAATAGCTAACTCTTATAACCCAAACAGGTTAGCATGTTTTCTCCTATAGTTTTGACCACTGTACCATTGTGAGAAACCTATAAAGCAGTGTTCAGACTCAGGATCTTTGGATCCCCAGGGTGCAGAGAAGTCTGCTCCCAGCCTGCAGCCTGTCCCTTTCTTCTTCCCACCACGAGCACCAGCCAGTACTATGAATCCAGGCTGTCCTCCTCCTTTGGTAACCAGCTCCACAGGGCCACCCTTCAGGCCTCAGACAAGCAATTCTAATAACAAGTCGGGCCTAGGTAAGAGGCCTGCACAAACCCTCTAGGGGAACATGCAACGGTTTGGGTTTCCTGGGTTCCTGATGTGTTCCTGCCCTCTGAGAAAGGACACAAAAGACAGCCGGGATGGAGCTTCTCAAGCGAAGGGACTTACTTTTACCTGGACTAGGGTGATACTTGTAAGCAGAGCTGACTTGCACCTGGACTAAGGACAACATGTTAATAAAGAGGGTTCCTTGAGCAGCTGGGGAGCAATGATGGGCTCCAGCAAGTCTTTGAGGCAATAAAAAGTAGGTTGTAGACACATAATATTTCGAGACGACCCAGAATACCAAAAGAGACCTCATGTCGCGATGGAGTCTTGGACAAGCCTCCTTAAACTCTCAGTGCCTCAGTTTCTCCATCTAGACTCAGATGGATCAGGCAAGATTAGCAGTCTCTCTGCCCCAGTTCTTTTTGTGTGCAGACAACTGGCTTGAACTAGACGTGAGAGTCTCAGTCCGAGGTCCAATGAGGTTTCTTTCTGCTTCAATCCCCCACCCGGCAAACAGAATCTTACTCTGAAATTTTCCTTAGGTGATTTGAGGATAGCCATAATTGAGGCCCATGGGACCAGATGTCCTCTCTGAGACATCCCACCGCCAGCCGCACCAGAGTCTCTCCATACACACTAGGAGCACATTGGGTGGGAACTTCCTAATTGGCTTTGCTCTTTCTGCGACTGTCCAAGGCACAGTGCCTCTCATGGGACTTTGTGAGAGGATCCATCAACTCCAAGGGAGGTTTTGGTTCCAGGATCACCTGCATCTATGTGAAAACATTATGGGGTGGGAGATGAGACTTGAGGCCCAGGCAGGCAGACAAGACTGCTAAAGAGAACAAGACCCTGCCACAGAACTGCCAAGCTTGGGGCTTGGCTCTTAGGAGGCCGCTTCTCAACTGCTCTGAATGGCAGATGCCGCCCGGCCTCTCCAGGCCTCTGCCAGGCACCTGCAGAACAGAGCATTTTTGGCAGGTGAGGAGAGAAGAGAATGGGACTTTTCTCAAGCCGTTCTCCCGGAACGACACGAGCTGGCATCTGGGGAGACACCGGGTGAGAAACACGGGCCACTGTGTGCTGCTCTCGGTGTGTGAGAACCAGCCAGCAAGTGGCAGGCAAAGGGCTTTGTGCTCAAGTGCTTTGCAGCCCTACGTCCGGAGCTTGGTATGTTCCGGGCCCCATGAATGAGACTGGTCGACGCTTTGTACCAGATGTAAAGTGGCCTCTTTTCACATGGTTGGCACTGAAGACTAGCGAAGGGGCTCCAGTGCTCTCTGGGAGCTTGGCAGAGCTGGGCATGGAGCCTGAATGGTGGCTCTGTGGGGGCAGCAAGGACAATGCTGCCTGCTAGGAGAAGCTGTCACCACGACGCAGAATTCTTCAGCCTGGAAGTGATGAGTCACCTCTACCAGGGATGACCCACCACACCCGTACCTCCTGGTGTCCAGAGCTGCAGCTCAAAACACATGCTTTTCCAAAACAGACTGGAACATGAGTCTCACGGCAGGGGTGCCTCTTCGATAGCCGAGTATTAGCATGTTCTGGAGAGTTCCTTGGCTTTAAGAAAGCAGCCGGGGAGACTAGGGAGATGGAGGTTACAAATCAAAGTACATTTTTCATTTATTTATCCATTCTCTGTATTGGCTGTTTTATAGACGTCGTTATCAATGCTATGAATCACGTGGGGGCATTGTTCCCGCTCATCACCACCACATCACCTTCGTCATCATCATCATCATCATCATCATCATCATCATTTGAAATGAGGTCTCACCATGTGGCTCAGACCAGCCTGGGGCTTCTGGGCTCCATTTCCTGAATACTTGGAACTGTGGGTGCAAGGGCACTGCTCCTGGCTCCAGCTTCTAGTCGAGGAAAGGCTAAGAGGTTAGGGGAAATAGAGTCGCTTGCTCAAGCTTTGTGCCGTCGGGATTCAAACTCTGCTCCAGGGTTGAAGCCTCAATTCTTCCTGTGATGTTGGGCTGTCCATAAAAGCAACCGGAGGGGAGGATGTGTGCACGATGGAGCGTCTCTGTGTAGGTTGTGTATACATGGATACACGTGTGCTTGCGTGACTACCAGAGGTCAACCTTAAATGCCTTCTTCCGTCTCTCCACTTTATCAGTGTGTGAGTGCAGGCACACACACACACACGCACACACACACACTAGAGTGCATGTGTGGAGATCATTTGATCCAGGGTCCCTTGTTGTTCACTGATGTATACATGCCGGGTTAGCTGGCCTACGAGGGTCTCAGGGTTTTCCTGTTTGCACCTCCCATTCCATTATGAGAACACTGGAATCACGGACACACGCGGCTGTGCTTGGCGTTGTACGCTCAGGTCCTCGTGCTTGCAAAGCAAGCACTGCATCTACTGTGTGGTGGCCCAGCCCCTCCCCCTCCACTGTGTGATAAGGTCTCTCCTGTTAGGCTTGGCTGGCTGACCACTGAGCTCTGGAGATCCACCTGCCTTCCCTGGCCTTCCCCAGGCACACAGCACAGCACACAGCTTTTACATGGGTCCTCAGGATCGGAACTCAGGTCCCCGAGCTCACACAGCAGGTTCTTTGTCAACTGATCCATCACCACAGCCCCCAGAGCTTTAAAAAAAAAATGTAGTTTACGTATGAGTGTTCTGTCTGCATGTACACCTGCACTCCATCAGATCCCACTCTAGATGGCTGTGAGCCACCATATGGTTGCTGGGAATTGAACTCAGGACCCCTGGAAGAACAGCCAGCTCTCTTAACCGCTGAGCCATCTCTCCAACCCCTCAGAGCTTGTTTTTAAAGGAAGCCGAGGTGACAAAAGCCAGGGTGTCCTCAGCTTAATCATCGTGCAGACATGTTAGTGTCTGAGTCTATAAATATCACTGGAACTTCCAGGATGCTTTGGAAAAGGGAGAGCTGAAAGGGTGACTTGTTCCTGTCCAAATCAGAGTTCGTGGTGTACATGAAGCAACTCTTCTCCATGCTTTAAAAAAAAGGTCTAGGGATGTAGTAGTGCTTAACATGTTCAGCCTGGACATGAGCCCACACACTACAAACAACTGGACACAGTGACACACGTCTCTAATCCCAGCTCTGAGGAAGTAAGGGCAGGAGGCTCAGAAGTTCAAGGTCATTTTGGCAAGGTGTGAAGTCTGAGTCCAGTCTGGCTGACAAGAGATGTGGAGGAAGAAGAAAGGAGGAGGCAAGAGATCACTATACAGGAAAGATACAGTGTCATCTCTGTAGCGCATGAGCTCCAAGAGCAACAAAGTAGCCAGGCATGGTGGTGAACACCTTTAATCCCAGAACTCAGGAGAAAAAGCAGGTGTATCTCTGTGAGTTCAAGGCCAGCCTGGTCTTTAGAGTGAGCTGCAGGACAGCCAGGGCTACACATTGAGAATCCCTGTCTCAAACCCCTCCCCCCACCAAAAAAATAAGAAGAAAAAAAAAAACCAAGCTTTAGAAATGACAGGAACTGTATCTTTCATGGTCATTCCTCCCCTGTACTTTCAAAACACTAACCATCTAAAGCAGTGACACCCAAAGAAACGAATGGGAGCCAAGTGTAGCGGTGCACCCCTTAAATCCCAGCCCTCGGGAGGCACAATCAGGTAGACCTCTTGTGATATCAGTGAGTTCGAGGCCAGTCCCGTCTACTAGTGAGTTCTGGGACAGTCGGAGCTGTAAAATGAGACTCCATCTCAAACAAAACAAAGCGAAACAAAAGAAAGGAAAAAGAAAGAAGGAAGAAGTGAGTTGGTGCATTCTCCTGAGTGCAAGGTGACTCGGTCGTGGAGGAAGCTGATCCTTTCTCACCCCTTACACATTTATATTTGACATGAAGTTTAAAATGACACCATTAATAGCACTTTTTGGGGAGGCAAACATTTATTTTAAACTTTGAATTTATAGCCATATGTGACTAGGGACTCCCATCTTAGAAATCTCGAGTTTAGACTGTCAGTTTTTTGTTATTCTATTTCGTTTGTTTGCTTGGTTGGTTTTTTTTGAGACAGGGTTTCTCTGTGTATTCCTGGCTGTTCTGAAACTCGCTTTGTAGACCAGGCTGGCCTCAAACTCACTGCTATCTGCCTGCCTCTGCCTCCCAAGTGCTGGGATCAAAGGCGTGCAGCATCACCGCCCAGCTAGACTGTCAGTTTTACTGTGTGTAAGTGAAGAAATGAAAAGCCTCTGCGTGCAGATCATCTTTCGTTGGCTCGTGCAAAAAAGCTTGAACACCTTGAGTCCAGAGAACAAGTTGAAAACCCAGAGCTAGAACACAGGTACTGGAGAGCGGCAGGAGAAATGCGCTCACGAGGGGGAGTTCTCGAGATCTGAGGACCAGAGGGTTCTTATGGTCTGTGTCCTCAGAGCGGATCGAAAGCAGCTGTGTCTGTTTGCAGATGATAGCACAGCTGGGCTGATAGACTATAGACATTCCCTCCTAGGAGGAGGGGTAGGGCGGGCCATTGACTCTTTCCCCAGAGTAGCCAGCTTCTCTCACCAGCCATTTGTATGCAATTCTTCTCTAAGTGCTGAGTCCTCAGGAAGGATCTTGGTCGGGGGAGAGGGGAGCTCCACATCCTTGGCTATGGTAGAAGTCATCACTTGTGTCTTAGTTACTTTTCTATTGCTGTGAAGGGACACTATGACCAAGGAACCATATAAAAGAAAGCATTTCACTGAGAACTTGCATACAGTTTCAGAGAGCTAGTCCTTAGCTATCAAGGCAGGAAGCATGGCAGGCCTAGCACTGTAGCTACTGAGAGCTTACAGCTCATCTATAAGCAGCTTACAGAGTGAGCTGGGCTTGCCAGGGGCTTTTGAAATGTCAGTTCCATCCTCAGTGACACAGCTCCTCCAGCAAGGCCATACCTCCTCGTTCCTCCTAAACGGTCTACCGACTGGGAACCATAGACTCAAATGTGTGAGCCTATCAGGGGGCACTCCAAACACCGTAGCATTTTGGGTACAGATTTAACTGGGAAGCATAGACTCAAACGCAGGAGCCTATGAGGGGGGCATTCCAACCACTGTACCATTTTGGGTACAGATTTGCCAGCATGGCTGCTTTAGGGTCCAGGCTAGTGTTCATAGACTCCGCGGAGGAGGCATATAAAGGTCCCAGACCAGTCCAGCTATGCCTGCGTTACAAGCTCCTGCCACAGGGGACCAAGCCCTCCAGTTACCATGCCTCGCATGATGGTTACCCCCTAAGTTGTGATCCAAAAGAAACCTTACATTGCTTCTGCACGCATGTTGCAGGGACAAGAAAAATAGCTAATACAAACTCTTTATAAAGGGTCCATGGTCGGGGCTTTTGTTATACCCGCAGGAAGAAAACTGCCTTAAACACATCACCAGTCTGCAATGAAGGCATTGTTTGCCTGTCTATCTTCTAGCGGATTGTTTCCCAGCAGGCAGATTGTTAGCTCCACAGTCGCACATAATGCGCCTGGATATCACTGGCCACGCTCGCGATATGCTCAAAGTGTATTTGACCAATAATGGCAGAGGGGGGCAAACCCTGGGGATGGTGAGGTCAGTGTATGAGAGACGTTGGGAAATGTGTTGTTGAGACGCCTTGGTGATCTGTACGGAAATGTGTTGTTGAAACACCTTGACGATCTGTAAGCAATTGGTGCTGCGGGGACAGCCCTGGAGCCCACTTGAGGCCAGTGTTGCTTGGTACTGGAGAGCGAGGGGGGTCTTGGAATCAAGCTTGGGTTTGAATTCTGCCATTCTTTCGGTGATGGATGTCTTTCTTTAGGTATTTGGTTTCTCATCTGTATAATGGAGGCAATAATAATGCCATTTCATAGAGGCAGAGTTTAGGATATACACGTGTGTGGGTGTTTCTCTAATATATCCAATACTAATGCATACACTAAACAACAGAGCTTTTATTGGTGGAATGAATAAATGAATTAATGAGTTAAATGCTGTGTCAAGGAATACAGGAAAGCTGCTATGGAATAAAAAGACTCATTTTTTTTAGAAATATTTTGATTTTTTTAATTTATTTTTTTATTTTTCCATTCAAAAATTTACACTTCCTCCCCTCCTCCCAATTTCCTCCCGCTCCCAACTCATTTTTTTTTTAGATGGAATAATCTTTTAAAGACAAATATAGTGACGGGAGTTTACTCTCCTGAATGGTTCCTTAACTGAAAAATGTGGACTGCTTCTTAGAAAGTAGTTTGGCTGGATGCAAGAAAAACCTTGCTTGAGCTGACTCCTCACTACCGAGAAATCCACTTCTAGAAATCTACACAACCAACCAGGGCTGCAAGGGTTTGCTTACAAAACTCTTCCTGGATGTCCTTGCAGTTAGGCTCAAATAACAAGACACCGAGGCAGCAAACTCGTTACCCAGCAGTGGGGAGACGCCCATGTCGGACAGCTTCGGCAAGTAAGCGCATAGAGCAGGGTATGGCGAATGATGCCCAACATGTGAAAACTGTCAAGTCAGACCGCAAATGTAGATGAGGCAGGTGTGACGAGACGATACCTAGACACAGCAACCGGCTGTCCCTGGTGAACGTGGGGCAGTGGTCACGGTCTTACTGATGTCCTCACCCACAGCCTGGCTTCCGGCTGGCATTCAACCACCTTGGCCTCAGAGGCTGCGCCTCTGCCTCGGCTACTCCAGTCGGCTACAGCTGGGGCTGAAGAGTCTTGGCAGCCTCAGCGGGGTTCTTCCTGCCTGAGGGAGGATAGTGAATGAGAGGGTTAGCCTGCACTGCAGGGCCAGAGAATGTGAGCTGGCACCCTGGCTTGGTCACAAAACGTGACTTTGGGCTTCACAGTGTTTCCCTCATCATTGAAATAAGGGAAATGGGCCTAGGTAATCCCCAAGGAGCCTTAGAGTTCCAGGACTATGACTCCTTCCATTCAGCTCGTATCTGCTGAAGCCTGTGTGCTAGGCTTTATTGCAGACGTGTGTGTGTGTGTGTGTGTGTGTGTGTGTGTGTGTGTGAGCATATGGGGTTCATGGCATACGTGTACATTAGAGGACCATTTGGAGGAGTTAGTCCTCAGCTTTTACTGATTTTTCTAATTATGTGGCAACTGGTTATTTTATAAGTTATGCGTCTCAGTCACCCCAGGTTTAAATGGAGTCTTCACAGCAATTTGGGAGTATTATATTTCAGATTTGTCTTCGTCTATGAAAGCCCTCACGCCTCAATTTTCCCACACCCCTCAACCGTGCTTCTCCTGAGACCTACAGGGAAGCACCCCAACTGCATCCCCTTCACCTGGACGGACAGAATCAGGTCTCCCATCCCAAGTCTAGATCCTTATATAACCACATCTGGTGTGGGTGGTCCTTCTGTCTGTGTGTTGCTTTTATTGGTTAATGAATAAAGAAACCGCCTTGGCCTGTTGATAGGGCAGAGCTTAGGTAGGTGAGGAAAACTGGACTGAAGGCTGGGAGAAGGAAGGCGGAGAGGGGATGCCATGGATCTGTTGCCAGAGATGTGCTGAAAATTTGTTGGTAGGGCATGACCTCGTGGTGATACGCAGATTAATAGAAATGGGTTAAATGCTAGAACGAATGGTCTAAGCAGGGATTTAATTAATACAGTTTCTCTGTGATTATTTCGGCTCTGGCTGGCTGGGATGAACAAGCAGCTCCTTGCTACACAGATCCCCAGGGATTTGGGTGTCCAGCAGAACCTAAGAAGTCCCAAACAGCCATGAAGTTTTCTCCTGGCCCTGCTGCAGACGAAGTGTGAAGCTATTTGTGCTAATAGCACCCTTATTTCTATGTGTTGGAATTCTGCTAAATACTTTATATACATGGTCTCATGTTGTCATTGTCTCCTTCTTCTCCTCCTTCTCCTTCTCCTTCTCCTCCTCCTCCTCCTTCTCCTTCTTCTCCTTCTCCTCCTCCTCCTCCTTCTTCTCCTTCTTCTCCTTCTCCTTCTCCTCCTCCTTCTTCTTCTCCTTCTCCTTCTCCTCCTCCTTCTTCTTCTCCTCCTCCTTCTTCTTCTCCTCCTCCTCCTTCTTCTCCTTCTCCTCCTCCTTCTTCTTCTCCTCCTCCTCCTTCTTCTCCTTCTCCTTCTCCTTCTTCTTCTCCTCCTCCTCCTTCTTCTCCTTCTCCTCCTCCTTCTTCTTCTCCTCCTCCTCCTTCTCCTCCTCCTCCTTCTTCTTCTCCTTCTCTTTCTCCTTCTCCTTCTTCTCCTTCTCTTTCTCCTTCTTCTCCTTCTTCTTCTCCTCCTCCTTCTCCTCCTCCTCCTCCTCCTTCTTCTTCTTCCTTCTCCTCCTCCTCTTCCTCTTCCTCCTCCTCTTCCTCTTTTTAATTCATTCTTTGGTCGAGGGGCATTTAGGTTGTTTGCAGTTTCTGGATATGACAAACAATGCTGCTATGAACATAGTTGAGCACATGTCCTTGTGGATGTGATTGAGCATCCTTTGGATATATACCCAAAAGTGGTATTACTGGGTCTGAGGAATCGCCACACTGGTTTCCAAAGGGGTTGTACCAGCTTTCATTCCCACCAGCAAAGCAGAAGCGTTCCCTTTACCCCACAACCTCTCCAGCATAAGTTGTCATCAGTGTTTTTGATTGATCTTGGTTATTCTTACAGGTGTAAGATGGAATCTCAGAGTTGTTTTGATTTGCATTTCTCTGATGGCTAAGGATTTTTTCCCTTAATTATTTATATTGATTTACTATGGATAGTGGCATTCTGTCTGCGGGCCAGCAGAGGGCAGCAGACCTCAGGACAGACGATGCTGAGCCACCGTGCGATAGCTGGGAACTGAACTCGGGACCTCTGGGAGAGCAGGCAAGGTTCTTAATCGCTGAGCCATCTCTCTGGCTGCTTGTTGAACATTTCTTTAAGTATCTTTCAGTCATTTTAGATTCCTCTGTTGAGAGTTCTCTGTTAGGTCTGTACTCCATTATTTTTAATTGGATTATTTGTTCTTTTGATGACCAATTTCTTGAGTTCTTTGTATATTTTGGAAATCAGCCCTCTGTCTAATGTGGAGTTTGTGAAGATCTTTTCCCATTCTGTAGGCTGTCATTTTGTCTTGTTGACCATGTCCTTTGCTTTACAGAAGCTTTTCAGTTTCATTTATTGTTTCTCTCAGTGTCTAGGCTGCTGGGGTTATATTGAGGAAGTTGTCTCCTGTACCAGTGCGTTCAAGTGTACTTCCCACTTTCTCTTCTATGAGATTCAGTGTGACAGGCTTTATGTTGAGGTCTTTGATCCATTTGTATTTGAGTTTTGTGCATGGTGATAGATATGGGTCTATTTTCATTCTTCTACATGTGATATCCAGTTATGCCAGCACCATTTGTTGAATTTTCTTTTTCCATTTGATATTTTTTGCTTCTTTGTCAAAAATCAGGTGTTCAAAGGTGTGTAGATTGATATCCAGGTCTTTGATTCGGTTCCATTGGTCCTCCTGTCTGTTCTTATGCCAATACCAGGTTGTTTTCAGTACTGTAGGTCTGTAGTTGAGTTTGAAGTCAGGGATTGTGATACCTTAAGAAGTTCCTTTATTGTACAGGATTGTTTTGTCTATCCTAGGTTTTTTTGCTTTTCCATATGAAGCTCAATAGTGGTTTTTTTTTTTGAGGTCTTTGAAAAATTTTGCTGGGATTTTGATGGACATTGCCTTGAATATCTACATAGATTGCTTTTGGTAACATTGCCATTTTTACTATGTTAATTCTGCATACCCAAGAGCATGGGAGATCGTTCCACTTTCTGGTGTCTTCTTCAGTTTCTTTCTTCAAAGATTGAAAGTTCTTGTCATACAGGTCTTCCACTTGTTTGGTTATAGTTACTCTGAGATAGTTTACGTTATTAGTGGCTATTGTGAAGGGTGTTGTTTCTTTGATTTCTCTCTCAGGCAATTTGTCATCTGTGTAAAGGACTACTGATTTTTTTTTTGAGTTAATCTTGTATCCTGTTACATTACTTAAGGTGTTTATGAGTTGTAGAAGAAAATTCCTTGGTAGAATTTTTGGGGTTGCTTATGTATATCATATCAACAAATAGTGAGAGTTTGACTTCTTCTTTTCCAATTTGTATCCCTTTGGTCTCCTTTTGGTGTCTTATTGCTCTAGCTAGGACTTCAAGAACTATACTGAATAGAGATGGAGAGAGTAGACAACCTTGTCTTGTTTCTGATTTCAGTTGAATTGCTGTGAGTTTCTCTCCATTTAGTTTGATGTTGGCTGTTGGCTTGATGTATATTTCCTTTATTATGTTTAGGTGTGTTTCTTGTATCCCTGCTCTCTCCAAGACCTTTATCATGAAGGGATGTTGTATTTTGTCAAAGGCTTTTTCAGCATCTAATGAGATGATCATGTGGTCTTTTCTTCAGTTTGTTTATATTGACACATTTCATCTGTGACTGTTCTTGGTTCTAGAATCTCCCTCTTACTGTGAGCTTGTCTTGACGTTCACTCTGGAGACAACAGCTCAGTGTTCCCTTCAACATCACGTAACTGCTCAAACCTTGGAGTTTCAGTTAGGGTAAAATTAGAAGTCTCTTAATTCTTGTTTTATTCTTCCTATGGCCCATCACTCTGTTCACCAGTCACAAAGCAGGTCACCTGGATGTGAGTCCTTAGCTGGGAAATCAAAGATCTTACCTGGCCTCTCAGATGGAGATTCAAATGAGGTAGGGGAAGGGAAGGTTTTTGCGAACTGTCACTGACTGCAGGAATGCCCAGCCGCCATTGCTCACAGACATGCTCACCTCGCACAGCTAGTGACCATCAGAGCTGGAGTATTTCTCATCACAGGGTGACTCCAGTCTTTCCTCTGGAGTCACATTACACTTTTCTGCTCTCGCCTCAAATGCAAAGCTCAAGCCGGCCCTGAAGTAGGACTCTATTCATTTCCCAGGGGGCTGCTCTACGGCCTATCCGCACCCGCGCCGCCTGCCAAGCATCCCTGCCTCCAAGTTTGGCTAGGCTCCCTGAGCAGGCAGGGTTGAGCCTGAAGCTGCAGAAGCACATTGGCGTGCTGGCAGGGATGGGCTTTTGTTGTCCCTCTGGGCTGCACCCCCCTCGCTGTGGCCAGTTTCACTCATTTCTCCTGGGAGCCGCCTCACCGCAGAGAAAAAAGCCTTTGGAACCCTTCTCTTTTCAGCCTGTCTTTATTGAATTTCACCTCCATGTTTTCTTCTTCTCAAATAGGAGCGTCATTTATCTTGGACTCTAAGTTGCAGAGGTCTTTAAAAGCTTTCCTTTTTTCCCCCAGCTGCATTTGTTGACACACAGTCAATCTGTTTCTTCCCTTCACTCCCCTTTTCCTCCCACGAAGCCCCCCAAGCAGGCCATAAAGTGTCTACAGCTGTGCCTTTATTACCCTTCCCTTTCTGTGGCCGTAAGGGGGACGAGCTGAAATACAGCTCAGCCATTACCGCTGAAAAAAAGGGACAATTTTAAAACATTTTTGCTTTTCATCAGGAAAGCTGACGGCACAAAAGAAAGTGCATCATTTTATTGTAAATGCTTTTTAAATATGGGTCACTTGGCCATAATCAGTCCCAAAGGACAGAGAAGTTCAAAGCCCCAAAGCGGCCCCAAAGATATTGAGAGTTTTTCCCCACTCGGCCTTTGCCTTTTAAATTATGCTAATTGACACCAAGGAAAAGGGGGTGGGGGTGGGAATCGCCAACCAACCCACGCACTCTGCCTGCAACTCCCTTCCTTTCTTACACAGAAAAGCAGGTACCATGCACCCGCCAGGCCAGGAATGGTGACTGCTAAGCCATTTTTATTTTTCATTCCAGGGAGTATTAAGAGTAGGGAAGGCGCTTCTGGTCTGGTTTATCAGAATGGGGTGACTAGTCCAGCCCTAGTGGGGAGGAAACTCTTGTTATTTTCCTTGCAGAATACTTGGGGTGAACGTGCCAAGGGCTCCTTGGTTTGGGATTATGGGCTGATTTTCCAGGGGTACACAGAGGTGTAAGCGTGGGAGGCACAGCCCAGGGGAGGAGTGACAGGTCCCCCTGTTAAAGTTAATGTATTTATAGAGTGGTTCTCGGGGTTATAACAGAGGGGAGACAGCTGAAGGGAGAGACATCCACGTAGAATGTGAAAGGTGTCCCTCAGCTGCCCTCCCCTTTACAGTCTAGACCCCCATGCTGAAGTCTGACTCTTTCTGCTTGAGGCTGTCTCTAGAGAAGGGACACGGATGTGAAGACTGAGACCATAAGAAAGATCCTCCTAGACGTTGAAGTGGGGTCAGGGTTACCAGTCCCTGTGAACTGTTAGGAATATTTTCTAATATTAGCTCCCTGACGATGCAAAAATTCCCAATCAAGCCAAATCAAAACAAGCCAAATTAAGAAATATCCAGGTTTAATGGGAGATCTGCACTCTTGGGTGGCCCTGAGGGGGAACCAGGAAGCCGCAGAAACGTGACACCCAGGAGGAAGAAAGGGAGACCACATGTTCTTCTTTTGGGGGATCCCTTAAGTACCCTGGGGAGTGGTTCTGACCCCACCTCCAGGGAGGGGTCAGGACCTGGCCTGCTGGGATTTGAAGTCCAGACCAGGCTTGGGGGCTGGGATAGATGCAAGGGGCAGGGGCCTATGCTCCCAACTTGACATTCCAGACTCTTTGGATATAGGGGTGACAGAAAATTGGAATGGTAATTATGACAAACACTTAGGCTCTCTTTGGAAAAAAGGGTATAGACTCAAATCTGGCTACTTCCCGCGGGCACAGGGTGGCGTGGGGAAGGGGAAAGCCAGGTGACCACATTTAGCGAGAGGTGTGGCTGGAAATGCATCCCATGAACTGTCATCCCAGAGAAGGCAGGCGTCTGTTCCTTGGGGGAGATGAGAAGGCAGGCGTCTAGGGAAAAAATTATTATCGCTAAAGATGAATGTGCCAGAATGAGGAACAGGTAGACCCTTCAATGTGGCATCCTGGAAAACCGGAGGGTGGAAGGTCCTGTCTTCTGGACAGACCAAGTGTCTTGAATAGGTGCCCGCTTGAGCCTGGAGAGGTGGTACCAGCATGGGTGTCCCAAGAGCTTGGTAGCTGAGGGTGTGGTGAGGATTACCGTGTGAGGTCCTGTCCATCGAGGTTCGAGAGGCCTAGGAGTTAACTGTTTGAGGAGTACTCTGTCCCCTGGGGAGAGCGGGGAAGGTTTAGGGGCATTAGGGTCCACTGGTGTGGTGGCAGGAAGACAACTGTCAGCGTGTGGATGGAGAAGGGACCTTAAAAAGGGAGAGGTAGGGTAGGTACCCAGCCAGTGAAGGAGTTTGTACTGGGAGGGGATGGTTAAGGAGAATGGGCCCGCCTACACTGAAAGGTCCAAAGAGCCCTATTGGGTGAGACCGAGTGTCGTAACCCGGCCCCGCCTCCCCCCCCCCCCCCCCCAGGGCAGAGAGGCTGGTTCAGGATTCACTCCTCCGCGTTGAACCCACGGCTAACCAGGCCAGACCTTGCCTTCTCAGTCTTCATGTCCCACCAGCAGATGAAGAATAAGAACAGTAGTTAAGCACTAGCTTGCGGTGAAGACTGACTGATTAGACATACAGAGACCCGTCACAGACCTTGTCACAGAGCAAATACTGTATTTCATTATTAGTCCTAAGAACGTGAGGTGAGACGCGTGCACACAGGATCTCTCTCTCTCACATACACACACGCTCTGCGTGCACATGTGTTCTGAAGAGCCTATTTCCACACAGTGTCTATGTTTAGCCCCGGTGTCATTTCTCTCCTCAGAGGACCCAAGTTTCCTTTCAGATAGTGTTCTGCCATGCTCGCTGCTCTCTGGCCACCATTTTTACTTGCTTGCTCTTTGGCCCTACACTTACTTTCGGGTATCGCTTACTTGATCTTTCCTTTCTGGGTAACAGCTGAAGCCCGCAGTCAGAATTAGTCACTAATCTGTGGAGGAAAAGCTCCCCATCTTTTTGGTTTTGGCCTCTTTTTTCATGTGAGAACTTCCTCAAGATCCAGTGACCTTTGGCTATCTCTTCAAACTGAAGAGATATGGAACATCAACTTGGGGGCTCCACAGGCTCACTGCGTCTCCTCCAAAGTCGGCCTGATCTGCTCTGCGGCTCTGGCCTCACCTTCTGGCACCGTAGGGTCACTTTCCCTTTTAGTTCTGTTCTAGGAAGTATTAACACTGGGAGGTGCGGCACAAATAATAAAAGCCCAGAGACAGATATTGGGGTTCAACCTGAAGATCAGAAAAGCAAAGCAGCCAAGCCACTAGAGAGCTTTTGTCTCTATGAAATTTTCAGACAGAAAAAGCAAGTTCCTGTCTTATCCCACCTTATATTCCTCCCTAGTGCTGGGATTAAAGGTGTGCACCGCCACCGCCCAGCCTCTATGACTACCTAGTGTGGCTGCTGGGATTAAAGGTGTGTGCTACCATTGTCTGTCCTGTATGGCTGACTAGTGTGGCTGCTTTGCACTGACTGTCAGGCAACCTTTATTTATTAAAACGCGAATGAACTATCACTACAGGAAGGCTTGTTCGGTCTCTCGGGATGGTGGGAACCACGATCCTGGTGTGGAGAGAACTGTTCCCTTCCCAGAAGATGGCAAGGTAGGCTGTACCTACTAAGGACTTGGTGTGAAGTGTGACTGAGTCTAAGCTACACAGGGAAGGTGTGAGGGCTGGAAGCAGCCAGGAAAGGGTTGTTAACACTCTCTGCTCAGGCTGAACTGGCCTCCTGCAGTTCCTTGGTCAGACCAAGACTGTACAGGGTCCATACACCTGCTGTGCCTTCTCCCAGAGGATTGTGCCTTCTGTGATCTTGTGGCATTTCTCAGGTCTCAGCTCCAGCAGCATACTCTGTTGGGAGCATTCCCTCAAGACCACGGAATCTCTACATCTGACCATGTTGCCACCTTTGCATGCACCGGTGCAGGGACGGCAGCAGGTGCTACGCTCTCTTCCACTCACAGATACACTGTATCCGTGAACTATCTTTCTGCAGAAGACCAGGCCTTTTCTCACCACTTGCGTGTCCTCTGCAGCAGGCAATGGTGCCTGTTTGATGCATGAGAGGGTGGTGACAGCACCAAGAACCATCTTCCCATTTCAAGGAAGAATTCCTGGATTGTTGCTTCAGGTCTCTGTTTTTCCAGAAGAAAAATGCCGCGTGCCAGGGTTCTCTGAGTTGCCTGGACAAAGACTTAGAGTGTGAGGCACCTACCTTTATTTTTTTTTTTACCCCATCAGAAGGGACTCTTCCCTGTCTTCTCTGCTGGCATAAGATCTTGGAACCCTTTGGATCAACCCCTTCTTAGGGAAACTCTTGGATTATGGGGATCTGGGGTGTTGTACAGAACAGGAATCCCATGGTTTCGTGTATGTACATGTTGGGGGCTGGTAGGGAGAGAATTTGCCAACCCTCACCACGAGTCCCTCTCAGAGCTACCTGCTATTCTGGTCCTCAAGTCGGTCTAGGCTCTCTGCAGGGTCTGCCCGTGACTGCTGCAGGTGTAGGGGAAGGCCCCGGTAAGCAGTGCTTTGCCAATTCCCATGGTGTAAACAATCCTGCCATAGCCAACATCATATAGGGTTTTTATAAATCCCTTCATAACCTTTTGTAACCACCCCTCCCACAATAGAACCGAGATCCATCCCATCTGTTTTCCTTGAAAGCCTCCAAGCGCTTGAGATAAGCAAGTTTCGATTTTCTTTTGATATTGGTTACCAAGGGCTTTAAGTCTTCAATTATAAGATCTTTTTAAAGCCTGAGTTTCCCAGCATCTCCTTTCCAAAAATTGCAACGAAATGTGTATGTCGATAGAAAATACAAACAGGCAAAAGGATACCGTGAACACAGTAAAGTTTAGAAACAGACCTCCACTGTCCCCATACTAGGATGTATGCATACAGTGCTTACACACCCATGGCACAGTTTGTGTGGTATAGAAACGCTTGGGGAGACTGTAGTCTTTTCTGGAAAGTTCCCTAAAGGACGATGTATTAAAGGCTTATTCTTCAGCCTGGGACTACTGAGAAGGAATGGAAATGTGAGGTGGGGACTACTGGGAAGGCCTCTGATCAGTGGGACCATTCCCTGTTGGTGAGATGCAGCTCCTTTCTCTCCCCACCTCCATTTGCTGGCTCTAAGATGAATGGGGCCCCTGGACACTCACTCCCCACCTTGATGTGCCCCAAAGTAGTGACGTCTGCTGACCTTGAATTGAAACAGCCAAAGCAATGAGCCCAAGCCTACCCATTCTCTTTTATGAGACAAATACCTTGATCATTTCTAAGTTACAGAAGCTAATATAGTGACCCAAAATTTTTGAAGTCCTGGAAATCTTTTTTGTTATATGTGGGTATTTTTTCTGGTATGTAAGTCTGTTTCCATGTGTGCCTATGGAGGCTGGAAGAGATTGCTGGATTCCATGGGACTGATGTTACAGAGATTTGAGAGCCACCACTTTGGTGCTGACCCTCTACAACATCCAGGGCTGTTAACCATTGAGTCCTCCCTCTAGTGCCTCAGAAAGGATTCCTGGTTACTAGTTACCCTCTCTGGCTCCCATCCCACTTATTCGTTCATAAGTTGGAACCTAGAGTTTGACATTCTCCACTATCTGAATGTTCTTGCCTTCAGAAGAGATCGTGTTGATTGCGGTTTTAAGTATTTCTTGAATTTGTCCTCATCCACGCCTCACATCATGCTCCATTTCAGACCCTCCTTACCTACAGATGCTGTGACAGTGGCTTTCCATCTTGTCTTTTTCTCCAACCCAGTCTGCCCCATAGTGTGGGATACCCGTTGTCATGCCTACAGTCTGTGTCTGTAGACACACTGTGTGCCTTTGTCTATGAGCTCGTTTGAGGCAGTTCTGGCAGGAACAGCTTCTCTTCTGTACATGTCAAGCTCATGCTGAAGTCAGAATGCCAATTTACAAAGCTATATGTGTGGGTCTTTCTGGAAACCACACCAGACTCAGCAGCATGTCTGCAGACTTCCCAGTCCTTCCTGTACCTCGCCCTTTGCTCAAGTCTCACCTTGGCTGTTACTGACTTCACCTCCATGCCTTCTTTCTAGAACATGATACATTTCTTCCTCCTCCATGTTGTGCTTGCCACCACAGGGGATACCTCCAAAGGAGCTGGTACCGGGCTCCCTACCAACCAAGGCTGTCGCCTTTGCATTCCAGGTCTTCTGGGAGGCACCCTTGCTACCCACTTTGCAAGACTTTCTGATCTTGCTGCCATGGCACGCTACTGCGGTTTCTGGACAGCCCTGCACAGCTGGGTGAGCCTGCTCCTCTCCAGTTGTTGCAGCTCTAACAGGCAGAGGCCCAGGCTGCCTTCCAGAAAGACAGGAGGCGACATCTTTTTAATGGGTGGGAGATAGGTTATAGATCATAATGCAGAGATCTACAGTGTTTGCCACACTTCGTGTAATGGAAATGTCATAGCCATTAACATTTGAAGAATATTTATTGATATGGGAAAATGCTCACAATATGTTAAAGAAAGCAGGGTACAAATCTGTAAACAGCATGGTCCAATCTTGTAGTAAAATAAATTCTATATGCATAGAAAAAATACAGGAAGGGGAATACACTAAACATTACCAGTGATACTCTTGGGGGGCAGGGACTCTGGGTCAATGATTAGTTTTTCTGTTTCCCGCACTTTCCAAACATTCTACAAGAAGCATGTATAATTTGATAGACAGGGAGGCAGTCAGACTCATGTGCCGAGGAGCCATTTACTTGTAAAGCTTCAGCCTGTCCTACACGAAGGAAGGGTAGCATCTGCCCTGTCTGCTACTGAGGGCCACTGGGCACCCGAAAGGGACACAGCCACCTGGGAACTTCTGTCAAGCAGCTCGGAGGCCTTGGTTTAGGACACGTTTCCCCATCCATCCTTTACTTCTGAAGTCTGGTGTAGGCAGAGAGCTGGAGACTGCAATGGTCCCTGTCTCATCACTCTCCCTGGAGAGGGAACGGCCCACACCACCGGTCTCTGACCTAATGTGCCCAGGTCTTCATCTGAACTCTAACTGACCAAGCTTCTCATCCCCATGCTGGACCCTCGATGGGAAAGACTGAAACTGCTTCTGCTAAAACAGTTATTGCTTAAGACGGCCCGAGAATCGCCCCCCATGCTGCCTCCGTCTCAAAGCCCCTGGCTATGTGGCCGGGGATACGGTGGAGAACGTGCTGAAGTCAAGCCCGCAGCTGGACTCTGGCTGGCTGCTGGGCTGGGGAACTAAGAAGCTCTCTGGAGAGGTGTTGCCTAGACATAGGGTGAAGTTACAGAGAAGGAACTGGATGCTCAGTGCTCTGTGTGCAAGGCGAAACTACTCCCCCCTTTTCTCTAAGAATTCTTTAGAAAAAGCAGTACCCCGTACAGAGAGATGGAAAGGGAAGGGATAAACTGGACGTCCAGGAGCACAGCTGCAGCCGTGTGCGCAGGGCCAGCACGGGGCACCCTACCAGGCACGGCCTGGTGTACTAGGCGGATACTCACGGAAAAGCTATCCAACCAGAGATTATAAAAATACTTTCAAAATGCATTTGTAGAATGAAATAACAAAATAATTAAATTCCCTTGCTCTGGATTTTTCCACTTAAGCTAAAATCATGAATTGCCAAATAAAATGAAAACTTCATATGCCATTGGCTAAGACATGGACACAAGTTCTTCCCAACGATTATGGGTGGAAACCCTATAAGGCATGTCCTCTTCCTGGTTGCTTACAAAGCATTCTGAATTTGATTCTTTTACAGCAGCTCAGAGCGGGTCATTAGGAAATATGTCTATGGCCACAGCACCACACACAGTATTTTCTGGGTTGACTTAGGTGCTCTTTAGGTAAGTAGAGTTCCAGGTTTGCTCTGCCTTGGACAGCATGTTTCTCTCCCACCCTGGCACGCACCTGACCTCATTTGAACTGTGACGAATGGGTCCTGCAGGCCTTCCACCCCCAGCGGGCCTCCTTTGCTTTCAGTGTGCCTACTTAAGTCTAGTAAACTCTTTCTGCTTTTGTGTGTGTGTGTGCTGGGGTGGGGGTGGGGGGCTTTTAAAGCCCAAGCAATCACACGTTAGAAATAAACATAAATCATAGTGATGCAATGTTCTTTAAGGGTTTTCCTCTGAGTAAATTTTAAGAAACTTACATCTCTGGCAGCTCAAAGGCCTTTTGCTATTCAATTCCTGATGTGCAGCTTTGCCAGAAATAATTTGGGATAAAAGCCATCCTCACTAGTACTATACACGCTTTGCCCATTAAAGAAAGAGGTTATGTGATGACAAGTGAAGTAACAGACGGAAAAACACTTTAAAACACAAACCGGGCAATGGTACCGCCAGCCCGTTTATCCATAAAGAAACACACACAGATGGCTAAATTGAATCATCCCCAATGTTTTATTTAATTTAAAGTTTTAAAAGGCAGTGGTTAAGCACATAATCTATGTGTGTGCATATATGCATGTATGTGTACCTACACATACATACATATATGAAAGGAAACCAACCCCTTTTCAACTTTAGCCGCTGATCAACTTGGCCCACCGTCTACATGATTGCACGTCTACTTCATATGACCATTTCTAAGAGTAAAAATAAACAGCCTTAATCAGTTTAATAGTAACTATTTGTGTTTCTTTTTTAAATAAATAAAGTTACCATTAAACTGATCACATATGGTAGAAAGAACACACACACAAATACACACAGAGACCCTTGTTTAAAACATGTGACATACGAATGACCTTTATGTACAAATGGGTGCTGTTGGCTCCCTACCCTCAGCACAGGCCATGAGAGAACCCCCATGACTCGGGGAGCCCCATCCTCTTTGTTGCCTGGAGGATGAGTGTGCACTTGGCACCCTGAGTGAGAGCTCAGAATGCGTGCTCTGGATGCAACAGTACAGATGGTGGTCCAGCCCTACGGGACGTGTAGTGTTCAGAAACATGAGGAATAAATAGGCACATAGCTGCCTGGAACGAAGCCATCATTTCTAACTCCTCATAGGGAGAGCTGTATTCTGAAGTTTTAGCTAAGTGACATACAAACTTTCAGAGTGTAGTAGGCTTGTAAGTCTGGGGCTCTGTGCGTCTGTTTCCACGTGTATATAAAACTGAAAGGAAGTGTGGGGCTGGGTCTACGAGCAGCTGCCCGGCTGCTGTGCGGTCAGTGCTCACTGAGGAGTCACCCGTCTCAGCCCTTGGTACTAGCTCCACGGGCGCTCATGTGCCTCGGGTTCTGGAGAGACTCAGAAGGGGCCGTTTACATGAGTGGGTGGACAGACACGGCTGAATCTTCAGCTAGGAATCCTGGCAACAGGACTGCCAGGCTGGACCAGGCTGCTGTGCAGAGTGATGTCCCACACTGCATCCTGATGAAATGGAATGACCGTTTCTGCTCCTATCCCGCGACTCTGCCTAACTCCAGCTCTGTGTGGATGCCTTGATGTTGCAGAGAACATAGGACCACCTCTTAAGTATGCTGGGTTCCCAACGAGTAAACCAGCTAATGTGTTTCTAGCCAAAGCAAGGGCATACATGTTTTAGAGAAGAAGATTCCCCTGGAGCTACAGAGAGAAGATGCTGATAAAAGCCGGATTGAGAGTGGAGCAGGCGACGGTGCTCTTCAGTCCGTGTCGGAGCTGGTCTCCTCGATGACAGAGTACTGGCTGAGTGCTTCCTCCAAAGGCGTTATTGTCCCGTCAGGTTTTAGTCCCATTGGTTTAAGCAACTCCTCTCTGGAAAAGAGATAAAAGAAAGAGAAAAAAGTATTCACCAGCATCACACACACCCCTCCCCCACCCAGAGCCACATCCTTTTAAAAAGAGAAGTCTCTAAAACCCAAAGTATTTTCTCTCAAGCTCTCTCTGTGTTTGTAATAGAAAGATGAAAGGGGCATGGAAAGAAAAAGAGGGAGATGAAAGGCTTCATTCACACAAGCCAAACCCACTAAGCCAATTAAAGTATGAAAAGTCAAGGTCCAAATGGGCTCAGGACAAGGAGCAGGTCTCTTCTGTTTTGAATAATTAACTTTTTTTTTTCCTCTTGTGGATTCATTTGTTTTAGAAAAGTTGAAGCTGCCAGAGTTTCACCTGCCCAACTTAGAATTAAACGCATGTTTCATTTAATGGAATCAATTTGTCAAATTTGGTTTTGTTCCCACCATCTCTGACTCAATGAATACTTGTGGACTCATTTCAAATCAGCTGAATTTCCCCACGTTTTCTTTCCTTTTTCTCGTTTAAAACACCATTGCTTTTGTTTGTGGCAGTTTAATTATGGGATTGACAGCCATTTTTAATCTCTTCAAAGCTCCCCAACTGTCTTCATCTAATCCAATTGTATCCACTCCACAAGTTACAGCCTCATCTAAGATGGTTAATTATTGATTAAGCCAATCAAAAAGCATCAGGAAAGATTTATTTAATCTCTTCATAGGTCGTATTTATTATTATATGGAGGTCGTGACAAATCTACTAACTCCAAGCCTTCCACTCCCAACAGGCTAGTAGTGCACTTAAGTGGGGAGTCAAAGGCACAGGAGCTGCTTAAAACTTATTTCTCATGGAGACGGGCACCACTGTCTGAGACTATGACGCAGTCGCTATAATGGTGGTGGGCTCTGGTGTGAAGGGAAACAGTAACACTTCTTCCCCTCTCTCCTTGCTACTGTCCCTTCAGACAACACAGAGGTCCCTCCTGTGAAGAGGAAGCGAGCTCAGCTCGGCGACTAGGTTACAGGAACAGGAGTCTACGCAATGGCTCTGGCTAGCGTCAGAGGATGACTGTGAGGCAGAGCCTGGGAAAGGTGGCTGGCTGGCTAACTGAGGCTCCTGCGTGTTTTAAGTAGGAAATAGGAACAAAACCATAAAGCTTAAAGTTGGAAGGAGCCTCACAGATCATTTAGTCCAACCCCCTTTTTGAAAGGAGGTTGAGTGACTTAACCCAAGGCCGCTTAGTGGCAGAGCTGGGCATGGGACAGGTCTCCTGAAACAGAGTCCTGTGCTCTCTGCAGTAAATCCCATCCCATCTCAGCTGCCCTAACTGCATGGAAGAGCAGCCGAGTTCACTGCTCGGTGACCAAGTGAAAGGAACTGCCACCTGCTGGGTAGACGAGGAAGACAGGCGGCAGCGGCTGCCCTTGATGACCTGGGACACAGATGGGGTAAATATCCTGAGAACTGGGGTGCAACAGTAGCTCCTGAGAAGAAGCACGGCCACACTACCCGAGGGAGGCAGAAGTCACCACAGATGAGGCACCCTGTGCCAGGCAAAGGAGACTGTGAGGCCCCATTGTCTTGTGTGACTGTGTTAAGTTGCTTTTGCTGCTTTGTGCTCTTGTAAGGCTGGACAAGGGACCAGTGTTTAGGGAAGAAGTGACGGAAGAGGGAAGGGTAACACGGCCAAAGGAAGGAGCTTAGCATTTATCCTGGAGTGTCCATTGGTTCACACCCTCTGGGAGCGCTGTGTAGATTCACCAGGATGGAGGCCATTGTAATGGTGTATGAAAAATGAAAGAGATGGATGTGGCTGAGGCTGTGGGAAGGTGAGTGGTTAAGTGTCCTAAAGTGTCCCTCTGGCTCCCAGGGCAGGTTAAGGCAGGAGCCAGAACACAGCAGATTCGGTGGAGCGGTGCTATTTTCAGGACACAGAGCTTGACCGGCCTTTGTGGCAAACACAGAAAGGCCAGTGGAGAGCCACCGGCAGTGCTCTCGTCCTGCTGTGACCGAGCCACGATTAAGATTACATGTTTTTCTAGTTCTGACTGTGATGAGGAGCTGTGTGATACTGAATCCTAACGACTGATGTGGAGGGAAGGGGACACCTTGCTGAGAACAGCACACTGAGGGCTGAGAAAATTCACATCTGTGAAAACAAGAGCCTGGCTCAAAAGGTCAAAAACCCAAACCCACGCCAACCAAACACAAAACCTCAGAACCAAATGACCTAGGTTTAAAGGTGTTGGTGACTGAAGGCCGTGAGGGATGGTAGGGACTGAATGGTAGGGAAAGGCAGACACACCACTGACAGTACTAACACAATTACATTTCCATAGTAACAGGTCCATACTGGGACCAGCTGCCAGCATGTGAACTGCCCAGTGACTTCCTATTCTTCAGCCCAACTTTACAACTGGGGCTAGCTCAGAATCTTACAGTTTTATGGAGAATTTACAAAAGTTAATTTACAGAACAAAGGGCAACCATCTTTTAATTCTCACTTGTTAACTGTTCTCAAGCATTTAGGGGTGCCCCGTATCACCTTCCACACAGCTCCATGCAATGTCTGTGTCTACTGACATTTCTGTAGGAAAGGCTTCAGTGCACCTTGGCCACAGTCATGCATTCATGCAAATAAATTAAGACAGCAATGTGATGTGTGGGAAGAGCAAACGGACTGTAAGTTAGCAAGTCTAAGGTCTGGACTCTTCCACTTACCAGCTGTGAGATCTTGGGCAAGTCTCTGAGTCTTAGTTTCCCCATCTGTGAAATGGGGTCATGGTAACACTAGCTCTGCCTACTTCCCAGTGATGACATGAAGTCCCAGCACCGCAGTGGTAGCAACAACAGCACCAGTACAGATCAAAGAGTTCTGGGGACTGGAGAGGACTCAAGGATTTACTCTGGGGAGTGAAAAGCATATACAGGTTCTAAAGCCAGACCTGGTTTTTAATTCTAGATCTACAGCTCATTACCCGAAAGACCTTGAAAACTCTAAACTTGGATTTCATTCTCAGTAGAATGGATCAGAAACACTCACCTCACTAAGCGATCACGAACGCACAGACCACAGACCACACATAGAAAGTGTGCAGTGTAACGGCTGGGATAGATTCAGAACCCACAGCTTTACTCTAGCTCCTTATGTGTTTGCAGGAGGTTTCCCCTTCCTGATAAAATAGTGTGAAGGAGTGGCAGGGGAAGAATACACAGAAGTAAATAACAGACATGGTCCCTGTCCTCAAGAAGCTTCAGCCAGTGTGGAAGAGAACACACACACATTAAACAATACCAAAAGGATCACAGAACAGCAGATCAACAAGCTAGGATGATTGGCAGGCGAGCCTTCCTTCCCTGAGCCTTCCAGCTCACCAGAAGACCCCTGTTATGTGTGGAATGTGTTCAAGAAGATCTCTTGTCCTGTTTGGGAGCAGAAACGGATCACTTACTAGCTTGTGACTGCTTTACCCATGGACCTGGATTGCTCCTCACATTCTCAAGTCTGACTTTTCTGTTCTTCTCTGTCCTGAAGCTAGCATAGAAACCTACACACACCAAACAACCTCTGCTCTAGACACTGCTCATGCCTGGTGGACGTGGGTTATCTTAGTTTCCTGATGTCTGTTGTGCCCAGGTCAGTAAGATATGGACAGAGAACGCCACTGCAGCGTCCCTTCACTGTCACCTGGCGATGCACACACAGAAAGGACACGGAAGGAAACAGGGACATGTTACTACAGGCTCTTTGCAAAAGGCAGACTGGAGGCCATACAGTTATGGCAGTGAAGACACGCGTCACAGAAAAAAGGCATCCCAGGAGCAGAATTAGTCAGGCAAAGGCACAGAGGCGAGAGTTAGTCATGTGCGGGACTGGCAAGCGGGCCGGCTAGGCTGAGGAAAAGAACGAAAGCTCAAAAGTGCCGAGGCAGGAAAGAAGGGCTAGAGACCTGGGCTCCAAGGCTGAGACTGGACTCTGAGTACTTTCAAGAATCACCTCCCATATTTAAGTGTATTTATTAACAATAACCATTACTACGAAGTTTGAAGGCTGCAAACAATACTGCTCTGACATTAAAAGAAACTGTTCTATGCTTTATTTAGTCAGTTTTAATATCCTCCTGTGTTCTGGCAAAGGCCCTTACAGAGCACAGATTCTTCAGTTAAGCACCTGTGAGCTACACGTAGCTGGTCTTTTCACAAAAGTCATGATCATATAGGCTTTTCATAACTAAGTCACGAACAAGACACAAGTTAAATCTGTAAGCAGATTTGTTTTCATCAAGATTTACAGAATCAGGAAAAGATTCCTAATCCATAGGACCTGCTGTAGGATCAGGAAAGGATTACTAATCTATAGGGCCTGCTGTAGCATCAGGAAAGGATTACTAATCTATAGGGCCTGCTGTAGGATCAGGAAAGGATTACTAATCCATAGGAGACCCTGCAGAATGCTTTCCAAAGGTTTATTGCTCTCAACTTGAAGGCAGAGTCCATGTCTTCTTGGGCTGTGGTTTTCGTGTATCTGGTCTAGGACAGATTCACACAGTAGTCTCCTGAAAGGATGTAGTACATGGGCCATGGCGTAAGTGGAGAATGGCAGAGGACCACATGCCAGGAAGCATTGCTGCCAGCTGTGGTAGCTTCCTAGATGAGTCAGCACAGCACAAGTCAGGCATCCTTGCTGTCCACCACTACTTAGTACGGACTCAGATTCCTACGTCTGAGACCGGGGAGTCCGAGACTCTAGCCTTGCACTGTCTGCTGATCTGTCACAATACAGACTCAAGAGTCCTACATCTGAGACCGAGGAGTCCAAGACGCTAGCCTGGCATCGTCTGCTGATCTGTCACAAGACCCTGAGCAAGTCATTTGCCTCTTGAGCTATAAAGTGAGGGGTAGACAAGATGATCCACACTATTCTATACTGATTTTAAAAATAAGTATCAGGCTACTAAATAATTTCAAATCACATAAAAAGCTCCTGGGGTTTTAAGATACTCAAAAATCACTATCCTAGGCCTTTCTTCCTAATCAAGGTGCTCTACCCCAACGGTCAACGACACAGACCCCAGCCACAGCGCTTTTCTGCAGCCCGTCAGCAGGAAGCAATGGCAGGCACCTCACAGGATCCAGACTGCATCATGGCCCTCACTGGTCATTTTATGAAGAGTAACTACTGGTCCTCTCTAAAACACGATAGCCGAGTGATAAGCATCATGGTTGAAATATGTATCAGTAATAAGATTCACATACAACAACTGCTTCACACTTACCTTCAATGCTATACACAGGCCTTAACACAGTTAAGACTGCCCCCGTTATCACCAAAAAGTACAGTGATGTCTACTGGATAAAGAGCCCATTCTAGGCACTGGGACAGTATCATGGCGGGCTTCTCATCTGATCAGGCATCTGGCCAGGGAAGAGATAAGCCTCCAAGAATGTTCAACTGGAACGAAACATCATTTAGAAATTTGATCTTACTAAACAATAAGGAACCATAGTCTGTAAGGGTGTGGCCAGGCAAGTGGACACAGATAAAGTACGTCCAAGGAAAGAAACCCTACTTTGTCCCAGCCTAGCCTTTGGGACTGCCAATGGAAACCAAAGGGGGTGGGGACTTATGGGATTTAAACATATTTAAATTTTTCTGTTTAAATATATTTTTCTGTATGTATTTTAACATCTTCCTGTTTGGATGGTATTCTGTGATAGCTCTTTAGAACTGTGGAGATTGTCACAGTGTTTTAGGGCTTCAGGGTCCTATGTGAGGACCCCAGCAGTCATGGTGCAGCATTGGGGCCTGGATAACAGCATGCCCAATTGCACGGTGCATGTTACAGAACAGGTCAGGTGTGTGTGTGTAACACCTTACTTGACCCACAGCGTATGTTCTGTGCAATATAAATGAAGCATTCGGTTCCAGTGCACTTGGTGAAAGCAGGACATAATCAGGCAGTTGGTAAAGACATCCGTGTTCCCACTTGCAGGTCTCCCGAGAGTCCCTTCGAATTTACCTATACGAGTTTCAGCTTCCCGCTTGCCACTTAGCTTGGTAACGACTCAAAAATCATTCCCTTGTTTTCAAGGGCTCTTCTTTCTTGTCTGCTCTGTGTACTACAGGGCAGTATTGACACATGGAATTAATGACAGGGTCTGTAATGAAACAACAATCATGCAAACACCAGTCTGCTCTTTTGATAAAACAGCACGTTAGAGACCTATTCACCTCCCTCTAATTGAGTACTGCATAATAGTTCCGATCCTTTTGTGTAACATTTTGTTCTATGGTTAGAAAAGGAAAAAAAAAAGGGGAAACCTGTACAGCCTTGCTTCCTTTAATCACCCCTGATTAATTCTCTGCTCTAATGAGGGTGCTGCTAGTTAGCCAGGTTCTGTTACATACTTGTTTTGTTGACTTCTGTTCAATGTATAACAAAACCCAAGACAAGATAATTGGGGACCATTACTTTGGCACAAGGATTCCTGTCCTTAATGTGAGGTTGGCCTGGAAAAAGAGCCCTGACATGTTAAATTAGCCATTTCATATTTAATTCCTTTCCGTCTTTGGAAGATGGGATGAAGCATTAGTATATAAATGAAGTATTTTAATTAATGTGGGATGCCTACGGGGACAGATCCTGCCAGTCTAGAGGGTGCAGCTCTGCGGTACCTGCTGAGCTCCAAGCCTGGAGTGTGGGACTGAGACCTGGGCTTCTCGACGCTGTGACAGCCCTGCTGACTGACAGTCACAGAACCCTGTGGATGCTGTGGAGGGAGGGGAGTGGCCTTTGCGTGTGGACACTGATGCTTTACATTTTATCGATGGCTTCCGAGTACAAACACCGATCTTTCATCAGGACATTGATAGAAAAGGAACAATGGGAATGTTGGCTTTACCACAAGAAAAAGGTCTTCCAACTGCATCTTAATAAATAATTGAGACCTTTCCCTCAGCCCTTATCATTACATTCTAAGTTGGGGCACTAGTGGAAAAGCAAAATATGTTGTGTAAGTATGCCAACCCCAAGATAAATGGACAGTGAACTGCTCACAACACCACACCCTTCCACTTTGTAATGGGACTGGGAACTGTCTAAAAATTCCCACAGGGAAGCTACTTTAAAGTTAAGATTCAGTAGTTTGATGATGTGGGTTAGGCTCTGTTAGGAGACCATACTCATTCTCTTTTAAAAAGAAGGCCAAAACCCAGTTTTAACAAAGGATCTTAGGACTTTCACTGCCTCCCTCATAAAGCCAGCTCTTTAGCTACTGACGCAGCATCTGACGTGGAGCAGGAAACTGGGGTGCATAATGCTTTTCCACTACAACCTGCAGTCCGTCAAAGCGGACCTGCTCACTACTTTGGTGTTTTAGTGCTTTGCATTCATTTAAAACTTACTTAAAAATAATCTGACCAACAAACTGCTCAGAGTAGTTGGTAACTTTTCAGAACAGCATACTACCTGTTAGTTCTGGAGGGGGTCGTCTTACGGCTGCTCTGCGTCAGCCCCTTAACCTGTGATGGCTCACTCCTCACTGATACTTCCCATCCTACTCAGACCACAGGATTGTCTCATGACAACAGGGAGACATTTTGAAGCACTGAATTAGTTTTTTATTATTCTCATTTCTGTTAGAAGATAGCATGCAAAGCTTTTAAGACTCTGTTTCGGCCCCATGTTAGTTAGCACAGTGAGGAGCAGTGAGGGTAAGGCAGGGGCACTGCTGAAAGAACACTAGCTAGTTTACCTTAAATAATGACATCTTATTTCTCGGCAACACCGTGAGAAAGCTTCTCTACCCTGTTGTCTAAGTTAACACAATTAAATGAGGTCTGCAGGCCAGCAAACTCCACTGAAGGAAGCAGCACAAATGGAAATTCTAATAATCTTTCCAATCAGGAAAATCTGAACGTTAAAAGGCAAACAACTAGGAAGGAGGCTATTTTTATTTTGTGTTTTGCTAACTGTCAAAAGTCATTTCAGGCTGTGCTGTAACCAAGCACTCAGTGACTTCCAATAAGGAATACAAAGGGCACATGACATTGTGCTCTGGTGTCTAGCCAACCTAAAGAGGAACAGACTTAAACCTCTCAAGGGTCCTCTCGTTCCTGTGAGGGCGTGTCAGCTGAAAGCGCCGAGCTCCCTTAATTGGGATTTCATGGCACCATCATGACGGAGAACAGTGCTGTGGTCAGAAACACGAGCTGAGCCACCACGGGGGCTGTATGTCTGTAGTCAATGTCCAACTAGCCAGACAGAAAAGTAAAGTGAGGTAAAATTGATTTCAAAGCTAAATTTAATTTAATCCCATACAAAAATTGGTCATTTAAAACACATAATCTACTAAATAATGAGACACTTTCCACTCCCTTTTTGTCTTCAGAGGACACTCTGATTTGGATTAACCACACTTCGAGGGTTAGTAGTCACGTTAGCAGTCAGGAAGTAGTGGTTCCTATGACGGGCAGTGCGGATCCAAGAGATCTCCTGACCTAAACCACTACGATCTTTGAACTCTGGTGTCATATCTGGTCTCATACTACCTTAAAAGGGCGGATTGTGTTTCTGAAATGCACCTAAAGGGCATATTCTAGACTAGCTTTTCACAAAGGCATGTGCAATTACAAGTTTTGATATTTTTGTAAGTTGAGCAATAGAATTTATTTATATGGAAAAATTTATGTATGCCACTCTTTAGCCATCAATCTCTCATAACCTTATACTTGATGCCAGAATTAAGAAAAGTCTGCCCCACATACCAATATGGCTGGCAAAAATGGAGGTGGCACTGGAAGCACAGTTAGTGGCCAGAGAATGTATGGGAGAAGGAAGTGGTAGCAGAACAGGTATTGTTTATTTACATGCAATTTCAATCAATGTTTTTGTTTGTGTAAGCAAACAGGCAAAGTGCCTTGGTAAACAGAGCTGGAGTGAGAATGGAGGATAAGATCAGTCCACCCTATGTCGATTAAGGAAATAAAGGGGATGAGAGGAAACAGAACTGTGATGAAAATGTCCCTGCCCTTGGCCCACACCGGCTGCTAGGTGCAGGGAGCTGTGTCAGGCACTGGACTTCGGCTTGAGAGCAGGTCTTATCGCTTTCAAAGTCTGAGGAGGAGAGTGGAGGTGGAGAGGCAGGAAAGTTATAAACATCATATGATGTTTTCATAATCTTATACCTCAGGCTTGATTGCTAAACATATTTATCATTCTAGATTGAAGAAATTCATACCACTAACTTAAATTAGCCAGTCATGGCCCACTTTCTTTATGATATTCCTTTACTTTAATGAAGTTTGGCTAAGAAATGGACCTGACAATTACACTTTGAAGCCTTGAATCCTGCAGGTTATTCTACAGAGGAAAAAACAAACCAAACCAGACTTTATACCTGGAGGTCGGTTCTTTCCACCCCTGCACACTGGGGAAACCGCAGGGCAAAAGGCACTGAGTTAAGTTCTACAGGGCAGGGCTTACATGGTCCAGGTGATTTCCTAGCTTTGAAAACCTCCAGATGCACTGCCACCCCTACATAAGGACTAGACACATCTAACACAAACACGATCTGACATTACTGAGAGTGTTACTCCGTCCATACTCAGTAAGAAGCATTCTAAGCACTAATCCTAGTCGGGATGAGGATGCTGAGGACACACACTCCCTAGGGCTACGTCTAGCGTGAAGGTTAGATGGACAGGTGACCTCAAGTTTCACAGTAGTGGCTTTACACTTTTGACAGTAGCGTCTATACCCTACACCAAGCTCAGGAATAGTACTTGGCATGACCAACCTTAGTCATCACTTTGGAAAGTGCTTTGGCACGGGCCACTGTTGCTAACCACCATCCTGGTGCAGGTCCTTCACATCTGCTCTCCTATGGATGAAAAAAGGAAGTGTCTAGTGTCCATGCCTTGGCCACGTCACCTCCAGTCCTAGCCTCAACTCACACGCCTTTCTTTCTGGGGCAGGAGAAACTGCGGAGAGGATGCTAAGAAGTATTCTGGCAAACATTGTAACACAGACACAGTAACACAGTGGACAGAGCAAAGGCCTTGAGTTCTGGAAAATGAAGTTCCTAGTCTCACTTTATTTTCAAGCTGAAGAGAGCACACATGGGTGGGTGTATGACAAACTGCCAAAAGAAAATGGATTATCAGCAGTCATCCGCTTAGAAATGTTTTGGGCATTTCTGCGTCCTTGCATTTCCCACTGGTCAGTGAGGTTAACATGCCACCTTGGAAGAAAGATGCAGTAAGCGAAGTCCAAAGACTTAAAAGGACTAAGTCTCTCTCCCTACAATGAATGGCCATTTCTCTCTAGAACACGTCTTCAACTCCATGACCAGCCTATTGTCACTTCCATTCCCTGGGAGAGACTCCCTGAATTTTAGACAGAACAAACTGCTTCTTTTCCTTGGGGCATACAGTTCAACACATAGCTTTTGCCACAATTTCTCCTTTTATTTCTGAGATAAATTATACACCTGTTTCTCCCACTACAGTAGGAGTTTTCCAAAAGCAGAAACTGTCTCTCTCGCCTCCTAGCTCAGTGCTCTGCCCATGGGAGCTGCTGAGTACTGAACCTAAGTCTACTTAGCTGTATGGCATCTTATTTTTTCTTATTTTACCCAAAAATAAGAAAAAGTAAAAAGAGAGATGAAGTTTAAGACTAATGAGTAATACAGCACAACAAACATGGAAGACACATGAAGGAACGGTTTCATTCTGTGCGTTCTTGCTCTGGAATGCCCACTGCTGACCTTTACACAGCTGTCACTCATTAGTCAGAGCAAATGTTAGAAAGCACACACACAGGCAGACAATGTAAAACCCACCGCACGTCATGCAAAAAGTCAACACGACTATGCTCAAAGTTACTTTTGCTTCAACTTTAATGGCAAAATAGGTTCCATCAAAGCCAACACAAGACATACTAGCTCTGTTCTATTCATGCGAGCATTAAGAGCCACCGTCAGCTTGAACCAGGCACCTGCGGGGTGCTTCTCGGTCAATGTCTGTCTTCTTTGAGACACAGTTTAAATCAAGTGGAAGTAGGGCATTTCAGAATTAACGTTTATGTGTTTACTTATTTAGTAGCTTCTAAACTATGTATAAAATATGTAGATTCCCCTGGGATTAAAAAGAGAATTGACTTATGTGAATTAATAGGGTACTTTATAAAATTGATTATCTATGAATAAGCCAAGTATCCAGATTACATTGTATTATCTTGGGCATTTCCTCATGCAGGTTGAATGGACTAACTATAGTAACTGTGTTAACTGCAGGAAATGCCTATCACCACAATAGGAAACAGAACTACTTGAGTGATCTACTGAGCTAAAACACTAACATGTTCCACTCAGGGCCTTGCTAACAATTTCCTTTCTGTCTTTTCCCAGACGGATCTACTGATTTCATTCTAATTTACTTACACCATCATGCTTCATTAGCTACAGCAGACCCACTTGGAAGCTGTCAGACACATACAACTCATTTTACACATATTCTTTTTTAGGAGGGGAGGGTGCTGGGGACTGGACCCTTTCCCCAGCTACCAGATCTTACTCTTATATCCACATGGAGTGTGTTATTCTGCTCTAGGAACAGTCTCCATGACTACTACTGATTCCTTCTGGGGAAGAACTTGTATAAAATGTTACAGAGATTGTAATTGAAAACAGGTCAAATGCTGGGAAAGGGCAAACTTTAGGAGCACCAGCAACCATCAAGTTCTGGAGTACCTTGTAGACAAGGAAGCTACTTTACAGTAGCTTCTACACATTACCACTGTTATCCGCCACAGAGTGTCAAAAACAGCCCTATCTGCTACAATTCTGTCAACCCACAGTCATCCACTTCTCATCCAGCTAAGCCTCTGGCTACAAATGTGACCTCTGCTTTCCCTGTGAGCCCTTCCCTCCCCACGACCAGTCTCTGCTGCTCTACTCCAGCTGTTATTTCTCTTAATGGATGAACAGCAGCCTTCATGGTTATGTGAAAAATGAAATGAACAGAAAAGATGTACCTTTACATGGTGGCTGTCACCAACACAAAGAAACACTCAGTCAAGATGACTTACAGGAGACAGTGGTTTAATTATGACTGGAAAATAAGGCAACCCATCCAGCCTGCAGGAATCAGCCTCTAGTAACTCCTCCAGAAATGCTAGTTGTTGATTAGCATATCTTGATTTAATTATCTACAAAATAGTTATTTTGGAAAGGAAGGAGGTGTGAAGCAAGAGGGGAGGGCTGGTTGTTTTTGGAACCCCTAATTAGAAAAAGTGCCTGCTTTTTTTTTTTTTTTTAAAAAGTCCTTTATCTGAGCTATTTCTTTTCACTACTTTCTGAAGAGTATATGGCATTTTAGAATCCTTGGTTTCAGCAGCAACTCAAAAAGCAATACTGCAAACTTGCACATTGAAAAGGAAAGGAAAAAAGCGCACCATGGTTTCAAACAAAAACCAAAACAGACTGTAACAAAAATACAAGAAGCAGCAAAATCACTGGCCCTAACTCAAAGCATTCTTTTGAAGACAGGGGGTTAGTCAGTTAATATCAGAGCCACCTCTAAGCTCCTGCTCAGCACTGAGTGTTGACGTGGTTCACTGACACACACCCAGAAGCGGCACGTGGAGAGAAGCCATGGGCGGCACCTGACTACTGCTGCTGCCTGGGCCTCCCTGTTCAGTAGACATGGATTCCAGAGTTGCTGTTCTATGGTGACTCTCAGTGAGAGAGACAAAGAACTAGAACATTCTTAGAAACCAAGCAGAGAACGGATGGGAATACAATACCTGGAAAGTTTATCAAGCATGTTGACAAGTTTCATGGCTTCATATTCTTTTTGTTCTTCTGTCATTTCATCTATAGGGTTTGGCATTGGTTCCTCTAAATGACCAGTGATAAGATTAATGCTACAAAAAGAAAAAAAAGTTATGCTGTATGTTTTAGAATTATGCTCTTTCTATACTTTTCTGGTCCAAATTTTAAGTTATATAAGAAAGAGTATAATAGCCAAAAATCGGCAATAATTTCAATAATTTATTGTATAGAATTGCTATAGGATGTTTATTATTATTATTATTATTGTTGTTGTTGTTGTTTTGCTTTGGAAAATTAGTTTTTTTAATTAAAACTGACTTGCCAACTATTTTTTAAGGCATGACTGCTTTTAAAAATATAAAATTTGATTGGTGCCGTTGGATAAATATCCTTGGATGCACATCTTATTCATCATTTGTAAGGGGACAAATACTTTCAGAAGTGAAATGAGAAAATCCATTTTGTGATACAGCATAAAACAAACATGTCCAAAAAAAGAAGAAAAAACAAAAACTGGAAAAATGATGACAGAGAGGCTGCAATCTGGAAATGAACGCATGCCAATTTATAATCTCAGGAAATTAGTCCATTAGTGAGACCACAGAGGTAATGAGAGTCTAAAACAGTAAAAGATGAAGTAGAAGAGTAATTTTAATTCAATTTGATCCAACTTAGGAAGAAAATGCAAGCTAGCCTACCAAAAGACAAACAACAGCATCTTAGCTTTCTGGAAACAGATCTAGAACAATGCTCACGGCAATGGATTTCTTACACCAGCTTTGTATGAAGTTTTAACACCAAACAAATTATACTCGTAAATAAAAAGGCCACATTTCTTTCTTTTTTACTAAGAAGGGAAAATAAAACAGCTCTTTCAATGTCTGCTAAATATCAATACCTTAAAGCATTATTCTGAGAAGACACAGACACAGTTACAGTGTCTTGCACCAGCTAAGTACAGGTTGTTTTAATGACCAAAATGAAACTAGCCCTGCAGATCGCAGGGACAGCATTGATAACAAATGGCTTCCTAAGGTCTTCCAGATAAAGGACCAATGCTCTCAGGGATGGTTCAGGATAAGCAAACCAGTACAAACTGTGAGGAGTCGGAGGCTGGGGTAAACTGAAGAAAAAGCATCACACGAGCCAACGAAAGGCAACATAATTGACTGGCTCCTCTGGTGCTCAGCGTCCAGCCCCACCAGAGGCTGCTCGGCTGTCCTAAGGATTAGCTCATGGGTCACTATCACTTACTACCACCAGATTTCCTTTTTGCTATACTCCTCAAACTACAGACCACAACAGATCCACGTGGAAGGGTCTGTATTTACAATCTTAGCAAACTAGATTTGACGTCTGGGTTGGTGTCCTCAGACAGGGTCTGTGACTACATCTGTGCTTTAAAAATCTGCTCAGCAAGACTTAATGCTGTGTGCCTAAGATTCTTGCTTGGGAAGAAAATGGAGGAGTGCAAATTTAATGTCAGCCTGAGTAACTTACCAAGGTTTGAAGGGGGCTGGGCAGCAACTCAGGGGTAGAGCACTTGCTGAAAAACTAGGTATGAGGTCATGCATTAAATCCCTAGCACGTCCCTCCCTCGTCCCCTAAAAAGGCAAATGAACAAACCAAGAAAACCCCATGTTCCCATCACCAAACTATGTACAAGTCAGAAAGCCACGGAATTTCTCAGGGACAAAGGAAATAGGGCAGGCAGAAGACACTGGGACCTAGAGCCCGTCTGCTGGCTCTACTCCTTGTTTCTAGGTATCCTCTGTGGTTCTTCAGGGACTCTGGGATGACCTGAAAACATGCAGACTGGTCACTTATTGCTAGTCTTGAATCACTTGGGGAAATACTCTAAAAACAGAGCTGGCCTGGTCCCTGTGTGACCTTGATACACTGGGCCCACTCAGTGCCCGATCAGACATTGTCCTGTAGTTTCCTTTTTAAAGGTGTCCACAAAAAAGAAAGGGGCCTCTTAGCTAGAGGCCCTCACAGAACTGCTAAACGGGTCACTATATTTCCCAAGCTAAGAACAAAGAGCTGAAGAAGGTTTCTGAGAGGTCTGGAAATGCAGTGTCCCCACTGCTATCTGTGCAGGCAGATGGCTCTTGCTGCCTCCTAACAGCTGGCCTTATAGGTGAATAAAGGAAATTATCACAGCTAAAACTCCTCAAGCCCAGGAGTCGGGCCTTCCGGGAGAGCACAGTGCAGGTCAGTACACAAGCTGTGTTGGTCGTACTCCTTGTCATTGAGAACAGGCTCCTCACACTGACAGAGGTGTGATTGAAGAACTACACCTGCACACTTCAGAAAACAATGACAGCAGCACAAGCAATTCTGTACCTCAGAAAAGCGTCAGGGACATACAGGTGAGCCCTGTGGTGTTGCGGATTCTGTGTTGGGCAGAACACAGAACCGTTCTTTTCTTGGTACCTTTTTCTCTATGTTGCTCTAGCTGTCCTGGAACTCACTCTGTAGACCAGGCTGGCCTCGAACTCACAGGGATCCACCTGCCTCTGCCTCCTGAGTGCTGGGACTAAGGGTGTGTATTGGTGGGATTATGTCCATTGAGTCTCCTGACGACTTGCTTTGAGGTTAGCTCCCAAGTGACAAAGTCCTCTGCTGTCAAGCATGAAGGCAGCATTTTCATTCTCAAAGAGCGAGGCCCCTCCCCCACCCATGGAGAAAACACAATGCCCCAGTAACCCCAGGGACTCAGGGTTCTTTTCTCCCTTTAAACAGACATCTTTTTTCTTCCTTACGGTACTCAGGGGAATGTAAACAGAACCACACAAAACACAAGCCAGGACAATGCAAGGTGCCACTCCTCCAGGAGAAAAATGTCAACGTGTCATGGCAGAAGGCAGATGGGACCTCTGTCCCCTCCAGCCAGCCTCGTACAGCTTCCCACCCACAAGAAGAGAAAACAAGTCGTCATGACAATAGCAAAGCTGTATATTTTGGGATGAACGCATACCTAATGTTGTTAACCCCTACAGTCCAAGACTCAGCTTTATAGGTTCCAAGACCCCAACACTGTGAAATTCTGAGGTTATTCTTCCTTGGTGTGAAGACTGAGTCTTCACTGCTTTAAGGACTCTGTGGTGGACCTTTGGGTAGTCGTCTTTATTTACCCTGTCTGTCTTCCCCTCTTCCATCCTTCCAGGTCTGTGAGCAGTTCTATCTTCCAACTAGATGACAAGTATCTGAACTCCTGTGTATACTAACCATGATATATTTTTTTAAATAAGACCATTACAAGAACTGATGAGTTATGGTCTGACAACAGGAGAATTATGGGGAAAAAAAAGGTATGAGCAAAAGAGCATGTGTATAGAAGCTGAACTACATTTCAGTTCTTTTAACTGTTGTTAAAAGATGTTGTTTCTAGTCAATATCAGCAACATAAAATACTTAAAAATTTATGAGTGTAGTCAACAAACATTTGCATAAAGACAGATTTTTTTTTTTTTAAAAAAAGTCCTGTTCCCTTATAGAACTTACCTTATAGCAAACAAAGAAGAAAAAAAAGGAAAACAGACCTAAGGAACAGGGAAGCTTATGGTGTGCTGAAGGTAGGAGGTATTGTTAAAAAACAAACAAACAAACAAAAAAACAGCGCAAAGAAGAATGAGGTGGAATGGAAGCTTATGTGAGACCAGGCTTTACTGAGGACTACACAGCTGTACAGAGAGGAGAGACTCAAGCAGGACCTGGAGGTGGAGAGGGAAGAGAAACAGCAGCCATCGGGAGGATGTGGCCCCACAGAGAGGACTTTGGTCTCGGTCACCAGGCAGTTCTGAGTCAACAAGGTCAGTGGGAGGTGCTTTACAGCAGCAGAGCTGGGCTGTGCCTTGGTGCTGAAGCCCCATCTCTCCAGCTAAGAAGCCCTGTTTCTGTCACTAGTGCCAGCCAAGGGAGAAAGGATTTCAGAAAGGGCCAGAGTTTCAGCTTGGTGACAGTTAAAAGCAAAAGACCCAACTAAATTCTGAGTGTTATCAAGATGGAGCCGTAACTGACAGGTGTGTGTGAGCATGTATTGGAGGACGCTGAGTCACGTGCACTCTTGCACTGTCAGGAACACCAGGGCATGTGCAGACACTGATTTCTGTTTCGGAATTATTAAAGAAAATAGCCATGTCAAGGAGCTATGAACAGGGAGGCTGCATGAACGATAAGTTCGTCTCTGACTAGTGGAATGGAGTGGTAGGTGGAATACTGGAGCAATTAAACCACAAGTCCCTACTTCTTATCCATTAGTAGTTACTACTGAAAACAGACAAGCACCCTCTGGAAAATAACATATACTGTGAGCATGAAGCACAGAACAACACATACTGCGTTCATATAGCATCTCGTGAACCCCATGGCTTCAATAGGAATATAAAATGATCCATCTGCAGTGTAAAATATGCAGTTCCTCAGAAAACTGAACACGCAAACACAGGTGATATAGACTCAAAAGAAAGGGAAGCAGGGGCCTGACGAGATACCAGGGCACACAAATACAGCACTGTCAGCCACCGGAGAAAAAAGGTGCAAGTGTTTCAAGGGTCCCATAATTGCCAATGGGTAAACACAATGTTTATACAGTAAAAGGGAGAACCGTCCAGTCTTAATTTGGGAGGATATTCTGATACATACTGCAATATGGGTGAGCCCTATGACAGACTAAGTAAAACTGGCCAATCACAAAGGACAATATATGATTCCACGAATATGAGGCTTCTCGATACACAGACAGGAAGAGGCAAGGAGAGGGCGCAGGACGGAAGATGCAAAGTTCTGGAGATAAACGGGAGCAACAGCACACAGCTGTAATCACGGCACTCAAGGTTGTGGTCAGCCTGGGCTATCCAGGGAAGTCTGTCGCAGAGAAGAGGAGGATGGGGCTTTCTCTGAAGCAGCTGTGTGGAACACACCTATAATCTCAGCGTTTGGGAAGTGAGGCTGGAGAATTCCATTTTGAAAGTGCAAGTACAACAAAGGCTGACAAGTGTGTGGAGGGGAGTGAGTGTGGCAGAAGCATTAATGATTTAGTTTTAATCTAGAGTCTTTATGATGAGATTTTAGATGTATTTCACTGGATGCTCAGTCAAAACCCTGTGTTCCTAAATTAGTTACATCCTAGTATGTACACACACAGTCCTGATTAGGCAAAGAAATAAAATCTGCAAGTCCTGATCTGTGGTTCATTCACTTTTAAGAAATATAATTTATACAATAACAAGACAATTATTACAGACCAGAGCAGCATAGCACAATCTTGGCAGAGGGGACGAAGGCTCAGGCATGATGCCTTGTGCTGCCTGGGCACTGGCATGACACCTGAGATCAGCATACTCAGAACTATCCCGAGTGCTGGGCACAGTTCTGAGGCTCTGCACTCCACACGTCAATAACCCAGGGCTTTGGCCATTTTGACCCGGCTTCTCCTCCCGCCTCTCTATAAAGCAGCCCCAGAAGACACCTCTGGATGCCTATGCACCTACCCTGAAAGTTATAGACTGGAGGCTGAAAGCCAAACACATTAAATATCTGTCTTTCCACTAATGTTTAGAATGACATAAACCACATCAGTTATCAAGGGGATCCATGCTCAGAGACATAAAAAGAAACAGTATAAAATTAAAATTGAGCTGGGTGTGGTGATACAGGCCTTTAATCCCAGTAACTAGGAGGCAGAAGCAGGTAGATCTCTGAGCTCTAGATCAGCTAGGGCTACATAGTAAGATCCTGTCTAAAACAGAACAAACAAATGAGGAGCTTAGAGAGTTGGCTTCCTGCTGATAAAGGACTTATCTGAGAACTGGACAAGCCTTACTGGCTAGATGTCCATGTGGTGTATGACTGGGTTCTGTGCCTAACTGCAGAAAACCATTTCCAGTTCATTAAATACATTTATTTTGACACAATAAAAAGACTGCTGTAAAATTAACTGTGTCTCAAAGCCTAGACTGAAGCTCCACACAATTCTTGGTTTTAGATTCCAATAAAGGATTACAGGTTACCTTGGTGCATTAATCAGAATCCGCTCACATTTTTGACAACGGAACTTGGGCCAACTGGATGAAATGTGATTACTTTTTGTTAATACTCACAACTGTTGTGAATAAATGGATCAAGCACAGCAGAGGGGATCCTGGGGAAGACTGAACGATAAAGGGGCAGTAAAGTGAGCAATCCCTTCCAAACTTTCTAAGTTTGCTCAAACTACTAAAAAGTCTTACACATTCCTCAAGCTCTGTGGGTCACCCCAGAAGGACAAAGGGTTGCTTGTGACAAAGTATTTTATTCACTATCTCTTCCCCAGGGACCCTGGAAGAATATTTTAACACTAAAGATTCCACCAGGTATTCCTCTCGGGAGGGTAGGCCTGAAAGCAAAATGGACACCAGTCTATTTGAAGGGTGCACGATACACTTGACAAACTCCTGCTTACACTTCTAACGAGCAACATTTCAAAGACCAGTTTACACTGGTAATGACTGGCCGAGTCTAAGAGCCGAGAAGGATTTCATCAAGGCTGCAAAGCCTAAGCAGTCTGTCCTGCAGCAGAGTGAAGACATCAATACTGACTCAAACAAAGGGGCTTTCTGAGATCTGACATCACCTCTGCAAGGCAGTGAACCTTTATTTCCTGCACTGTTGGGAGAGACCCAGTGTTCCTCTGCTTCTCTGAGCTCCTTGTCATGGCAGCATTCTGTATTCCCAGTTACATGAGCATTAGACAGGTCATCTCTCAGGTGGAATAAAGCACCTGAACGGAAAGGCAGACACCAGTCACCTATGAGTATTTACGAGTTTGTGTCCACAGGCCCTGACATTTGAGAAATGGTCAATGCCATCTCCATCTTCGTTTACAACCACAGGACTCTTACATGGTGGCTGCAGTGTGTGCTGTAAGTCTCAGCTACTGGGAAAGCTAGGGTGAAAGGATCTACTCGAGCCTATGACTTTGAGATCAGCCTGGGCTGCACAGTAAGCTCCCGCCCCCACCCACAAACACACACCACCAAACAAGAGGGACTTTTCCGACAGCATGTCATGACATGAAGGGCTAGAATGACACGGAAATGTAGTTTACGGGGAAATTAAACACCACAGCTTGAAAACTAATTCACAACGTTGACTTCCTCCTCTCTTGTTCTCAAATACTTGACAGAGGCGTTTAACCCATAGCATCTAAGTGACAGCAGTCTATAAAGCTCACTACTTAAGAGCCACTGCTAGCATTCCTCCCGCAACCAAAGCCTTTGTTTCTCAGGTAACCTTCTGTGAGACCCTGCTGAAGCTCAGAGGATAAGGGTGCTAAAAATAACACCATGCACTCAAACCTGACTTGTCAAGAAACAGGTCATACTGTTCCTGCCTGATGAGCGACTGGCCATTTTTTTCCACTTTATGGCAATTTAATATTATGTTGTCAACAGAATACAATCTATACTTGATTTTAGATTGTGATTTTCTATTCTTGGTTACCTACTTCATGGCCCATATCATTTTACAGAAGAAGACCAGTAGAAAACAGCAGGCCAGTACCACTGACAATATCCAAAATGAAGGTGCCTTATAGCAATCAGTGATGGAATCCAGGAAAAATTCAGCTCAAATGACTGCTAGTAAGTGGGAATTGAGAATGAGCATCGGAGAGGACCAGGAGGAAGAAGGAAGAAAGGAGAGAGGTGGCAGTTTAAGAGAACAAGAATGTCTTTAATTGCACATACTGACTAGAGATGTCACGGAGTCTCACGCTTATCCTCCAGGGCACTGAGACACCTGTTAAAAGCTGGGCTCCTACGTGTGTGTGTGAGACTACAGTTCTGCACAGAGCCCGCCTCTTCCTTTTGTCACTATGTGCCTTGTGTGTGTGTGTGAGACTACAGTTCTGCACAGAGCCCGCCTCTTTCTTTTGTCACTATGTGCCTTGCTGAAATACTTTTTGACTTGCAAGAATTTTTTATGCAAGGGTACTAAGAATCACGGAAGCATCAAATAACCAACTTTAATACTTGATGTTGTTAGCTGTACGTTCCAGTATGTATGCATGTGGTAGTTGTACATTAGGAAGTCTCACATAAAGGAAGGTAAACGGTGGCAATCTCTTTTAAATTGATCAGCACCTAAACTGCCAGCACTCTTACTGCTTCCAAGAGGGTAATGGACTTGTTTAAAGAATCGTGCAGCGTATTTCAAAAAATCCCACCCTTCAACCACCTGACGTCACTCTAAGGTACTATTTGAAACTGTCTCTAAAAAGACCAGTAGGTGGAAAACTTACAAATCCACAAGAGAAAGCACTGGAAAATGAAAGCCAAAGGAAGTGGAAGACAAACCGCTAACTGAAAGACACAACTACTTAGTACTATAACTTGGTACAAGTACAGAAACTTGGTACTATACTTTGGTTTTGCATTTTTGTATTCTTCAGTGTCCGTGTCCTCGTCCTCTGAGTACCAGTTGTCTCCTCGTCCTCCAGCCAAGAGGCCCCTGGCCGCCAGCAGTCCTGCAGCGTTCCCATAGCCAGTGTACTTCAGCAGGCTGTCCACTGCAAAAACACAACAGGGTTTAGACAGGCGTCCTAGGTGCTCACCACTGACGCCCACCTTCCAGCAGAGAAGCTGGGGCCGCCTGCCATGGCCTTGAAGCATATAGTGGTTAGGGTGAACAACCTACAAACACTCCTACCTGCTATGAAGACGAAGATCCTGTTTTTATATATCAGCAATTCTGAAACTGCTCATTCGTACACACTTGGTAAACGGGGGGGGGGGGGGGCTCTCTCTCTGCCCCTGATAGTTAAGAGGCGTGCACCAACTTTCAATCTCTAATTTTAATTTTTTTAAACTAAAGATAATGAAAGTCAGATGGAGGTTCTGCCTGTGTGGTATGAATAACCTTAATTTTTTTTATTCCTTAAAGAGATAGGAAGGGAAATATATGGGAATTTTAACACTCAAGGGTATTAGCAAATTGGAAAGGTTACTATACCACTTAGTGGGGCAGGGCAGGCTGGGAAGAGGCTTGTGACACAGGCATGCGGAGCAGAGTTCGGATCCCCAGAACCCATGGAAAAGCTGAGCAGGTACTTGTAAGACAGAGACAGGTTTTCCAGGTACTAGAAAGTCCCAGTGTCAAATGAGAGACCTGCTTCAATAAATAAAGTAGAAGGCAATTGAGGAAGGCATTCAACTTCAGTTTTGGGCCTTCATATGTATACACATATACACCTACACACACATAAAAAGTAACATGTAAACACAGGAAGCCCACTGAGTCTGTCCAGCTAGATTTCCATACAATCACTATCACAAGCTGAGAGAACTTTGGTAAAGTCTTTGTGGCTCTGGCCCAGTGTCTGCCCTGTAGAAATAGAGTAAGAGCTGCGTTCCTCAGAGTAAGGCCACTGAGCTTCTCAGAAAAGCAAGCTCTCCTCTTAAAACATGATGTAAAATGATCACGTCACACCCCCACACAGAGTTTGGGGCACTGGGTACAGGTAAAAGAAGCCTGCACTGCAGAGGTGTGTGTGTGTTACATAAACTTTAAGGAATATACTGAACAATTACTGGCGACTTATTATAGAGCACTTCATTTTCTTCAGGTACAATTTCAAGGCACACAATTATGTCTATAATAAAAAGAATAAAAACTATCAGAATTTCCTCAAGGTTTTAAAGTAGAATGTTCATAAAATAATATCCTAAGGACAAGTGCAGAAAACAAACCACATATTCGTCCACGTATGAAACGATGCTAAAACCAACAGTTGAAATAACACAACTCATGCCATCCACCTCAAAAAATAACTCTGGAGAAAATCCACAGACGTACAGATGGGTGCTGAGGAGGAGGAGGAGGGAAAGTGTGTGCATGGACTTCAGCTGGGGATGGAGTCATACAGAAGGAGGAAGAGGAGAATCAATACTAAGAACGTTTGAAAAAGCCACAGGGAAACATAATGTGATGAGCTTGCTTACAAATATACACATATACAAGTGTGTGCACAGTTTACATGCGGTTATGTCACGTGGGATGATAATACTCCCTACAAAGTGCCACAGACTAATGGCAGAATCCAATGCCAGGATGCCCCAAAACAACACAGGTTATTGTCCTTGGTTGCTTCCCAGAACTTGAAGGTAAGACCCTACTACTGGGACACTATACACTCCAGACACAGGACTGAGAGGAATCACGCTGTCCTTGCTGTGGAAGGTTCCTCTCGAAGGATGAGCTCTCTTAGTATCTGAGGATGCTACGCGAGCTGCCAAGAGAGGAAAGCTATCGACAGTCCTACCCAGCTGCAAAGCCAAGGACTGGCAGGGCAGCTGTTTCCAGAGGTGCAGTAGTGGCAGCACCTGAGGCTATCTGAGACCCACCCACTAGGAGGGAATTCAAGCCTGGTTCAGTACACCTTGCTAACGACCGCTGTCTGGAAAGTTCATGGATCCTACAGGAAACCCACTACTTCCATCTTCCTAACCCAGTATCATTTTTAACTGCCTTCTAAATACTCCCCTGATGCCCACAGATAAACAGAGCTCCCATCCCTCATCTAAGATGCTCCTCTCCGCAGCAGATGGAGGCTACTACAGAGGCCACAACTGGTGAAAATTCAGGGAGTAAGTTACAGTGGAGTGTACAGGCCTAGTCAGTGTCTCAACAACGAACACCTACAGTTAAGACTCAGAAAACACTGCGGAAGGTCGGGTGGAAAGGCTGTTACGATGCTAAGAGCCAGAGGTCCAGGACATCTGCCACCAGACAATGTCTTCCAGACACAATAGGAATGCTGTACCCATGAGATCTAAACAGTGGGCTCTCCTAAATAAGACCTGGATAATGACACCACGAGTCAATAAGCCAACATGGATAGAACAAATTTCGTAAGGCCCCACCCTTAGATGAAAATTTACAGGTCATTAGTGGTATCTGAAAAAGGAGGATCAGTTTTCTCCAGGGATGAGCCCCCTGATAGGTTACTGAATCCCTTGTGGTCAGCCCTAAACACATGCACATAACAGCAACACTAAATTGACTTAGTAGGTTCTTGGACATTTATGTGTGTGTGCACATGCATATAACTATATAATATTAAAAGAAGTCATGAATTTGAGAGGGAGTGAGGAGCATGGGAGGAGTTGGAATGGGGAGCGGGAGGGGTGGAAATAATACAAATATAGTATTCATGTAAAAATTTAAAAAGTAATTATCTTGAGGACATTAAAGAAGTTTAAGATTGAGAAACAGATAAGAAAAGGGAATATTCTGGTCAGAGTATGAAATTATAAAGAATATGGATAACATTAATTAATTTGTTAATTTTTAAAATATTTCAACTAGAGAGCATGATAGAAAAAATACCTACTCTGGGGACATATGAAGGCATACCTCCTTTCAAGGAGTATGGAAAACTGGGTACATTTGTAAAAGTGGAAACAGGGGTTAAGTGAGATTTATACTATAGAGCCCCAGTTGGCCTGGGGCTCACCTCCCTCCTTCTCAGTGGTACTGGCAAACACTAAGTTTTTAATGAGGGAGAGTAATTTGAACCCTCGATTTACTGTCTCTTGCTGCCAGAGCTTCAAGCTGCAGTGATTCGAGTAAGTCAGCAAATGCCTAGTGACCACTGAGGGGACAAAAGGATTTCTGGGGTCCACAGGTATCCTTAATACCCACAGAGGCCAGACAGGAGGTTAGTAGTCTGGTAACCAGGGGTCACAGACCTAAGCCCTCAGAACACTGATGTTTTTAACACAGGCATTACTACAATGCTTATTTTATTTATATTTTGTTTATATTTTATTTATATTTTGGCGTATACAGGCTGGAAAATGAACCCAGTCTTCACAGAGGACCACTGAGCTAACCCCATTCTTGGACTTTTTAAAAACTAAAGATTTTTAGTGGTTTCAGAAAAGTGACATTTACTAAAATTTTTAAAGTTTAAATTGAACATTATGAATAAATGGTTTAAATGAATATACTTAAGAGAGACACAAAGGAAGAGAAATGGCTCAGTGGTTAAGAGCACCAGTTGTTCTTCCAGAGGACATGAGCTCAATTCCCAGCATCCAGATGGCAGTTTGTAACTGTTACTCCATTTCCCTCTTCTGGCCTCCATGGGTACCAGTCATGACAGTGGTGCACAGACACACATGTAGGCAAAATACTCACACAAATAAAATAATGCTTTAAAAAAATGAATGACATAAAATGGCCCAAGATTAAATAGTCTAAGGTCCCAGAGGCTATGGAAGGTAAGGAGAGGTTAGAGAGGAGTAAACAGGACACTAATAAAGTGCTTCCTTTCTATGAGAAACCCATCTGGAAGCTACTCAATAACAATGACCAGTGTTTTCATAAGAACAATGTTACTGCTCTTTTACGGGAATGATATGCCAATTCTGTGGGAAACAGGGTACAGAGATGATTTAAGACAAATTATATTCAAGATAAAGTTAAATGAAGTCTCATTAAGTTTTTAAACAACTAAAACTGGGGAGCAAAGAATGGAACCAAAGGGAATACAGAACAATAGCAGAGAAGACTGCTGAAGTCTTAACTACCTCTCACTGTAGGGCTAAAACAGACACCAGGAAAGAGGCTTTCCAAGGGAGAGTTTTCTGTGGTGTTACAAAGACACACACAAGGGCGCTTGTGCTTTGTCATCATGACTGTCTTGAAGTCAAACAATTCCAGTAAGCTGATGTCATTAGGTGCTGGAGACCCGCACTGGCAGGCAGAGTGCTGGAAGCCTACCCAGATGTGAGTTCCATCATTTTACCACAAGGCAGAGCTTCCACCCTTTAACTGAGAGGACAGCACACTCGGGAGACCATTGCCCCTTGTCAGAGGACTCTTTCCATCCAGAGATCCACACCACCAGCAGCTCTAACCAGTCTCTTTTCCAGCCCATGTCCTCCCATATCCATTTCCATACAGCCACCTAAGCCATGCTTCGTTCAGCACAAACGTGGCTGTGTTAGGTTCCTGGAGGCAGCCTCTCCTGCTTCTCCTAAAGGCTCAACCCCAAACCACGGGTCTAGAAGAGCTCTTCATCTTGCAGCCTCTCTCTTCTTTTCTAAAGCTGGTTTCCACTTTGTGCACGCCTCAGACCCTGCAATGTCTTTTTCTGTGACTATCTCCCACTCCTCTGGCTCCTTATAAAAGTCCTTCCTCTAAGATGCCACTGTAGCAAGCACAGTCTTCTCTTTAGGAAGTTATTCATTACTGTGGGGGAGATATGCAAGACAGCATGGCCATTACACTGAATTCACAGGAAGCACAAATGTTTGCTCTTTTACTTAATATTTATGGAACAATTACTATCTGTAAGCTAAAAGATATCCAACCTAAAGAAACTTGATGTTGGGAATGCAAGGCCTGCAGAGTTAGAAGTATAACAACCGGGGAAGGCTGGAAAACAAGGTAAGTTAGTAAAAATGGTGCAGTGGAAAATGATCAATCTGAACGCCACAAAACTGTTCAGAGAAGACGTCCATGCTGCTCTTCAAAGACAAAGCTCGGGGTGGGCGGCGGTGGCGCATGCCTTTAACCCCAGCACTCAGGAGGCAGAGGCAGGCGGATCTCTGTGAGTTTAAGGCCAGCCTGGCCTACAAGAGCTAGTTCAAGGACAGGCTCCAAAGCTACAGAGAAACCCTGTCTCAAAAAAAAAAAAAGAGACAATTCAGCATGCTGACAAGGGAAGGGCATCCCAGGCAACACTAAAGTATCAGTTTGTATCATAGCAGGGGAACACATTGGCAGAAGAAAAACATCACAGAGGCAATCCAAAGAAAGTTGGATTTTATCCGGCAAATGATGCGACAACACTAAACATTTACAAGGAGGTAATGAGAAGTCTGTGTCCTCATTTTATACCAAACTCTCCAATAGTTACCTTGAAGACACAGAGTAAAATCTGATTGGAAACAGGAGATCTGACTATTTTAATATAGTTTAATATATTTTAATAGTTTAATATATTTTAATAGTTAAGAAAACTATTTTAAAGTCATTTAGCAAGAAGTGGTGTGGGAACAGAATAGGAGAAACATAAAGATGGTATTTAGGAAGGAAAATCTGTAAGGTGCAGTTCGTTGTATACGGAGAGAAGGCAGGCAGGGCACTTTAGACAATGCTACCTTTACAGGGGAGAGCAGATGGCACAGAAAGGTTGAGGAGCATGGGCACTGAAGACAACTCATTCACTCTGAGACAGGAGGCGGAGGTGTCTGTGAGAAACTCAGGTGCAGATGTCCGTATATACGTGACTACATGAGGGGTTCATCCTGAAGCAGAAGCCTCAGACAGAGAATGGGGTTCAGAGGACGACTATAGGGAGCGACATGTGGAGCCGGGATAGCTGTCTGCAGACGGGATGGAAAAACAGCTGTTGAGGACATCTAGGACCGCCCCAGCACAGCCCTGCTGAGAGCAGGATACAGGACATCTAGGACCGCCCCAGCACAGCCCTGCTGAGAGCAGGATACAGGACATCTAGGACCACCCCAGCACAGCCCTGCTGAGAGCAGGATACAGGACATCTAGGACCGCCCCAGCACAGCCCTGCTGAGAGCAGGATACAGGACATCTAGGACCACCCCAGCACAGCCCTGCTGAGAGCAGGATACAGATGAAAAAAATACCCACTGTTTCAGAGAGTTAGGAACCCATGGACTTGCTGAGAGTATTTTCAGTGGGGAGGGTAGCAGTGGGAAGCATGTTCTACTGGAACTGGGAAGGAAATGGCTGACTCACGGCAAGGTGAGGTCTCCCTGGGTAGTGGGGATACTTGGAAAGATGCCAATATGGGAAAGACTACCGACAGGTGGACAAAGACACACAAGGAGAGCTCAAAAAATTAAACCAAAGACTAGAGAGGAACAACTCACAGAGGAAGACCTCTGAGAAGACAGAAGAAAGATAGGAAGAGCACGGAGGTAGCGCAGCGACACGCTAGAGAGCTGCTGCAGCCTGACACCAGGGCGGGGCCGCAGCAGCTCTGTGTGTGCGCTACAGGCTGCAGGTCGGCAGAATCAGCCCTACCACCGTGCCTGCCACATACTGGAAGGAGCACATTATTTCACAAATCGCTTTCTTTTGGTTAGGCCATGTAGATAATTTTTAAGGAGCCAGAAGAAAGTCATTTTAAAATTATTTTAGAAAATTTTTATTAATATGTTAGCATGCAAAGCGCTAAGCTTCTTTATGGTATTTTCACACACATATGTTGTTACAGTTGGTTCTTACCCTCTTCCTAGCTGGTTTCCTCTTTCCCTGACCGATGACCTTCCTTCCTGCTTCATGCACTCCATTACCCAGATACCCCAAGCTCTCATGGTCTCCCTTCTACATTTATGGTTCATATTCCCTCTCTCATTTAGACTTCACGTATGAGAGAAAATATCTAGCACTGTTTGTCTTTCTGAATTTAGATTTTTCTCTTACCATGATTTCCAGAAAGCACCGACTTTACAGAGGATAATAAAATTTACTTTTGTCACAGTTGAACACATGTTGGTGGCATGACCACAAACCAGCATGTGCTGCTGCGGGCTGGAGAAGTGGGCTGGCCTGGCACAGGTGGACAGTCTCTCTGAAGACTTTACCCTTCGTATTTTGTTTCTGACTGCTGCTTACCTCTCTACTTTGTGGTCTGAACACAGATCACAGCTCTTTCACATTCAGCTTAGCTTTGCTACATTGAGAAAGTTTAGCTACTCTGACTCTTTGAAAGTTATGTGACCTGCCTGCCCACAGGCCTCTGCTCTCTGTTCTCCCAGACCCAATCTCGAGGCTCGTTCCTAGCACTGTATCAGAACATCAGCTGTGGCCTGCCTTCCTGTCCATAGCTCCCGTGGATCCCACAAACCATCCCCTCTGTACGCTCCCTCCCCAACCTGTCGCTGCCATCCCAGCCTCCAACACCAGCAGGCATTCCCTGTGAACACACCAGCTGGACAGGCCAGCAAGACAGGCAACACACTGAAAACGCAGAGAGGAAGTAGAGGCGGAGGAACAAAACACACACCCAACAAAGGCAAACCCGGAAATCAGCACCTGGACCTATAATCACCCCAAACTGAGATGCCTAGATGCCATCATAAGAACACAATCAGTAACAGCCAGGGCAATAAGTTCACACCAGAGCCCTGCTAGCCTACCACAGCAGGCCCTCAATATTTCAAATATAGTTGAAGCACAAGAAAAAGACCTTAAAACCAACTATATGAAGATGACAGAGGTTCTTAAGGAGAAAATGAATAAATCCCTTAAAGAAAGCCAAGAAAGAAACAGTTAAAGAAATGAATTAAACTGTTCATGACCTGCGGGGAGAGACAGCTGGAACTGAGGAGCATCTGGGGCATGGTATGGAAGCCTGGTGCAGTGTAAACTTCCTGGAAACTGAGGGTGACCCAGTGAGGGCTCCTAATAATGGAGGTACAGCTCCTAATAATGGAGTTAGTCTTTTGTAACCCGGCAAGGCTTCCAGGGGCAGGACTGGGTTGTATTTGGTTAAAGTGCTAGCAAAGGGGTTCCTGTGATGATCCCAGAACAAACCAGGCTGTTGTCCTGACAGAGGGTCACTCTCCACAAACCAACCGCTCTCCACAAACCAACCACAGGCCCCAAGGTCAATATCCGCACAGCTCACCGAATGCAGAGAGGTGGAGCTGGTGTCTACATGGAGCTTGCACACCTATGTTCTAGCCTCCTTGGTGTGGGAAGGTGCTCTCTAGGCTACAGAAAGAGAAACCTGGACATCAACTAGCCTTTAACAAACAACCTGTCCTGACTGCAAGATGTGCTGGGGCAATGATGCTCCAGAACTTGTGCTAGTGGCCAACAAATCTGCTTTAACTTGGGACCCACTCCACAAGAGGGAGCCCATGTTCAACACTGCTTGGACGGCCAGAAACCAGAAACTGAATGGCCCAAGGGACCTGGGGTAGAACCAAGCAGGACAGGTGAAAAAAATAAAATTAATGAAATGACTCCTAATGATATTCTGCTATACTCATAGGTCAGGGCCTTGTCCAGTCATCATCAGAGAGGCTTCCCCAGCAGCAGATGGGAGCAGGTGCAGAGACCCACAGCCAGACACTAGAGACAGAGACAGAGACAGAGGGAGAGAGACTGTCTCAATTGTAGGAACCCCATGGGAAAGGGGAAAGGCTGTAGGAGTCAGAGGGGATGGAGCACATGGCCCACGGAACAACTGAGTAGGTTCCAGGTCCAGAGAGGACCAGGTCCTGTGTGCATGCTGTGGCTGTCAGCTGGTGCTTTTGTGGGACTCCTCCCTGTGGAAGCCGGGTGCCTCAGACTCTCTTGCCTGCTCCTGGGGCTCTTCCCCCTGCTGGGCTGCCCTGTCCAGCTTCAGCGTGAAGGTGCTTCTGCCTCGCCTTGTGTTTTGTTTGTTGTGTTTGCTCTTTTCTGATGGGAGCGGGAGAGAGAGTGGATCTGAGGGAGAGGGGAGGAGATGGAAAGCAGGGAAGAGTGTGTGTGGGGGGGGAATATGGTCGTGATGTTTTGTATGAGAGAAGAATCTATTTTCAATAATAAAAAAAAGTTATTTGATAGTCTCCAGTTCCTTATGGCAGCACCGAGTAGTAGCCAGCAGCGCCTCCTCTCCAGCCTGGCAGCCCCTTGTCCTTTCAGCCCTGTTCTCCAAGAAACAAACTATTGGAAAGGGTCGCTCTTCAACTGCCATTTTACGTGTAGACTGAGTGTCTTATTTTCATTATTACCAACCTGGCTGCTGAAGGTATTTGTATAAGCAAATAACATGAGTGTGGAAATCTTGACAGTCTTGTGTTCTTCTGTGTCTAGCTTAAAAATACCTATTAGATGGATGAATCTTAAAATATTCATCACTGTTACTTAAGTTTATGTGTGTGCTTGCACACATATGAAGTCAGAGGACAACCTGTAATTCTCGGTTCTCTGCAGGATCAAATTCAACACTGGAGTTCAAGAACTATCTATGAGCCTTCAAAGGAATGAATATATGAATAAATATATCCAATACATTTATAGATTTCTAGTGACTGAAAAGAAAAACCACATGACCAAACAGAGACATTTCAAAATTAACTAAAAAACAAAATGAAATTTTCAAAAATCACCAAAAATCACCAAAAACACCAAACCCCACAAACAGTACTGTGCTGCTGGTCTGAGTTTAGCTATATCATAAAACTTCCCAAGTACTAGGCATCCTAGGAGGAGCAGCGCCAGCTATCTCAAATGAAAGCAACCAACAGAGTTCACTTGCAAAGGCATGCATCACATTTGCTATGCACTGACTCATCAGGAAGGTGAAACTGTCTTCAGATATACAATCACATGTCAGTATCCATCATCCACCATCCATCCATCCATCCATCCATCCATCCATCCATCCATCCATCCATCCATCTTTGGTTTCTCAAAACAGGGTTTTTCAGTGTTGCCCTGGCTGCCCTGGAACTCACTCTTAGACTAAGCTGGCCTCAAACTCAGAGATTCACTTGACCCTGCCTTCTGAGTGCTGGGATTAAAGGTGAGAACCACTACTGCTCATATATGAATTTTTTAAAAAGTATACAATAAATGTGTATTGATTGTAAAAAAAAAATCTATGAAGAACTAGCAATCTTCTTCGTCAAGAGTAATAGTACTATTAATAATACATTAATATCGAAAACCTTTGAGTGTGCAAGTGTGCCACAGCACACATGTGTATGTGAGAGAAAAGCTCAGGCATGTTCTCGAAGTCTCTCATTCACAGCTGGGTAACCACGTGGCTGGCCCTCTCCCTTCTCTGGACTGTCTCATCTACATCCCATTTGCGAGGGGCACAGTCTACATGAGTTCTGGGATCTGAGCTCAGGTTCTCATGCTGCACACCTCCCCAGCTCCACATCCATTTTTAAGTGGGTGGGTAACATGTATGTTGGTTTAGATTAATGTACACACACACACATAAAAACAGGTGTGCATGTGTGTGCATGAGCATGTGGAAGTTAGAAGGCGCCTTCAGGTGTCATTCCTCTGGAATGCTATCCACTGTCTTTTGAGGCAGGGTTTCTCACCGGCCTAAAGCCTGAAAATTAAGCTGAACAGTCTGGCCAACAAGCTGCAGGGATCCTTCTCCAAGGGACCCTTCTGTCTCTGCTTCTCCACTGGGATTGGCTCACCTGCCTGCCTGCCTGCCTTCAATTCAGATTCTTTTGCAAGCATTTTCCAGACTAACCCATCTCTCCAGCCTCCATATAGCTCATTTTTTATCTAAGAAAATAGGTACCATCAGAGACTATTTTGACAACACATGTAAGAATTACAGTAACTATCTGATTACAAGATGTAAATCAATCTTCTTTTAATCATGGAAGAAGTTAATAGTTCTGACTAGACTGAAGTAGCATCACCTCAGAGGGTCCTGACGGATTAAGTGGGTTCAGGCACAGGACACCTGTCATTTCTAAAAGCTGCCATCAACATTGTAACATTTCAATTATCTTGCTAATAATGTACTATTCCTATAGGAACTCAGATGATTGAACTAAAAAGTCAGAAGTAAGGCTTAAGAACATAGAAGGTTTAAATTTTGAGGGCTGGGAATATAGTTCAGTAGTAGGGCAATTGCCTAACATGTATGAGACCCTAAGGTCAATTCCCAGCACTGAAAAATAAAATAAATAAATGAACAAATTAATAAATATTTTGAGAAGACTGTTTTTCATCTCTGAACTACCTCATAAAATTGGAGTTCTTAAAAAAAGTGAAATAAAAATACTTAATGTGATTTTTTGTACAAAGATATTAATATATAAGAAGAAATATATTACTGCTACCTCAAGGGTAAAGCCATACCTTAGTAACTTTTGGACTTCTACACAGTATATTCTACAGTTAGCATTCTGTGACTACAGACTGCAGAACTCAGTGCCATCTTAAGAGGAAGAGAGGAGCCACAGAACTGTACCTGACCATTAAAACAGTAGCAGACCTCTCACAACGGTTTCCAAGTCTGAGATGTGCCAGGGTCTGGGGTCCGCACACACAAGGCCAAGTTTAGATGCTTGTGTATCTGGAAAGCATGTTTCTGCACGGCCTAAGGAATTTGGGAGCACTTAGCACGACTGTCTGATTACCACTGTCTGATGTCTGCACAGCCACTGTGACAACAGGTGAGCAACCAGCTCGGCAGAGTGGACTCAAACGCTACAATAACAGGAAATTCTCAAACCTCCTCCAAAAGATAAAAAGTAAGGCAAAGAGAGTTTCACTCACCTCTCTCTTTGCAGAGGACAAAAAGGAACTCAGCAGCGATTTGCTTGACCCCAAGGTCGACATGTGTCATGAGGCGCACCAGCTTATTCCTCACCGTTGAGCCCACTTCAGGCCGGTTTGTTACATCCCTCAACGGTGGTAAAACCTGCCGCATAAGTGAAGTCATCATCAGTTGGGGTCCTGGGTGTGTGGTGACGGTACTGTGCAACTGTCAGTCTCAGGAACCTCACTTAGTTTTTTTTTTTCCTCACTTAGTTTTATAAGAGTAAAATAAAAGAAATGACCCATCATAATCATCATCAACAACAGCCATACCTAGATCATCTCATGTGCAAAGCATGGCTCTGTTCCCTGTCACCTGGTTATCTCAATACTTGCGGTGCTTCTAGTGCCTAGCAAATTTAATGTAAGAGTCTGTATCGAGTTTCTCTTTCTTGTGGGGTATGACAGTATACACAAGCACAAGGAAGGCTGAGCAAGGATACTGGCTCAAAATCTGCTTTAGCTACCTAGCAGGACTGCCTTCAAAACCAAAAGGAGGGGAAAGTCAGTGGAGCAGTTTCTGTGAGCATGAGGACCTAAGTTCAATAATCAAAAACCAGGGAGAAAATCCAGGGGTGGTGTCATGGGCTTGTGATCCTAGCACAGGGTGAGTGGAGACAGGAGGATTCTTGGGGCTTGCTGGCAAGCCAGCCTCGCCTAGCCGGACAGTTTCAGGGCAGTGACAGAGAGGAGTGAGTGGGAGAGAGAAAGTAGATGGTGTCTAAGAATCCACATTCCACACACACATCTCCCATCTGCGCTCAGGGTTTCCCATTCCTCCACACACTTCTTTTGTAGCCCAAACCATATGGACTTAACTCTTTCAAGTCTAGGAGCATATTCAGTATTTATTCTTTTAAATTCTGTACTTAGGCTTTTTAGTTGTTTAATTTTCTAATAAAAATGGTTATTTCAGGTTGAATATTCCTAACTCCAAAATCAGAACCCTTTGAGTACTGACGATGCCACACATAGAAACTCCATGTGACAGGGAAACGAACTTCATGTGAAGGTTCAGTGAAGGCGTGCTAACAATGGACAAATCATCTTAAAGCTCTGGGTATACAGAATATGAAGAAGTTCATATTTACAGCAGGGTCCTAGTGCAAAGTATCCTACTGTGTTATCTATACACATATCCCCAAATTTCAAAACATTATAAACCCGAAACACTTTTAGACCCAAGTATTTGAGGAAGAGAAAACCTATCATCAGCAAGCTGCAACAGATCACACATGCACACGCATGTGTGTGCGCGCACACACACACACACACACACACACACACACACTCCTTCTGCATATCTCTGTCCAACTGTTACCATCTCCCCCCATCTCCCACTATTAGTATTCTACGATGCTTTCCATACTCTAACCACTTGGCAGAGGAAATATTTATTGTGTACCCTCCTTCCACTGAAGTGTATTCTGTGATTCTGAGGAGGCATGCACTGGGGTGTATCTTTCTCATCATTTCTTTCTTAACCCTAATGCTTATCCTAATATATTTTTTCAAAAGTAAGTTCCATAGGGACCGTTCTTCTCCTTTCTTTATTAGTCTCCTCTCAGTGCCTGGAATATTACAAGTGTCCAATAACTATTTGTTGATTTAGAGGGAAATGAACAAATCCAAGTAATTTTCATTAAATGATGTATTGGTTCATTCCCTGCTACTGTAAGAAAAGACTCATGGTATGCTAACTTCACAAAGACAACCGTGCTCTCTAGTTTACAGTTTTGTGATCCTACCTCCTGGCTCTACTTCTGTGAGGGCCTACTGGAGGGTGGTACTACAGAGGGGTGTTTGTAGGAGTCAGGGATTTAAGGGTCAGGTCAGCTCCAGTTTGTTCTGTGAGAGCTAAAGGGTCTCATAGGAACTCTTTAACCCCGCTGGGCAGTATCCGCCCCCCCCCCCAGACCTTTCCATGTAAACTTTCCATGAGTCAATACATCTTAAAGGTTCCACATCATCACCCACCACTGCTACTTTGGGGACATCAAATTTCTACCGTGTTCATAGAGGAAAAAACACACCCAAACCACAGCAAGTGCCTTCTGTATAAAGAATGAGTACTTGCACTAGGCAATGAAGCATATTACAAAGTCGAATGATCTATTGTGCACCTATTCAGACTGTATAAATGTAGCAGTTATTTAATCAATTTAACTGGTCCCCTTCCATCTCTATGTAATGTACAGGGATTGGAAATACAGCTATAAATTAAAAAACAGAGAAAATTTTCAGACAAGTAATCTATCCAAATATTTCTAGAAGAGGTGAGATTAACATAAGGCACAAGGTAATTGCACAACACATTCTTATGTGATTAACTCTACCGGGTTTATTTCCTATTTCCCTAGGAGAATGAGTCATGTGATAGGTGGTTTCTACAGTAGATACCTTAGTATCTACAGACAAAGATCACCATGCAAAATTTGTTAGTTACCTTGGGTTTCTAAAGATTTTACTGCTTTGTTGTTGCATGCCACTCCCAAATGGCACATGCATTTCTCCTCACATTATCCCTCAACAGTTTTTTGTTAAGTTGTATTCTGTTTCTCTTTGTTCCACAGCAGCTCTTCCTTAGGTCCCTAGGCTATACCACCTGGGTCAGTACTTTCCACTGCTTTCATTTGTAATTGCTCAAATGGAGCACTCCAGGGCAATTTCCCTTGGTACATGTGAGTTAGATTTAATAAAGTAGTTGCTACCACCTACAGTAACTAGTTAACAGGGAAGCTTCCCTTAGTACACACGAGTTAGATTTATAAGGTAGTAGTAACTAGTTAGATATAACTTCAACTACAGTATTATCAAAGCTACTGATCTGTGATCTCCTTGGTGTCAAGAGTTTGAGTTTGTGCCAAGTACACGCTCTGAGACCACGTGCTACATTAAGTTCTGCCTTCCTTGAGTACAATCTACACCCTCTTGAGAAGTTTGTCTCCTTCTCTTTCCTTCTTCTCCCTCCTCCCTTTCTTTCTTTGAAGACCAAGGACTATTTGATTAGAGTTTGAGAGAAAAACAACAGGACAGACAAGCTGTATGTTTTGGCAGCTGCTAGGAGAAAGATGAAGAAGAGGGAGAGGAAGTCAAGCCCTTTGAGTTAGAATCAGTCCTGGAAGTCTGTAAACAGCTGGAGAAAGGGGGTGGGGAGTGCTGGGGCGAGTGCTCTTAGGATTTTGGCCAGTAGCCAAAGAACAGAAAAGAGGACAAGACCTTATACCTTTGAGTTACCATTCAGAAAAATGGTCAGGCTTAGCAGTGAAGATCTGTAAGCACCTGTGGCAAGGGAGGGTCGTGGGGCAAGTAAGTCCATTCATTATCTCCTGCGCTGTCTAGACTGTGCTGTACTCTCCATGTATTTTCTAAGGTTTCACATCATTATCTCCTGCGCTGTCTAGACTGTGCTGTACTCTCCATGTATTCTCTAAGGTTTCACGTCATTATCTCCTGCGCTGTCTAGACTGTGCTGTACTCTCCATGTATTCTCTAAGGTTTCACGTCATTATCTCCTGTGCTGTCTAGACTGTGCTGTACTCTCCATGTGTTCTCTAAGGTTTCACGTCATTATCTCCTGCGCTGTCTAGACTGTGCTGTACTCTCCATGTATTCTCTAAGGTTTCACGCGCTAAAGCATGACTCCTAGTGTGGTGGTGGCGAGAGGTGGGGAGCTGACCTTTAAGAGCTGAGACAACGGAGAGGGTCTCAGGTCACAGGGGAGTTGTTCCTAAAGGGATTAAGGTAACTCTGCTGAGACCCTCCATCTTGCAGGAGGGTAAGCTGTTACAAGTTGGGGTGAGCTCACTCTGGCTTTCTGCTTTCAGACGTGACCTTCCTCCTTGGATACATGCTTCTGACACATGCAATGCATCCCTCACCAGAGCCAGACCAATGCCAGTGCCTTACTTTTAAATCTGTTTTCTCTGTCAAGTCAGGCTGCCTCAGGCATCTCATTATCGCAATGATGAGCAGCAGACAGACATAAACATGGCCCCAGAAATAGGGCCGTTTCCAGTAACTCTACCTGAAAATGGAGAGGCAGCTTTGGAACTGAGGGACTAGAAGGGGTTGGAAGAATTTGGAGGAACATGCTAGGACAGTTTGAATGCTGTAAGCAGAATTTAACTGGAGGTTGTGGTAAGGGTTCAGAAAAGGATGAAACTGGAGATGAATATTAGATGGAGATGAGAATTTGATGGGATAATAGAAAACAAAGTCACCACACTGTTACCAAGATCCTGACCATAATGGATCCATGTCCTAAGACACAGCAGGGCCTGGAATTAGGAGTGCTTGTAACGTGTGAAACAATCCCACACCAGTTTGGGTTCAAAGGGTTATTTATTTGAGGGGAAAAACTTACAGAACACCATCCTATACGACAGCCAGGAAAGGAGTCTAGTTGCTGGAGCAAGAGAGTGAGTGGAGGGCTGTCGCTGCTTTTTAGAGAAAGAGACCACACCCCAGTGGGCTGGTATCTCAGCGGCTATTGGCTGAAGGAGCGGAAGGAGCTCCGCAGCACTTTGACTAGTGTATTTGGCTAGAGAAATTTCAAAACATGAAAATGTTGGGGTTATGATATTAGTGTTCTGGCTATTGTTAGAGCTATAGTAAGAGTTGGAAGCAAAAGGTAATGAAATAGAAAGATTTGTAAACCTTGCAGCTTGCCCAAGGAAGGAATAAAAACTGTAACTAAAGGTGTGGCTTCGGTAGGCACACTGAGAGACTGTTAGGGACTGGCAAGAATGCTAATTATGAGGTTACACACAAGCCTTGAGGCCATCTCCCAAGTCTTCTAGGCCACTCCCCACTCCCACCCCAGGCCAAGAGACCGTTCTTTCAGGACAGCACTGTCTTAGATACCAAGCCCAGGTGCTCTCTACTGGCTTACTATCCAAGACTATCTCAGGATTGTTTCCCTGTGTACAACTGGTGAAGCTCTCTGGCTGCAGTCATGGTTCAACCAGGCAGAAGCTGGGTTCCTATCAGAGCAGGTGTGCAGAATTTAAGATTCATGAGATCATGATGGTGTCAACCACAATTCCAAAGAAAGGCAAAGAGAAGTCTGCAGGCTCAGAGCCCGAGCAATGCGTGCCTGGCAGGATGATGCTGAAGTGGAGCTATACAGGGACCAAGAAGCAAAGGTAACTAGCAACACGTCACACCTGCTCAGGAAAGTCATGCACGTGCTCGTCATCTGGGCAGTGTCCAGCAAAACTGCAGTGAGCTACAGAGTGCTTAAGATGCCAGACTTCTGGTGTCTTCCCCTACTGCCCCCTCCCCCCTCCGCTTGGGACTTGGAACCAATTCCCCACTCTCACTTCTTTCTTGGAATGGAAATATATGCCTGGTGGCTGTGCTACCACTGCACACCAGAAGTAAAAGGTCATTTTGATTTTACAGATAGAAGGAATTTACCTTGAGTTTCTGAAACTTTGTAATTTTTTTTTGTTTGTTATTGTTTGTATATGCTATTGCATATACACGGAGGCCAGGGGACATCTGTATGCCTTACTTTTCTCTCTGCCTTATTCCCTCAAGGCAGGGTCTTTCATTGTGCCTTGCCCTACGCTAGTAACCAACCAGTCATCCCCACCAGTCCTCCTGTCACTGTCCCCTGCAGTGCCCGAGGTTACAGGTAACACATGGCCATGCCCAACCTTATTACGTGGGCAATGAGGATTTGAACTCAGGTCCTCGTGGTTATGATGCAGGTGTTCTTACCCACTGGGTCATCACTCCGGACACCTGTGATTGTTTTGAGTCAGGGTTTCACTATGGATCTCAGGTTGCTACCACTATGTACCTTAAGGGCTGCTGGAACAAGTTAAGACTATTGGGGAACTCTGAGGACGTGAACACTGAACATGAACAAGCCAGCCCAGAACAGCTTTCCCTTTCTCTGCTTGTGGGTTTGCTGAGATAGGAACAAACAGCTTCGTGTTCCTTATGTCATAACTAGAAGCTGCTGTAGCTTCTATGCCTTCCTGACTATGATAGATCAGGAGCCAGAATAGATTCTTCCTCTTTCAGTTGCTTCTGTCAGGACCTTTGTCCCAGCAACAAGAAGTGTAACTAATGTATCTGGTGGTGTCCTGCCTCTCCCTAGGAATGTGCTCTCTCAACCTGAGACCCCCACGAGACACATCCTCCCCGCTGCAGTATCGTCACAGGCTAACAAACACAGCTATCTTTTTACCTGCCCTGTCTCAACACCTCACCCACAGTGCAGGGTTTCCCAAGGAGACTCCTGTGTATCTACACAGCACGTGGCCTACAAATAGGTTTCCAGATATAGAAACAGGACGTCCATATCAGAAAAAATAAACACAGCCAGTTTACTTGAGCCTTGACCTTGCTTTTATATTAACAAGTTAAAAACAGAAAATGAAGTCTTTTAAGAAAGGAGCATTTATGTTTATGTGTCTGGGTATTTCGCCTGAATGTATGTGTGTGCAAGATGTGCATGCAGTGCCTGTGGAGGGAGAAGAGGGCACTGGACCCCTAGAAATGGAGGGACAGACAGATGCGAGAGGCAGTGTGGGTGCTGAGAACTGAGCCTGCCCTCTGGAAGAGAAAGCAGTGCTCTTAACACAAGCAATCTCTCCAGCCCCATAAAACATTTTCATTTACTATTCTTCACCAGGGTCTTCTGGCCAAGGTAGAATTCTTTAGAGCAAACAAACCGATAACCACATAGGGCTGATTAATTTATCTGGCTGAAACAATGACCATGCTTTTACTTATCTGTTTAAAGCAACATGAGTTCCTGCTTTCTGAGGTCTTTCATCAGCACTACTCTGGGAGTTGATACACAGTAAGGTATCTACTTAATGTTCACCATGTATCAAAGTGATTCTGACTAATTTATCAATAGCCAGGGAAGCATGGGGAGAGAAGATGAGGGAGCAACAGGAATGGAGGATGGGAAATTATGCATTAACTTGGGCTACACTAAAGGACAACATCCAATAATGGAAGTTACTGTCTAGAGATCTGAGGATGGCTCAGCTTTGTATCTAAGCACACACACCTGGGAATCGTCAGCATATGGATGGGGTAAGAATCAGTACACGGGGATGTGTGCAACGAGGGAGGAGAGAGGTAGACACAGACACACTTGTCTTGGGCACAAAAGCATTCAGGATTTGGAAGATGACCAGCAAAGGTCTCTACTGTGTCCCAAGATCCAAATGAGTGTTTCAAGGAGGCGGGACCTTACCGAATGCTATCAGAGGCTGGCAAGCATGCACCTCTGCAGACAGAGGGCATGCCTCATATGCACCAAGTGTTGGGTGCATCTCCAGCAGTACATAAATTTGGTGTGGTGGTGCACAAATTTAATGCTGGCACTTCACGGGTGGTGGCAGCACAAGGACCAGAAGTTTGTGGTCAGCCATAGCTATGCAGTGAGTCAGAGGATGGTGTGAGTTACATGGGACTCTGTCTCCTTTCGAGGAAAAGGGAGTTGTAAAATACACTGCAATGTGCTGGAAAGCCACTTGGTGTTGGTAGTTTTAAATTTAAAGACTAGTCAGTTCAAGTGCTTGGTAGCAGGCCACAGTGGGGAGGAGCTTATTCAACCATCTGACTGTTTTTTCCAATGGGAAGACTGGGGAAGACTGCAGTCGGAGCTGTCTGGAAAGCAGTGACGACAGTCGTGGACTGCACAGGAGACTGTCCAGGCAAGAAAGAAGTAGGGGCCCGAGGAGTGAAAGGCATGGCACTCCCGGGAAGAGACAAGGCTGGACTCAAGGAGGTGTCTGACATTGACATTTTAAGGAATCCATCACTGCCGAAGCTTCGAGTTTAAGAAAGTCGGAAGGTTCCAAGCTTACTATGTGTTCTCAGGTCAGGTCGCAATCCATCAGTTCACCCTGGGAGCTGCACTTTCAATACTCAGCCCAAAGGGCGAGTTCAAGCACGGCTACACCTCTGGGCCTTCGCCAGCTGTCTCTAGAGTCTAACTGTGCCGCAGGCAGCACCCATCCGTGCTCCACTACACTCTTACACACACACACAGATGCGGTCCTACCAAATCCTCTGAAAAGACTCCAGTGTTTTCTCACCTTCCTTAGAGAGAATCCAAAGTGCTACGCAGGCTGGTCATCGCCCTGTGGTCCCTTCTGTCTTTTGTCCAGGAACACTGGCTGCTGCACATCCTGCAGCATGCTGACGCTTCGCAGCTGAGAACTCTAAACATTTTCTTTCTGATAGATTGCTCTCAACATTCTGAGACACTTCTCAGTTCTCCAACTTCCTGCTCACTGTCACGCCTTCAGGAGCACTCCCATATCTCCGCTCTCCTTTCCCCTTCTCTAGAACACTGATCATGCCCTGGCATTACAGTTATTTTTTTATTATCTCCCATAAGGTAAAGTCTGCAAGGGAAAAGGACTCCTGATACCGAATACTTCACAGCTGCACATGGCAGACCTCAGTGAGCATGTGCTGGATGATGTGAAAGAGTAACAATGTACACAAGACCGTTGGTTCCTGGCTGGAAGGTTTCTAATTACAATTCATTAGTTCTATGTTAACAACATATAAGTGAAGTTTTAAATTTAAGATGTAAGCAGTTACCTGATCTTTGAGAAATTTTCGGATGTTCCGATGGGCTCGGGAACACTCTGTTAATAAGCTGAGAACTGGAGTTAGACCCTCTCTATAGCTGCTTCCCTACAAAGAAAACCATGCATGCCGTATTAGTCCAGTTCCTAAAGGATGGCTCTCCTCCGTAACCTGAGAATATGAAGACATTTGTTTTTCTGAGGGGAAGAAGGGGAGAGGAGGACATATCTTATGATATCTAAGCTTACAACCAATGTTTAAAGTTACTTTAAGTAGTATTTCCCTAAGTTGTCTCCATTTTACTTTATAGTTTTGTCTTTTCTGTTTTTTCCTACATTTTCTAGGGTTTACACCAGCTTAGTTAATGAGCTTCAATGAAGCCAAGGATTGTGAGATCCATCTAAGCCACACTGCTGCCTTTAACACATTTACCAGAGACCCTGAGTGACAGACTATAGAAACTGAGGACAAGACACTTCTGAAGATGTCATTTCTAACATTTACAAAGTCGCTATGCAGGGAAGTTACTCATTTTTCCTTTGCTTTCAGACACTAGCTATAAATTTGGTGTAAAAATACAATTTTCAGCATAAATAAACTCACTTATTTCTAGCAATTTATCGTTATTATGATAAAACGTTTTTAAAAGTACAACTATACTGCATGCCAAGCACAAAGAACAAGCTTGGTTGTGAGCGCAGGCTGTGTGGTCGTCTCTGGGCAGGGCACGCTGGTCTTCAGATGTCCCCCAAGGGCTCCATGCCAGCAGCCTTACCTTATCAATTCTCTTCTCCATAAAGCTGAGTAAGACATGAATGGCCTCCATATTCATGCCATTGTATACCAGGGTACTGTTCTTCAAAGCTGTGTCTTTCTCGGCTGTTTTATCACTGGGCGGTTCATCTAGAGTCGTTGCCTCTTGAGCTGTTTCTTCGTGGGTTAATGGACAAATGAGAACATCCAAACAAGAGACTGGAACATTGCTTAAAAGGTTGACGGCATTGCTGAAAGGCAATTTGAAAATACAATATTTTAGTTTGATTGAATGTGCTTTTAAAATGCAAACATAATGCAAAGTTTGGAGGTGACTTTTAGGAGTCAATTAAAATTTTTCTTTTTCAAAATGAGCCATTAATATTACTTGGCATTTACTCAGAGAAAATAAAGAACTGTCTCAAACATACACATGACAAATGAACGAGAAGCGATGTTAAATGGACAGACACAATCACAGGATGACAGGTCCCTTTCTGACATGCTAAAACAGGAATTAGCCAGCTGGAATGCCAGCGCTTTAATTCACTATGACAATGCTGGCTCTGAATTTTCTCCAGGGGCTTGAACTCCTTTTATGGATTCACTGGTGTTTATTATCTCTTAAATTACAACATGATATACCTGAGAAGCCATGCCCGTGAGCAGTTTATCAGAGGCAACACCATTAAAAACAAACATTGAAGTATTAGGATTGTTTTCTCTACTGTACAAAATACAATTTTTAAATAATCCCATTTTTTATGACATTTCCGGGGAAAAGAAGCGGTGCCCCACCACCACCACCAATCGGGTCTCTTTAAGAGGCCAACACTGCTGTTTCTAGTCTCAAGTCCAGCCAGGCTGTTCTGCTTTCCCAAGGATGATACACAAACCTGAGATACACGCCAGCAGGGGGAACCCAAACCTTGTGTTTTTGGTATTTCCTAAAAACTATTCTGTTGTTAATAAGAATATAAGAGGTTAAAATGAGAGTAGAAATTCAGAATTAGGCATGTTTTCGGTGTACAGACTTTCTTCCCTGTACTACTTCATAGTTTTGTCTACCAGGAGAGGCAGTGTTCGTATGGAACTGGATCTTAACAGCCTGCACCCCAGGACTTCCTGATAAACAGCAATGGAAAGGCAGGCATTGCATTTCCTAGTGACACAGAAGGGAGTCTAAAAATAACCACATCCTGACTAAAAATAAACTCCTGCAAATACAGTTTACAAGTCTAACCACTAGGAAACCACAGCCAGGGCTTAATCCAGCTGATGCCGTCTTAATTTAGATCACAGCCATTTAAAATGTAATTGATAGTGACATTAAAAACTAAGACAAAGCAAATAGAGGTTTTCCTTTCTTTTACACTGAAGTATGGTTTTATTTATCCATGAATTAATATTTCATTCTTTTTATATTATAGAAAAATAGTAATTATTAAAAATCCATTAAAATTAGACAAAGCAGAAAATGGATGGGAATAAGAATGATATGAATTGTAGGCAAAAAATAATTGAACCCTTTTTATGACCCGATGGTCTCTGGTCCAGTGTGAGTTCTGCCGTCCCCACTGGAGCTGGGGCTCCTGCCCACAGTCTGCTCTGCTGTTTGTCAACACTCAGGCACTTACAGCAAAAGGCTTCCCCCACACACACTGGATTTGTTTGCATACATTCATAACTCCTTATTTATAGTTTAGAATGACTTGTTTCTCACTTAAGCATTTGGAAACTGTTATTAAAAACCACAATCACTGAAGAGGAGAAGAACTTTACCTAAGAATCACTTTTTAAAACAGTACAAGCCAACACAAGACAGCCGGCTCTGGAAACCATCAGCAGTGTGACTCTAAATCTATCATCACAGGCCAGCCGGAAGAGTTTGAGATGGTCACTCCCCCACAAAGGGACGCTTCTTTAGATTCACTTAAAGGAGGAGTTTCCAGGAATTCACAGATTTAAGAAGCTAAATGTAGAGCTGGAATTAACAAATATTTGATGTTCAAGGCTTTTCAAGAAAAGTTCCCGTTTTCTCATTTCTCACTGAACAGCTTGGTTCTCAAACAGCTAGGAAATTAATTCTCTGGCTCGCTGTGTCCAGCTACCCTGTTTAAGAGAGGGGTCAGCCTTTGAGCCCTGTCACTCCTCTGACAGTTTTATTTGTGGGAGAGGAGTGCATGAGATTCCCCAGCGACCAGGAAGTCAGTGACGATGTACACGTTTACACAATGGTGTTTGCATTCCTCCTTCCAGGGGGTAGAAAGGCTGTGTATATTACTCTCCTTTTCAGTTCCTAGAGACCATTAATCACTGTGCCATGACATCCTCCAGCTCTCGCTCCCAGCCCCCTCCTGATATGCAGATTCAGAAGCAAGGCTTACTTATAGCTCTTTGGTGCCTTGATTAAAGGCTTATTAGCTGTGGGAAGGGGAAGACAATCCCAAACCTAGTCTTCCAACAATTGCTGAACTCAACAGAATGCCACATGAGAGCGAGGAGCAAGCTAACAGCTCACATTCATCAACAGCAAATCTTCTGAACAAATATAGTTTCTTTATATTTGAGGTTTCCATGTGTATTTTCAAGCTTGGAAAGAAAGACAGCCAAAACAAATCTCAAGATCTTTAAAAGATGCTCCTGCTCTCTTTAGTTTAAAAAAAAGGGGGGGGGGGTTAATTTTTGTTTCCTTTGTAGTAAGAGCACTTAAGCTTAAGATCAACCCTTTTGCCAGGCGGTGGTGGCACATGCCTTTAATCCCAGGAGGCAGAGGCAGGCGGATCTCTGAGTTTGAGGCCAGCCTGGTCTATAGAGTTCAGGACAGGCTCCAAAGCTACAAAGAGGAACCCTGTCTCAAAAAAAACAAAAACAAAAACAAAAACAAAAACCAACCCCCCACCCCCCAAAAAAAGATTCTACCCTTTTTACCAAATGTTACATATATACTACAGTCCTGTTAACCACAGACCCTGCTGGACAGCAACACTAGAAGTCACAACCACAAACTGACACCACTCCCACACCCTGCCCCTGGTCCCCACTATCATACTTCCTGGCCCCATGAGTTTCTCTGTTTTAGATTCCTTACTACAGGGGATCATGCAATGTTTGTCCTTTTGTATCTGGTTCACTTAGTTTATTGGTGTCTTCTATACCTAATGAGAAGATCTCCTTTTCAAAGGTCGAATGGAGCCCCATTGCACACATCAACTCCCACATTTACCCACGTATCTGCTGTTAGACTTCCAGGCTGTCGCCCTATGCCCACCTCCTGTCTGTCTCTATCCTTCCCTTCTCCCTCTATTTTCTGTATCCATTTTATCTGTTGAAAGGCATTTAGGCAGTCTTCAAGTCCCTGACATCATCAACTGATGTGATGAATATGAGGGACAGGTATCTCTTTGAGACAATAGTTTTTATTTCTTTTGGATATCTATCCATCAGTGTGGTTGCTGGGAGCAAAAGGCATGTCTATTTTCAGTTTTTAGAAGAACCGCCACACTGTTTCCCACAATGGCTACGTTGCTCACATTGCTGCCAGGGTAAGAGTCTCCTCTCCCACATGCTCTCCAGCACCCTAGCTTTGTGGTGGTCTTTAAGCAGCTACTATAACAGATGTGAGGGGAATCTTAAGATTTTGATTTGCATCTTACAGAAGATTAGTAATGCTAAACATGCTTTCAGATGCATGTCTTCTTTGGAGGAATGTCCATTCAGATCCTTTGTCCTACCTTCTTGCCTGCCTGCTTTCCTTCCCTCCCTCCCCACTTTCTCTTCCCCCTTACTCCTCCTTTCCCACTCTCTTTCTTTTTTCTTGGCAATCAAGAGTCCTGTGCTGATAACGCATGCCTGTAATCCTAGCCCCAGGAGGCTAAGGCAGGGGATTACCAACTGAAGAGGAGTTTAGTCTACATAGTGAGTTCAAGACTAGCCTGAGCTACAAAGCAAGACATTGCCATCAAAAGCAAAACAAAGAAACACATTCCCTATATATGTTTTAGCTGCTTACTCCCTACCAAGAGGCAGAAGGGCAGCTATGAATAGCTTCCTATTGCACAGGTATGTTTTCACTTGGGCAGTTTTCTATGCACGGCAGGTTTGCAGGCTGATGAATTCCCACCTAACTATCCTTGCCTTTGTTGTCTGTTCAAGTGTCACACCCACAAATTATTGCTAAGACCAAGCCCTACAAGTTTGCGCACCCTATATATTCTAAGTTTCACTGTTTCAGACTTTATATTAAAGGCTTTAATACTTTCTTGGTTCCTTTGGTATGTGTGTATAATGCCACTGGGGGTCAGAAGTCTCACTTTGCTCTTTCACCAGTGCACTGACACTGGTACCCAGACTTCAGCCACCTGTCCCACGCCCCACTTACAAACTCCTGTGAAGCAGACGGAAGAAAACAGATTCTGGGACACGGGGAGACCAACCATGACCCCCTTTCCTTGGTCACGCACTTGCATTCAGAATTGGTCATAATGTAATCGGCATACGCTTAGGTAGGCTATAGACTGTTTTTCCACGCTTCTTTTATGGGAGGAGAGGGCTGCTCTCTGGGCCTCACATCTGTTAAAAGCGCTATCCCTGATAGCGCTGTCAGCCTTGCTTCGTAAGCTTTAAGTTGAGCAAATTCTTACAAAACAGGCAAACCATTTTCAGTGACTACTGCAGGGAAAACCTAAATTTAAGACATTACTTAAAATAGTAGCACATTTTACTTTCTTTCTGACAAGAAAATGGCAGAATCCTATGTTTTTGCTGAACCCTAAGGAAAGTCAGAACGATTCAGCTGGCTGTAGCATGGACTCAAGCTTCTGTTTGAGACCCAGGATACGAATTCACTGTGTAAACCAGAGTGGCCATAAGCTCACTGAGTAGCTGACAGTGACCTTGAACTCTTGACACTTGGAATTACCAGAATGCACCCACCAAAAATTTGTTTTAAAAAATCTGAAACTTGGGCCAGAGAGTTGGTTCAGGGGTGCTTGCTTTATGGAGCTGGTAATCTGAGATCATCCCTGGTGTAAAGAGGAGACGCGCTCCACACGGTGCTTCGGCACACACTCCTCATCTAAGGCACACGCAATGAAAGCAGGCATGATGTCAGAGTCCTATACTCACAGCGCTGAGGGGCTGAGGCAAGACTGTCAGCTGCGGGACAGCAGCTCAGATCGTGGGAACTTGTCCAATAAATGAAACATAAGTATAAAAGTTATACATTTAAAGATGGGAATTCCACATTGTATTACTGACCAGTTTTGCCTGATCCACACCATATTCCCTGAGGAATGAGCTAATGATAAGGCCAACTCAATTAGCAGCACATCTGAAGCCAACTGTGTAAAATACACAGAAGAGGCTACTAACAGAGAATACAATAAACTTGTGAGAGGTGAATATAAAATTTTATTTTCAAAAATTAATTTATTATCCCCTTTACTGTTTATTTCTATATATAATTCATGATGTACCACACATAAAACAGCTGTATATAAAGATAACTCACATGTAAGTAAACACACTTGAGAGTGTGTTCAAAAATGTTTTCCTACTTCTTGTGGGCCTCTGAACAATGGGAGTGGGGGTGTCTCTGACTCTTTTGTCCGCACTTGGGACCCTTTTCCTCCCACTGGGTTGCTACATCTAGCCATGGTATGAGGGTCTGCGTCCAGCCTTATTATATCTTGTTAGGCCATGTTCAGTGGATATCCCTGGGAAACCTGCCCGTCACCCCCCTCTTTTAAAGGGAAGCAGAGGAGGAGTTGATCTGGGGGAGAGAAGAGGTGGGAGAGGGACTGGGAGGAGTGGACAGAGGAGAAAACTGCAGTCAGGATGCAATGTATGAGAAGAGAATAAAAGAAAAAAAAGGTTTTCCTACTAGGCCTAGAGATGATCAAAACCTCTGGAGACCAATGGCACAGGACACACTCAAAAAACTGTAAAAGGACAGAAACAAATGTGATAACAGCTCTGAGAGATAAAACTTAAAAAATTATTACGTCTTATTGTGTGTGTGTGTGACAGGGAGAGAGAGTGAAAGAGAGCGAGAGTAAGAAAGAGAGAGAGAGAGAGAGAGAGAGAGAGAGAGAGAGAGCAGTGCGCGGGGATACATGTGTATGTGTGATTGTAGGTACCCCCAGAGGCCAGAAGGGGGCACCAGAACTCCTGGAGCCACAGCTGCAGATGATTACAAACTAGATGACAGCGCGAGCAGTAAGAGCTCTTAACCACGGAGTCATCTTCCAGTCCAGTGAAAAAAGTTGTGATAAGGATTTGTTTCCTCCTACAAATGAGACAGCTCTGAGCATATTCGCATTTTGTAGACTTAATACCCCCAAGGAGAACGAAGATCTAGAGAGAGAGATAACGCCAGGATAAGGTCTTAAGAGGCAAAAGCAAAATGTGTAAAATAGTGGCTTAAATGTCTGAGACTGGCAGGAAAAAAGAACAGGGACAAACTGCAACAGACCTATTGGTACTGCCAACAGGAGGGCTTGTGGAAATTCCTGCCTGAGTTTCCATCACTGTTAAGAGGGTAGCAAGATCGTCGTCTACCCAACTACCCTTCTGTTCAATTAATTTTCACTGTACATACTACGTACATACGTGTGTGTATGCGTGTGTTCATATGCACATATGTGTACTTGTCTAGGTGTCAGGGATATAGCAGGGAATAAGAAGGTAAGTTCTTTTATCCCCTTTTAAAAGGAAATACTTTATTTGTGTACGTCTGTGTGTCTATATGTGGGTATGGACACGTGTGTAGGTGTACTCACGGCCAGAAGAGAGCCCTGAATCCCTTGGACTTGACTTCATTACAGTTGTGAGCTGCCTGACATTGGTGCTGGGACCTGAATTCAGGTCCTCTGTAAGAGCAGTGTGGCTTTCAACTGGTGAGCCATCTCTCTAGCCTGTAAGAGCAGTGTGTGCTTTCAACTGGTGAGCCATCTCTCTAGTAGTGTGTGCTTTCAACTGGTGAGCCATCTCTCTAGCCTGATCTTTTGTTGTTTTTTTTTTTAAAGCTTATTACTTCTGGAAGGAAAAAATAAATGTGCAAGAAAATAAAGGAACATTAGGTTAGTTAGTGATAAATGCCACAAAAAAATGAAGCAGATGATAAAATAGGGATAAGATGTATTTATTTGTGTGTGCACTAGTCTAAATTAGGAGGCTGGAGAAGGCCAAACTGAGCAAGTTACATTTGGAATAAGTGCTACACAGTGAGAAGGAGCCAAGCCCTCGAATACCTGGGTAAAAAGCATTCCAGCATTTCCAGACGGTGAAAACGCAAAGGCCCAAATAAGCAGAGTGTGTCGAGGGAAGAAGAGGGCAGACTATTTTGAACATGGAGCCATCTGGTTTGTAGAATGGGAGGCTTTCAGAGGCTGGGGAAAGAGTGGATCAGTGCCATGAAAATGTTTTGCTTGACAATAGGAAGAGGGATACTGTCAAAAGCAGACTGCTCCCCGAAGAGAGAGGCCACTGCCTCAGCCCTAATTCCATGGATTTACCCAGCATCACACAATGAGAGACACTGATGTAACTGGCACACTGCCATGGTGGGAACATACTGCCTGGTTCACCGTGGAGTCTGTGTGACAGTCAGCACCACATTCTCCCTGAAGTCTTGTAGGAGGGCTGGGACAATCCAAGGCTTCTATGGCTGTGCCAGGAAACAGTGTGAAGGCTTCGAGGACGCACAATCTCACCCGCCTCCCCCATGTGGTCAAGCCATCTTCTAAGTAAACGCATAGAATGAGATGACATGGCTATTAAGACCTCATGCAGGTTGTTAGGGTTTGGCAGACTCATGTATAGAGGAAGGACACAATTTCCCCAGATGGGACTGCAGGTTCTAAGTGTGGGCCTCATAACTGAACAGAGTTCTTGAGTCCTATGACTGAGAGGGGCCGTGAGAATTTGTAAACAGACATCTGCTTTTAAAGAACCACTCTGTGTACAGTGGGCATGAAGCGGTCTGGTTAGTCCATAACTTCCCACCGGGCTGTGGAGGTTGCCTGACTAGAGGTGGGAGGAGGGCAACAACAGGAGAGGACGGACCTGTGAGGAAGCCCTCCCTTTAGACCACAGGGAGCCGGCCCTTCAGCAACTGTGAGTAGACTCAGTCACTGAAAACTACTCAGAACTACCTTGTGGTCTCTTTCTATTCTCTCCTTGAACTGTCTTTTAACTTTTCATAATATTTATGTCTTGACTTTCATTTAGTGTTGGTTCCATCAAGGCACTCAGCTGGACCTGAAAGACTCACAGAGAGTAAGCTTAGGAGCCAAGAGAGTTAACTAGAGCAACAAAAGCCTGTCTTTCTGACTTCTCCAAAGTGAATGTCGTTGTCTGTACTCTCACATGAGCTTGTTTATGCCCCAGACAGTGCTCACGGGGGAGGGGTGGCTCATTTACTAACGGGTGAGTCGTGGAGAATGAACTATATGCTTTCATCATTTTTTGAACCCTAAAGCTCAAATTAGTACTTAACACATGGTTTAAGTGCTCGCTAGCAGGTGAATATAAATGGAAATAAAGTCAGCTTATTTCCAAAGATTTAAACAGTGATATATATGATAATTAGAAAACAATATTGTTAGGAGCTGAATCGTCAAAATTCAAGATAATTCATACTAATACCTCAATGATATTTTTATAGAAATAGAAAAACTCATCTTTAAATGCATATGGAATGTCAAGAGACTGAACAACCTGAACAACCCTGGAGGATCAAACTTCCTGATCTGAAAACAATACTCTATTTTAAGCACAGAGATATACAAATGGTCCAAAGATACTCAGACCAATGGGAAATAAAGAATTCAGAAATATTCTCTCTCTCTCTCTCTCTCTCTCTCTCTCTCTCTCTCATTCATTCACACACACACACACACACACACACACACACAGAGAGAGAGAGAGAGAGAGAGAGAGAGAGAGAGAGAGAGAGAGAAAGGAAGGCCTTTTCAATAAATGGTGGTTGAAGCTGGCTATCCAACATGCAAACAAAAGAAGAGGATTTTACACACTGCACACCAAAATCCACTCAACATGCATCAAAGACATGGATAAGCACATGCTGAGGCCCTCAGCATGGAGAAGAAACTGGAACTGAGCGCCTCAAACAATCTACCCCGTGTCTGGGTCTCACTCTCCCTTGCAGCTTGGAGGTCACCCTTGTCTATTTCCTTTTCACAATAAATCAGAAATGTCCAAGTTTGGGAGGGTCTAAGTATTAATGTGTAAGCTTATTGATTGTGATAAGGAATGCTAAAATACTCTCAATCAAATGGTAGAGACAAAATAGAAGCAGGGCATTGTCCAGCACACAGGTAGCCAACACTAACGACTACTTCTCTAGCTGCTAGGAAGAACAACAGGAGAAAGAGGATCACTACCTAGAACTGAGCAGTGGAAACAGGTCAGGCTGCGCTGTCCCTGGGCGCTAACTCGTGGATGGGCCACGCGGGCTTCCCTTCTCTGACGGAAACAATGATGCTGACTTATAGAAAAACTGATCAGAAATTTGCCAGGCTCTTTGTTTGTTTTCTTTATCATCTAATATGAATGGAATTTCTGGCTTCAGGAAAAAATTTAGAGTATTAGAAAACAAATATCTTTATATGATCAAAGGATAAACACAAAAATGAGTTTCTGAGTGAGATATTAAAAGCTCAGGGAGCAATCTATAAACTTTAGGACCGAGTCTTCCATTACAAATCAATATGCTTGGTAGAGTAACAGAAGAGACAGCGAATGTAGCTGCTGTTAGGAGCTCACTGAGCCTGGGCCAGGAAGCCTCACAGACAGCCACATATGACCCTATTCAGAGCCACCCATCTCTACAGCGTTCCCTAAAACAACAACAACAACAAATAAATGAAAACAAAAGCACTGAAAAAAGGAGTAAAAAAAACCTTGGAAATAACTTTAAGAATGAAATAGAACAGGGATGGAAGTGCATATGATCGAATTACATTGTATGAAATTCTCAACAAATTAATAAAAATACTATTTAAAAAAGAATAAAAGAAGCCTTTTAAATTTCATCTTAAATACCTAGCCTGCGCCTGGTACCTGTACAGGTTTACACAGTGCTGGGTCCAGGACAATGCAGAGGTGCAGATTCAACACCTCAAGGGAGAGTTCCTGACCCTGGGGCAGCTCTTGGCATATAAGTGGATTAGCCTGGAACCACCATTGTCCAAACTGATACTAATCGCTTTCTTCTGATTAAAAGGGCACGCAAGGCCATACTAGGGTACTGCAAAGTCAGCAGCAGCCGCAATCTCCCAGGAAGGCTCCTGACCGTGGCTCTGGGGTGCATCTCTCTGTGCACAGTGCAGCTAATGCATTTTATCAAAGCAACTGCAGACAGAGGAAAAGACTTTAAAAGGCTGAGTCTGATTTCGCTTTAAATTCTGAATACCCTCTGCAGTATCTCTCTTTACACAGACCGAGCACTGCACTAAGATCGGAAACGCTTTCCTCAGAGACCCCTGGCAGAGCTGTCTGTGGCCAGCACAGCAGTGGCCATGAGACTTCTTTCTCTTACAGCCCATGTGCTCCTCAGCCTGGGGTAACCGATTTTAAAAACTAATCAGACTGATGATTACCTTAATTGTCATCATAGAACCTTCAACCAGCAACTGATGGAAGCAGATGCAGAGATCGACAGAAAAGCACTGGGCTGAGCTACCAGAGACCAGCCCAAGAGAGGGAGGAGTGATAATATAAGCAAAGGGGTCAAGACCATGATGGTGATACCCACAGAAACAGCTGACCTGAGCTACTGAGAGCTTACTGACTCTGGATTGGTAGCAAAGGAATCTGCATAGGACCAAACTAGGTCCACTGAATGTGGGGGGACAGTTGTGAGGCCTGAACGGTCTGTGGGGCCACCGACAGTGGGACCAGGATTTATCCCTAGTGCTCACACTGGCATCTAGGAGCACCTTGTTTATGGGGAGATACCTTGTTCAGCCTAGATACAGGGGAAAGGGACTTGGTCTTGCTGTGAAGTGAAGTGTCAGACTTTGTTGACTCCCCATGGGAAGTCTGAGGAGTGGATGGGGAGGTGGAGTGGGAGGAAGGTGGAGGAGGCAAGAGGGGAGGGAGCAGGAATGGGGATAGCGATGTAAAATGAGAAAAGATTGTATTAGAAAGATCCTTAATTTAAAATAACAAAAGAAAAGAGAATAAACTAAGTCAGCTTTTCTTTTTTTCCCCCGAGGGCCTCGTACGTGGTGGACAAGTACTCTACTACTAGTAACTCCCAGCCCGGGAGCAAATCTCCATAAAGCACTTAGCACAAGGAAATACAGAAGCTGTTGGATGATTGTGATGCTATTGTTCTGGGGTTTATTGTTGAATACGACAAACACCGAGGTCTTACGCAGGAGCCCAACAGAGCAAAGGCCACACACACTAAGACGTAGCTCTGGCCTACCTGACTCAACACAGTGTTTTCACTTTCTTGTGCTCATAGTTAGCTCCTAACTAGATACACAGAGACAGCAAGAACGGATGGACCCACCTGTGCAGTTCTTCCGTTTTGTCTTCAGTTGGACCTACGATTAGTAAACAATGGCGAAGGACAGCTGCCATGACACGGAACTGGTGAGAGTCGCTCTGTGATGAATAAAGAGGAGAGGAAGAGTTGGGGTGGAAAGCTTAACAAGGGAGGCTGCAGCAATAACACCACTGTTCCCCAAACGTTCCTTTGGACGGCAAGGTACTCCAAACCTTGAGAAGCAGTAGGCAAACTGTCGCCACACCACAGGAGACAGCAGCCACAACCACCCGCAGAAGCGGCTGGTGCAGAGGGTGCTGATCGAGCTACCATTTCATCTTTGTGAAAACTCAGTTCCACTTAAGGATTTATCATCTCCAGAGAGTCTAGATTCTTCTGTTCACTGTGGCATAGTATGCCAGTTTACTCACTACAAAACTTCAGACAAGTGTAAGCGGTATTCAGACAGTTCTTTATAACTGGTTCTCTATTCTTAATGACAGTTTCATCTCTTGGCTTTCAAAGGTGATGAGCACAAGAACTCTTTATTTTATTTATTTATTTGAGAGAGTCTTACTATGTAGTCCAGACTGGTCTTTTTTTTTAAAAAAAAAAAAAAAAAGATTTATTTATTGTGTATACAGTGATCTGTCTGCATGTGCATCTGCAGGCCAGAAGAGGGCGCCAGACTTTACTACAGATGGTTGTGAGCCACCATGTGGTTGCTGGGAATTGAACTCAGGACCTCTAGAAGAGCAGCCAGTGTTCTTAACTTCTGAGCCATCACTCCAGCCCCAGACTGGTCTTTAACCTGTGAACTTCTGAGTACAGAGCTAGCAATATGTATACACCACCATGGATGACCAATAATTTCATTTTTCTCCATCTTCTTAATCTCTAAGGCCTAACAAAGTACCACAAATAATCAGAATTATATCCTCTTACTTTCCCAATACTGATCTATTGACAGTGAATTAAAGACACAGAGATAGAGGAGAGACCGACAATGAAAAATAAAGCAAGCACTGAATAATTGTTTTACCTCTGCATCTATAATGAGGTCTTGGGTCATTACAGTTTCTTTTCCTTTTTTGGTGTATATGCATGTATAATGTACATGTATATGTGCTGTGTGTCTGTGTGTGTGCACACTTGTGTACAGAGGCCAGTGGTTGATCCTGGATGTCTTCCTTTATTACTCTCTATTTTATTTCCTAACGCAGCATCTCATTCAATCTCTAACTCACTTATTTGGCTAGTCTAGCAAGGCAGCCTGATGCAGAGGCCCTGTCTTCACCTGGGGCACGAGACTCCAGGCAGCTGTCTCTTCGGATGCCGCTGAAGGCAGAAATCTGGTCCCCAAGTCTGTGCAGCAGGCACGTCACCTGCCAAACCTCCTCATAGCACAGTTACAACGGACTTAACCACCTGCATCAAGGTCCTCTAGATCTTTACACATAACAGGACACAGCAGAAGACAGATAACATGACAGCCTGCATATGCTACCTCAGTTGTTTCAAAAGTAATAATAGCTAAGCTACCCTAAAGTGAAATATGTGTGCATGTTTCTAAGACTCCTCTCACAGACCCCAACAAACAACAGGGCACACTTTCATTACTCCTGATATGGCTGGGAAACACTTTCAACAGCACAGTGCATACACAGACTTGAGACAGACGAAAGCTTCAGTCAGAACGGGGCAGGGTCACCCTAGCTGTCAGGCAGGAGTCTGGGCTGACCTCATGGCAGTCACACGTCTCTGGGCTTCAGTCCCTTCCCACACAGTCACACAAACATGAGGTTCTGTCGGGATCAAAGAAAAAGGTGTGCATGACAGTGCTCTAAACTCTGAGCAGAACACGAAGGAAGGGGAGGGGAGAGGGTAGGAAAGAAGGGGAGTGTGACTGCCAGAGCTGGGGGAGTGTAGGGAGCCAGCAAGGGCCAACGGGAACCAAGGGTGCTAACACCTAAGGGCCAGGAGAAAGCTGTCGCCTCGCCACCCATCCCCAGTTCTTGAATGAAAATTCTCTCATAAGTAAGTATACTCTTACCTGCCCACATGAAACCTATGTCAAACTAAACTATTGCTTAGCCACTGGTAAGATTACCTCCTGTAATAACATAAGGGATTATATACTAAATAAGGATGTGTACATATACATTTATACCAGGTGGACGAAGTGCACACCTTTAATCCCAGTACTCAGGAAGCAGAGGCAGGTGGATCTGTGAGCTCAAAGCCAGTATGGTCTTCAAGTTCCAGGACAGCCAGGTCTGTTACACAGAGAAACCCTGTCCTGAAAAACAAAGCTGCAGTAGCACCCTGAGCTTTTCGTGAGCCACATCTCCAGATCTTGACTGATTGACTGACTGGATCATGTAACAGGATCTCGCGATAAAAGCCAGGCTGTCCTTGAACTCACAGCCTGTATTGCTCCTGCTCACTGCTAGAGACTACAGGAGTGCAGTTCAGCATGAGTTGTGCTTCCTTTCAAACCAGACAGACCTTTATTCTGGAGCACGACAAGCCAGTCTCTGACACAACGATCCATGTGTAAACACCACTTCCCACCCCACTGCCTTCTTTACCTCTGATTCCCAAGTGTACCTTCTGTCTGCAATGTCCCCTTTGCCCTGGATCTACTTATGTCTCCGTATGGCCCTTTGAAGAGCAACTTCTGAACATGGGCTGCCCTGCCTCTACTTCCTGCTGTTAATTCCTTTTTGACCTCAAAGAAACTTCTTTTGTGGTCACCTGATCTGTATTATTGTGTTTTGTTAAAGTTTCTTTTGAGAAATAATTTATAATTTCACATATTTAATTGAACTTTTATATACTTTCTCCACTACTATCTTCATGAAGATAGAAGGTGTGTGTTTAAGCAGGTGAACAATAAATTCTAATTCAAGTGTCAAGTATAATACATAGAGAGAAAACTACCCGAATTCCAAGTGTATAGTTGAACAACTTTTCGCAAAATGAGTAGCGATCGAAGCACCATGAGCCTGATGTGATGTCAGCACTGAGAACCCCAGAACTCTCCTATCATGCAGACGGCAGCCTCCAAGCTCCAACTTCCAACATCACGTTCCTGAGTTTGGTTGCCACTAAACTTGGTATGGCTGGAATAGAACGGACACCCAGTGTCTCTCTGGTTAAGAATGACCCATGCTGTATGTGCTGGAGTGGTTCTTTCTATGCTTGACAGCAGTGTTACTCGAAGTGCTGAGCTGACCCTCATCTGCCACAGCAAAAGCATGTGAGCCCAAGAAACCCTCGGAACAACCTGATGTCGTACGTGACACAGTACATAGAAGAGTACCATTCTGATAGCCAGTGAAAACCATCTGGGGCCTTCACCACAGAGAAGAGAATGCTGGGGCTGGTGCAGGAGCATGGGTGGGGATGGTGCAGGAGCACGGCTGGGGATGATGCAGGAGCACCGCTGGGGCTGGTGCAGGAGCACCGCTGGGGCTGGTGCAGGAGCACCGCTGGGGCTGGTTCAGGAGCACCGCTGGGGATGGTGCAGGAGCACGGCTGGGGATGGTGCAGGAGCACCGCTGGGGATGGTGCAGGAGCACGGCTGGGGATGGTGCAGGAGCATGGGTGGGGCCGGTGCAGGAGCATCGCTGGGGCTGGGTAGATGGCTGAGTGGATAAAGTGAGCTCTAGGTTCAGCAAGAACAAATAAAGTGGGCAGTGATTGAACAAGACAGTTGACACACACATGCCTCTACACACATGCAAGCCCACACACGCAAACACATATAGACACAAAACAGCACTGCTATCACATGAGTGCACTGAACATATTATATCACCATCTACCTATTCACCCTTCTCTCAATGGGAACTTTGTTTTCTTGTGTGGGGCATTCTGAGACTGCTGCCATCAACACACTTGTTACATGTCACTGGAATACACTGGGTTCACACCTAGAAGGAATGCTGCTGTCTACTCATCACACTTTACATTCTGACATTTCTAGAGAGCACTCCCAAACGGTATTTCCCAAGCATACAGTTAGGAAAACATCTCACAAAGCGGGCGCCCCACCCTGCACAGCCAACTCCAGCAGGGTCTTATGATACTCTCTTCCTGGCTGCACTGTCACTTCACGCACACATGGTGTGTCTTGGTGTAGCATCCTGTGAAGATGACAGCCCAGAGCAGCCTATGGTCCCTGGGCACTGGCACAGCTCTTTGGCAGGTCTTACTCAAGCCCTCTGCCTACTTTACTGTGGGGCTGATGGTGTACACACATCGGTGGGCATCTGCAGCATGCTCAGGGCACCTGTGGTGCAAATCCCTACCCTTCATGTGCTCCTTCTGAGTACTGGGGTTCCAGAAGCCTCTCCCTATCCTTGACAATGTCATCCTTGAACTTATTTTAACTAAGATCAATTGCTTAATTTTCCTTTATGGTTTGGTCCTTATTTTCTTTAGAAGTCTTCGCTTATTTCAGAAATGTTTGAGTTGTTTGAGATAAAATCATGAAGGCAATCTTCTATAAGCTTTAATATTTCATTTGTATATTTAAGTCTCCTAACTCAGGTTAATTTTTTTGTGTATTATATAAAGGATTCAAATCCATTTCCCATCTTGAACTAGTATTACTTATCAAAAAAACAAAAACCCTCTTGCTTATCCCTCCAGGATCACAACCAGTTGCATGTGTGCATGTGGTTCACTTGTATGCTTCCTTCTACTCTTCCAGTCTACATCTCAACAAATGTGTTAGAGGCGTGCTACCGTTAACAACAATTACTCAACAAAGAGAGGTGGCTCAGCAGGTCAGAAAAAAATGCTTGTCATGAAAGCCATCCCTGAACTAAGGTGGATGGAGAACCAATTCTACAAAGTTGTCGTTTGATCTGTTATATGTATGTGTGTATGATAGGACGTGTACATCTCTCTCTCTCTCTCTCTCTCTCTCTCCCTCCCTCCCTCCCTCCCTCCCTCCCTCTCTCTCTCTCTCTCTCTCTCTCTCTCTCTCTCTCTCACACACACACACACACACACGATAAATTGTAAAACTAAAATTTACTGCTGCAGTATACAGCTTTAATGCCAGCACTTGGGAGGCTGAGGCAGGAGGACACCCGTGTGTTGGAGGCTACCCTGGTTACATAGTGAGTTCCAGGTCAGCTAGGGCTACACAGTGAGATCCTGTCTCAAAAATATAAAATAAGTTTAGGGGCTTAAGAGATGGCTCGGTGATTCAGAGTATTTTACTGCTCTTGAGAGGAATCGGGTTCAGTGACCAGTATTCACAAGCACCCTGAACTCCAGTTCCAGGAGATCAGATGCCCTTTGGCCTCTGTGAATACTTGCATGTATGTGGTGTGTATAAATCCACACAGGCACACATACAATTTCCCACTGTTGGTGACCACTGTGTGCATCTCCCCACGTAATCACAGCTCTCTGATCTGATACGTGTCCTCACGAGTCCAGCAGAGCTAACATTCCTATCTGACCGACACCTGGAGCGTTAGATAAACAGCACACACGGGTCTTATTACTGGCTTTACGACTCAGATTTGCAGTCTTTAGGAAATCAGTATTCTCATCTCTCCTCTGACCTGACACTACGGCCCAAGGAAGAGAAGGAAGACAGGGAGGAGGTGAGACGGGCAGGCTGAAGAGGAGGAAAGTCTCTGAGAGTTCTTTATATAGCTGTTACTCTTTACTTAGGGTCTGTTATTACTGCCACTTTCCTCTCATGCAAACTGGGCAAGACTTCACTTTATCTGCAAACCACTCATCAAAGTCTGACCTAGCTACCCGTGCCTGAGAGAGAGCCCAAAGACCGGGAACATAAGGCATTTGGTTCTCCTAGGCATAGTGAAAGTGGTTGTTTTCAAATATACAGAATATTGAAAAATTGCAAACACTATTTTAAAAAACCCAACTTTTTATGGTTTGAAAAGTTCCTTTCACGTTCATACTGAAATCTAACTTCCACGGTGATGGACATGGGTGACAGGGTACTTAAGAAGTGCTTAAGGTCAGCCAAGGGTGGAGCACACTCAGGAGGCAGAGGCAGGTGGAGCTCTGAGTTTGAGGCCAGCCCTGTCTAGAGAGTGGGTTCTGTAACAAGCAGCACTACTCGGCAATGTCTCTAAAACCAAGAAAAAAAAAATGGTTAAGGTGATGGGGGCTCTGCACTAATGAACGGGTGGACGCTGTCACCAGAGGTGTGCGTTAGAGTGTGTCCTGAGGAACTCTAGGTCCCTCGGGTCCACATGCTCCTTATTCAGGCTCCCCCACCACGTGAGGTCTCAACCACCTCTCCAGATGTGATCTCTCCATCTGGGACTCCCAGCTCTACTACAGATATGGAGTAGGGCAGCTGCATTCACCTGTGTCTGTGTGCTTCTTCCTGTCAGGTGTCAGGGCCTCGAGAGAGGTTACACTCCACCTTGAATTTCTGCCGTGTGTAGAATTTGGCACAAACTAACACAAAATAAGTAATTGTTGAAATGATTCAACAATTAAACACTGTATAGCTGGAGCTTTTTTTTTAAAAAAAATATTCTATCCTTTTCTACATTTCCTTCAAAGTCTCTAGAACCATCCTGTAAGTGGAGACTGGTCAGTTGTTCTGAAAATATATTAATTACAACACTGCTTGGCCAATAGCTTAAGGGTATTTCTAACTAACTCTTTTATCTGAAACTAACCCATTTCTATTAATCTGTGTATCACCACCAGGAAAGGGGTAAGTACTCTGGTGTCTGTCTCCTTCAGCAGCTACATGGCGTCTCTCTGACTCCGCCTACTCTCTCTATATCTCCTCCAGCCTGGCTCTATTCTGCCCTGCCACAGGCCAAAGCAGCTTTATTCATTAACTAATAAGAGCAACACATATACAGAAGGCGTCCCACATCCCTCCTGTGCTCCTATGATAACTCTTGGCTAATGTTCCCTGGGCTGCCTGTTACATGCACTGTATCTTCTGTCTGTCTCCAATCTGCCTGCTAGCCATGTGCTCCTCTTACCGCATGATACTTGGACACACGGGAAAAGGAATGGGAACTAAGTCAGGGATCTCTGAAAAACTCAGATTGCTCCATCAACAGAGATGTTGGGGGAAATAGGAAAGACAAGATTATTTTAAAACTACCCTTTCTGGAACTAAGCTTATACCCTGCTAGAGATATGATCTCACTCGTTCAAATATACTATTCTTAAGAAAGGGAAAGGAAGGGAGAGGGAAACAGGAAAGCGTGAGGGGAGGGGGAAAGAGCCGAATTCACAGGTGAAGATGACACCAGCTTTAAGGAAGGGAATCTTCAGATTAAGCCACTATGATGCATTTTCAGGAGGCAGGAACTTAATGCTGAGGCAGAAAGAAGTGGAACGAATCTGTGAAACCTCAAGAAAAACCCAGTCATTAACTTTCTGCTTTTGGTGAAACGCAAATGAAATAAAAATACCTGCTGAAACAGCTAGAACCACTGCCAAATATCTCTATTTTCTTTAGCTGTTAGTATAACATGGGCATAGATATTTTTAGTCAGATGCCTAGGGTTTAAAACAGTGTAGATGGATACACTCAGGGAGTATGTATTTTTAAAAAAACTTAAACTTTTGAAATCCCTTTTCCATCAATTTCAGGAGCGTAGACTTCACAAGAAAATTAATTATACTCATGCTTAAATGAGAAAGGCTTAAAAGGCTGACAAATATAAATACCTCTATTTTTATATGTATACTCAGTGGCTTTATTCACCCTCACAAGTGTTCTTCCGTAAGAGTCATCTTTAGTACTTCTGGGTGAGAGAGCAGCCATCAAATTTGTCTTGGCTGTAGAAACTTTTAGTCTCCAAACAAAATCTTAGTTAAAAGTTTAAAGAGAACAGCAAAAGCTATTTTTTTCAAAGGTTTATAATTTTTCAAAGGTTCCATCTTTCTTTTTAAATTTTCTCTTTTTAGTGTAGAGATGAAGAGCCTGGGAGACTCAGCCCACAGCACACTCCTAGGGATCTTTCTGCCAGAGGGAATGCATTTTGAGACCTTTATTCTTAAAAACGATTTATCTTGGTAAATTGAAGACTCAAATCTGGAGCTAAGCTAGGAGGTGACTTGAGTCAGAGCACTGTTCTTCAGAGCAGCGAGGAGGAGCAGGAGATGAGGTCATAGCATGGCTGCACTCTGAGGAAGTTCCCTTCTGCTCATGCTATGCAGGAAGAGTGATGGAAAGTGAAGCAGAGCTCGCCTTCTCGGGGGTCTACAGGGAGTTCACATCTGTTGGTCCTTTACATGACTGGTTCTTGTATAGCCTATGAATCTACATTACTTTCCTAAGAAGAAAAATACTATTTATTTTGAAGTGGATTCTTCGGTTGCTTTTTCACATAACTTTATTTTGGTTGGTACTTAAAGCATTAACCATTCCACTGGCTCATTCAACTGAAGTAAATGTCCTTGGTCTGAAAAACACAAGACACTGGACTCCAAGGAAGTGGACCCTCCTACCCATCCTCTCTGTACTGTAGCTGAGTTGTGAGTGTCCCAGAAAAAGGCGCTCTGTGCTTTGCTTTCTGCATCCTGTAAGTGGTATTTAATTCCTGAAACCGTTGTCCCTGCATCCTGCATTTTGCATGTGGCTAATTCAGAGGTGTCTCCATCCTGGCACGTTCCTAGCACTAAACCCAACTATCTGCTGACTTCCTGTCCGTTTCTACCTACAAAACTAAAGTTCCATGAAGGCAAAGATGCTTAGTGTTTGGCAGTGTGTTCTCCAATGCCGGGGACAATGTCTAGCAATTGTTTATAAACATCTGCTGAGGGACTATTGAATAGAGAACCACATGAAGACATTCTTTTATAAATAGGTTGTCAAAGATCCTATTTTCAGTACTGTTTATATTTCTGAAGACTTCAGCATTGGCCCAGTGTCACATTCACGACACATACTTCATAAAAACTGCATTAACTGTCCCACGGCTCACACAGATAAACCTATTCTGGGACCACTGACCCTTTCTGGGGAGAGCCTGCGTCTCGAAGAATGAGAGCTTCCCGGTGCCACGGTCACTTAGCTGAAACACTACCAAACACTTGTCTCGAGCACTGATTCTCACCATGTGCCAACACACACACACACACACACACACACACACACACACACACACATTGCGGAGCAGCCACTGAGGTAGAAGCCATCTTTTCAGGATCCAAACAGTGCAGTGTAACAATGGCAAACCAACAGTCTCAGAGGCACTTTTACAACCAATTGGAAATCTTAAAAACACCAACACTAAGAGTGTAAGAAAAATAACCACAGAAGGTACCATATAAGCAGAGACATAACATTTTAAATACTTCCAAATATTTGGTTTGAAAGCATACATGGAGCATGTGGGCTTCCCACATCTTTTCCTGCCAAGTCTCAGTAAGGCTGACTACGCTGCAGTCATCTCAAACAGCTGTTAGCACTCATCTTCAAATATTTGGTTTCAAAATACAGACCTATTTGCGCTGTACAACTCAGATCCTGTGTGTTCCCACTATAGCTGCGCTGAGATAATCCTTCTCCAGTAAGCTGCTGGCAAAAACATGGGTGAGAATTACTTCAAATAGACAGGGCAAAATGTTAGCCTCAAAGGCAGGAGCTGAATTGTACTGGTTTTTAAAGTTAATGAAGAAGAGAATGTGAGATGCTGAGTTCTGATGAACAATAGTGTGCTCCTCACTTAGAACTGTGGGCTTCTCAGACTACATTTCAGCACACCGTTCTTGCAGGAACTCAAATAAATACAAACTACCCAATCCAACTCACTTGGGGTTATTGGAAGGCCCAGGCCACAGAGGAAGATCTTAGTCTAGAAATAAGTAGAGTGGCTTAAAACATTTCCCCGTTTTTGGTATAATTAGCCTGTTTCCAAGGGCCATACGTAAACTAAGTATCTTGTTGTAGGTCTAGGCCTCTTAAGGCTACACAGCACTGCAACGTAGCACCTTGTGGACTGCAATGGCAGTTGCACTCAATGATTTATCCCTTCCCAGCAGACATCAGCTGTGGTTGGCGGAGCTCAGCTGACGGGGTTTCCCTAACTCCCACAATGGAAGTCAACACAAACACTATCATCAGTCTATGCGTCTCTCCGGGCTGTCACTCAAAAAAGATGAGACTAGAAAACTCGGAAGAGTACAAAATGGAATTCTTTCTCTACCCCATTACTTTTATTTTATTTAGGCATATAGGTGTTCTGCTTGCATGTGTATCTGTACCACATGTGGGCGTGTTACCCAGGATGGCCAGAAGAGAGCATCAGATCCCCTGGAACTAGAGCTAAGATGGTTGTGAGTCAGCACGTGGGTGCTGGGAACAGAGCCCAGGTCCCAGTGCTCCTAACCGCTGAGCCGTCTCTCCAGCCCTCGAAAGATTACAACTTAAGAAACACCCTGCAGTTTAGAGAACCAGGAACATTTTTTTTCATTTCCCAAATTAGCATTCCTCTTTTGTGTGCAGCAACCCATATCCTTGATTCCAGCTGGCTGAGTGCGGTCCTCCCAACCTTACCTCTTTATGCACCTTCCAACTGTCTACCGTCACATTGAAGAGAGCTTTGAGGGCCTCGATGGCACAGTCTGTCTCCTGAGGTGGAAGAGGAGGTCCATTATGGTCTATGGCCGACTCGTACTCATCGGTCCACTTGATGCTAAAGGCACTTTCCAAGATCTGGGTTAGCAGCGGGAGTCCCTGGAGCTCATAGCGCAATTGTGACCTGATGTCAGTGTGCAAAAGTGACAAGAGGAAGAGCAAACGCAAGTCAAAGCACTTTATGTCATTGATAAATTTTCGGTCCTTGCACTTTCTCAGGAGGTTACAGAGCTTTGCAGCGAGATTCAGTTCCAGGCTGAGCTGTTGGGCCATCTGACTGTTGAACACGATGTTACATAGACACTTTAATGATTCCACAATAACCGGGAACTCTGACACCTTCTCCAAGGAATCATCAGACTCGTGCAGCTTGGCTAGTCTCAGCAGTATTTGCATATTATCCTTAGTTGTTACAGGAACTAAAATCTTTTTGTCTCTGGAGAGAATGCGGAGCACTTCCAGGCAGGACACCTGACACGTTGTTGGAACGTCCTTTACGAGGACTTTAAATATGCCTTCACAGAGTTTCTGAAAAACAACAAGTACGCAAAAATCATTATCTGGCTGATATTACTTCAAACAGTGTAGGCCCAAGATCTGGCTGTAAAAGGACTTTATTTTTTATATAAATCTCAAAAACATCAGAACCAGAAGGCAACTTCCGTTTGGTACACATCTTTCACTTCTACAGATATGGAAAGTGAGGGCCAGGGAGGGTGAGGAGCTTGCACTGGGCAGTGGATTGGTAGCACTGGAAGAGCTGAAGGGTGCAGTCACTGCCTTCTTGGTCCATTGTTTTTCTTACTTAAAATCACATTTTTTTGGTCTTAAATCACTAAAGTATCTTCCATAACTTTAATCTTAGTAAGGCTTTTAAAAGCATAGGATTGGGGCAGTGGGGAAAAGAGGGCAAAACACAGCTGTTCCTCCCAAGAGGTGAGGCTATAAGCGGAGAACTGGTCCATGGTTGTGTGTGGGTGCCCGTGGAGGCAAGAAGAGGATGTTGGCTCCCTTGGAGCTGGAGTTACAGGCAGTTGTGAGCCACCAGATGTGGGTACTGGGACTAAACTTTGGTCCTCTGGAAGGGCAGCAAGTGCTCTTAACAGCTGAGTTCTCTCTCCAGCCCTTAATCTTATGTTTCAAAAGTATTTGTATTGCCAAATTTAATAACACAGCCTCAAAATTCTATGTGAGCTTTCTTCTTAAACTACAGGTCTGCATCTCTCAAACTTAATCTCATATATAGACCAAGTAAGTGTTATCATTCTATTAAGACTTATCTGTATTCCAACATTCTTCAGAAACAACAGACACAGCAAGTAAATTTTTTTTTAATTTTATGTGTATTAGTGTTTTGTCAAGGGTTTCCAGTCCTCTGTAACTGGAGTTACAGACAGAAGTTGAGCAGGGGTATGGACCAGGAGGAATTAGGTAAAGAAAAGAGTGTGATCAAACACATTGCATGTAAGTGTAAACTTTTCAAAACCATAATAATATAAATAATACAACCATACTATGTTCTATATACCGGACAAAGAGCTTTACCCTGAGTCAAGTTAATTGAATTTTAATAATATGCATATTAATTTAACAAACAATTATAATTATGCATACCTAATTTTGTTTCCTGACATTAAAAAACAGCTCATTTTCCCAATTGCTACAGGGTTCTTATATAATCAAAATTTTTTTGGTTTTTTTTGAGATAGGGTTTCTCTGTAGCTTTGGAGCCTGTCCTGGAACTAGCTCTTGTAGACCAGGCTGGTATCGAACTCACAGAGATCCACCTGCCTCTGCCTCCTGAGTGCTGGGATTAAAGGCATGCGCCACCACCGCCGGGCCCAGAATGTACGTTTGAAATAGGGGTCTCACACATGCTCTTTCCACAATCTTCTATGCCAGTAATTTGCACATAAAGATTTTAAGGTCCACTGCAAAGTCTAGTAGTTATTTTTTTCTATTTAATACCAAAAGACAGGCTAGTTCTACCATGGCTATTTTGAACATTCACTTGTTCCTCTCTTTAGCCACAATCAAGATTTCCCAAAGTGTCTACTTTATAAGCCCCAGGTGGAGAGGAGAGGCAACAACAAAGGCCTCAGGGACTTAGGGTCAAGTGAAGAGTTATAGGAAATATAAGCCATGCCGGTGCCATGAGCACCAGAACTTTCTTGTATTACTGACAATTTGGGTTAGAAAAATTCTTTGTTTGGAAGGCTGTTTTGTGTTTTAAGACATTTACAGGAACTTTCAGTTTCTACAGGATGTTAGTAATGCACCAGCAGAGCCACCAAGTCATCACAAGAAAAAGTCTATGGAAATTGTCAAAAGTCCCCCAAGAAGCACAATCAGTTTCTGCATTGAGAAACACTGATCAACCATCTAGCACACATGAGTAAGATTTTCAAGGTACTATCTGTGTGTGTGTGTGCATGTGTGTGTGTGTGTTTGTGTGTTTGGTGGGGCGGTGGACAAAAGCAAAATCCTGAGGCTGAGCAGATCACAGGCTGGTGAAGAAAGCAGAAAATAAACAGTTAAAAATACTATGAATCATTATAACGGAGGGTGGCAAGAGGCTCTAAGTAGCTGGAGAAATGCCAGCCTGGTTCTGAATGTGAGAAACCACTAACGCACGGCATAGAGGACAGCAGTACCAGCGGAGCCAGGTGTGTCTGCAGCGTTGGAAGCCCACGCACTGAGACTGGTGGCAGGCTGCTGTGAGATGGAACTCAAGGAAAGCAGGAACCAGCCATGTGGAGTCTTACAGACTCAGCTCAACTGCTATGTAAAGTCACTAAAGAGTTTATTTAAAGAAGAGCTATACCCAGCTAAAATTTAAAAACCAAACCAAACCACACTGGCTGTCTATTGAGAAGAGACTAGAGAAGAGGGAACACAGATTCAGCTGGGGTGGAGGCAGGGGACTGACAGGACCCGCTGTGTGGGAGATGACTAGGGAAAGGACAGGCTTGGAGAACTCTATATAAGGTCACAATACGCCTGAAATGCTTATAAAAATGTCAAGTAGGAAGTTGAATTACGTGGTAGCCATCGAAGCTCTGCTTTCTGTATGGGTAGGAACACTTCACTTATGACTGGATTAGACTGCATGGAGAAAAAGAGAAAGAAAAGGCACAAGAGCCCTGGAAAAGCCAACATCATGACTGGCCTTTAACAGGAAATTTAGAAGTGTGGGTGTTCTGGGAGACAGAAGAAAGCATTTTATGGATGAATGCTCAGCTGTTCCAAATGCAGACAGCAGATCGCTAGGACCTTGATAAAGATGTTTCTAAAGAATACCTGGAAACAGGGAAAGTGGGCAGCAGAGTTCTCAAGACACAGAAGAGAAACGTGGAGGTGTGCAGAGGGACTGTCTGGTGGAGAGAGACAGACTATGCTTTCTGTGTGAAGAGGATGGAGAGAGGACTTACTCCAAAGGGCGCTAACCGGGAGGATGGTTAGAAAGGGTGATTGGAAGAGAGTGAAGCCAAGAGCCTCCCTGCTGTTCAAGTGGACAGCCCAGCAGTAGCAGTCACCGAGGGAGGGACTTTTCCCTTCAGTTGGCAGCAGACAACAGTGTTAATGACCTTTCTAAAACTCTGCCTTCTCATTTTATATATTTAGAGTCTTCTCAACTGCTCACCTTGCTAAATTAGTCCTATCTTCAAAACCATCTTTTCACCATCCCAAAGCAGGAAGTAATCTCTTACAGCTTTAGGTCCAGAGAACTGAATCTCTATGGCTGCAGAACTCAACACTGGTGACTTTGACCTCTATCTGTGAAGACTTATCTCTCGTATCAACCTGGAGGGAGGCAGGCTCTGGATCTCAGCTCTTCCCTGAGTGTGTCTGGTGCACCGAATGTCTGCAAACACACACACGCACGCACACAAGCACGCACACACGCACGCACGCACTCACTAGGAGCTCCCGATACTGAACAGGGAGCTAAAGCTCTGGTTTCAGCTCCAGCACCATGACTTCAGGTACAATGGCAAGCTCCTCTCACTTCCTTATCTGTCAAGGACATCCATTTCGTAGGTCGATGGAAGAATGAAAGGAGATGACATGTATGTGATACTTGTCATATATATGAAATAAAGCCAAAACGGATGTTCCCAACATGAAACACCACTCTGTTCTAGAGTGGGGCAGTCAAGGGAAATAGTGACTGATTTTCCCCACTCTTACACAGACCTCAGTCCTTAAACACAAGCCTACAATTCTCACCTTTACTTTTTTAACATTTTTGCTCTTCTGTTGCAGTGGTACTGAAATAAGCTCTCTTTACAGTCTGCCACGCTCTCCTCGATGAACACGGACTTTCCCCTGGTTGTTTTCCCCATCCTGACTACCTTGCTACTTCATCTAGATTCACTGGAATCAACCAGTACTGCTCGAGGGAAAGGATAGGATTCTAATCTTAAAATCAACTCTGTACATTCATCCAGTGGCCCCGTGTCAGAGTCCTAGTGTATCTTCTGGACCACAACGATACTAAAATACTGGGACGTGGGATGCGCATGTTAAATGTGCATTATAAATTATAATACAAAAGTCATAGGAATTTTCAAATTTTTAAAGTAGAGAGATGTTCAAGGAGTTTTTATAGTCAAAGCGAACTCCCTTGGATGATGTCTTTCTGGTCACTCAAGGTTATGTCCACACTCTCCACCAGTTGTCAGTGGATATATATTCCACAGGGATCTAATTTTAGTTCTTAACCGGAACTGAAGGTCAGCCACCTGAACATGATACCTCTCAACTTTGGCCCTCTGTATACAGCAAGTGAGCAAAAGCAAGAAAGGAGGAGGGACAGACATGATGGGAGGGAAGGAAGGGGAGGAAGAAAGGGGGAGAGGTGGAGGGAGAGGAGGGGAGGGAGGGGAGGGAGGAGAGGGGGAGGGAGGGAAGGGAGGAAAGGGGATGAGGTAGAGGGAGGAAAGGGCATGGTGAGGTGGAGGGAGGGAGGGGGAAGAAGGAAAGGGGGTGAGGTGGAAAGGGGGAGGGAGGAAAGGGGGAGAGGTGGAAAGAGGGAGGGGAGGGAGGAAGGGAGGGGACGGGGAGGGAGGGAGGCAAGATGAAGGGAAGTTACTACATCAGTAGTGGGAAATAAGTAATTGGTTATCCATTCTCTAAAAGAACTATTCAAAAATTGTATTTTAAAAATACTAAACATTTAATGAATTACTACTAGAATAGTAAAACATGATTTAGTAAAACTCATAGAGAAGGATTCTGGGGGTCAAACTTGAATATTTTATATATATATATATATATATACACACACATATATATATATATATATATATATATATATATATATATATATATATATAAAGCTAAACAGTTTTCCTAAATGAATACTCACCCATCTTAGTCCATGTTTACTTACACTAATGTTATATCTATACATTTGGGGGCTTTGTCTAAATCATATTATGAAAGACAAGGGAATTCTCATTTTATTTACAGATGAGTCTCTGTGACTGAAGTTTTATTTCACTCTTACAGTCGAGCTACGCCTTCTCTTCCTGGATGTGTTCATCTTCCAGCAGTGCAGACCCACCACCTGGGTTCTCTTTAGGAAAGACAGAAGAGTTTTGAGGAACAATCACTAAGTTGGTTTGGCTCAAGTTCCTTGGTTAATTAGCAATCCTGAGAATGGCACGTTGTGCCATCAAACGTTTCCTAACAGTTGGAAAAGACAGCTTAGGTATAAACAAAAACTTATAACCACTCAGCTGTCCCTCCTTTCTAGACTGAGGGTAGAAAAGCACGTGTAAAAACGTTTTCTCTTCAAACATAAATCCAGTCCACTACACTTCTCTTACTATTTAGATGTCTTTATTTTCCAAAAAGTTCTTTTCTCCAGTTCAGATGCCAAATCTTAGTCTTTAAGAAAATTAGGTTGTCAATACTGGCAGTTACAGAAATATCTTCATTTCTTGCATGCCAGAAGTCCTCAAAAGAGAAAAAATTTTAAGAGAACTATTAAGTGAAAAAACATCTATTTTGGGTTAATGAGCAATAATAGAACACAACTCAGATAATTTATATTAGGGAGATTTAACACATGGAAAATGAGTGAGTACTAAGCATCTTCCAATATACAACAGCTTAAGCTATGTGTTAAAATACTGAATAAATAATCCAAGGACTTTAGTCACAGAAAGCTCCTTGGTAGGTGTGTTGTCAGGGCAGGAGATCAAGGCTGCTAACTAGCTGGAAGGAGGCAACAGAAGATCAGTGAAACATGAACAGAACCCGAGAGGAACATGGAGAAACTAAGAGAATTAACCAGAGCAGACCTTGATGTCATCCACAGGCAGAGTGGCTGCTGGGAAACTGGCATTAGATGAAGTATTCAGAATTGCTGCCTCTGGTGCAGGATACCCCAGAGGGTACCTGTACGGGACAACATTCAGGGTCCCGAACCACAGTGTGAGTCCTCTGAGGATTAGCTACATAGCAGTGATCATTAAAGGCAAGAAGAGACACTGAAGACTTGCTCTGGCCACAGCTTTCCCACACAAGTTATAACCTTAGGTAAAAAACTATCTCAATTTTTTTATCCATTGGAATAATCAGAATCACTGACAAAGTCTAGTCCCTATGAGTTCTATCAATTACAGACAAATAAATATTCCACTTTCATTGGCATATAAGCAAAATTTCTGAGAAATGAACAAAGTACTGAGTAAGGGAACCAACTTCACACTTTCAGCAACAACAACAAAATTCTGATGTATCTGAAAAAGAATCTGCAACACACTGGAATTCTAGAGCCCGAGTCCTCCAGTCATCCATCCAGCCCCTTGTGAAGTTCTAGAGCCCAAGTCCTCCAGTCATCCATCCAGCCCCTTGTGAAGTTCTAGAGCCCAAGTCCTCCAGTCATCCATCCAGCCCCTTGTGAAGTTCTAGAGCCCAAGTCCTCCAGTCATCCATCCAGCCCCTTGTGAAGTTCTAGAGCCCAAGTCCTCCAGTCATCCACCCAGCAGGGGCTGGATGTGGAAAGCATGCTCTCTGATACCCTTCAGTGCTGGTAATCACTCAGTGTCTACACCCTACATCAAAACTCAAATCCTGGACACTTAAGAGTAGATTAATAAGTCACACAATGGGCCAGTCCAGCCTGACAGAGTATAATACAGGGCTATGGCAACAGGCTGCTGAGATCTGAATCCTGGCCTAACCCCTCACCAGTTCAGACAGCACTTTCTCTGTATGCCTTTGTTTCCTCTCCTGTAAAGCCAGAAAAGGCACAGCATGGACTTTAAAGCTCTGTTGAGAGGATGAGATGTGCACAGGACATGCGGGGTTTATAAGAGGAGCAGTATAAGTATACAATGGTATACTTTATCTACTAATACTTCTTTCATACCACTTTATTGAGATATGACTCACAGAAGTCCAACCTGTTAAAGCACACAGCCCATTTGTTTTTAGAGTACATATTCACACTTGTACAACCATCACCTCTATCTAATTTTAGAATATTTTCATCACTCTCAAAAGAAACTCAATACCCATCAGCAGTAAATCCCAGCTCCTCTCTTTCCCTAGTCCTCGGTCCCTGCAACCACTAATCTATTTTCTGTCACTAAGGATCTGTTATCCAGGACTTTTCACACTAACACAATCACACAACATCTGTCTGGCTTCCTTCACTTAGCACACTTTCAAGGTCCATTCACTGTTAGCGTGCACCAGTTACTTTATTTCTTTAACTGAACAATAGTCTTCTGTAGGAGTATAATATATTTGTTCATCATTTACATGTTGATGGACATCTGGGTAGTTTCTACTTTTTGATTATTATGCAGCATACCTGTGTGTGTGCAGTTTTATGTGGACTACATCCACACTTCTTTTTGTAGCACACTCCTAGGAGACACTCTAGATGCCTAGGGGTGTAACTGGCATGTTAGGGGGTAACTGGTGTAACTTTGTGAGTAACTGCCAGGTTATTTTCCAGACTAGATATACTACTTTCTACAAGTAGTATGTGAAGGCTTGGGTATTTCAGCATTCTTGTCAATATTTGTTATTATCTCTTGTTCTAGTCCAGTAGGGGTGAGCTGATTTTTTTATAGCAGTTTTGATTTACCTTTACCTGATATCAACTTGTTATTTTGGAAACCTAGTTCTTTAGTTCTCTGTCGGACACCAGCTTCAACATTTTTCTGCTGAATTTGGTTCCCAGTTCCCAGGGCACACAGAGGACTGTGGATTGCCACCCTTACTGTGTGTTCATCCCCAAATAATAAACCTTTGTTATACTCCATTCCAGACATGGTGGAACACTTTGATACTACTATAATTTGGCGCCCAACATGGGGCTGTACCTTAAAGGTCACTGGCTAACGGAGTTCCCCAACAGTTCCCCCGTGCACTGTAAATTCAGCTGTCTTCTGAGTAAGGGTCCCTAGGGCTGAGAGGAGGCTCAGCAGTTAAGGGTGTTTGTTGCTCTTGCCAAGGACCCGGGTTCCAGCACCTGCATGTTTATAAACTATCCATAACTAGTTTCAAAGGATCCAATGCCCCCTTCTGATCTCCATGGGTACCAAGCATGCACATGATACACAAACACACATGAAGGAAAAGACATTTCAAAAATTTTTAAAGAGTTCCTTAAATATTTTAGGTGACATTTTTACCAAATATATTAATTCTAACAAACATTTTCTCTAATTTTACAGATTATCTTTTTTTTTTTCTTCCTGGTAGTATCTTTTAAAGCATGAATGTTTTTAACTTCAACAAGGTCCAGTTTATCTGTTTCCTTTTTGTTTAAGTTTTTGGTATCATCTGAAAACATGGAGACTTCTGGTTTCCCCAGTAAGTTTTATCGCTTAGGTGTTTTTACTCATTTTTATTTTATGTGTATTAGTGTTTTGACTGCATGTATGTCTGTATGAAGGTGTCATATCCCATGGAATTGGAGTTACAAACAGTTGTGAGCTGCCGTGTGGGTGTTGAGAATTGAACCCAGATCCTCAGGAAGAACAGCCAGTGCTCATAAGAGTTGGGCTATCTCCTCAGCCCCCGTTTTCATTTGTAAGTAAGTTACACATGGTTATCTAGGGATCACTTCTTCTGTTAAGAGCCACAGTCATTTTCACACTAGTTCCCAGTCTTGGCCACCATGGCTCTGTCTATCTTAAAACTGTTAAACTGCCCCCACCACTCTTTGAGACATGTTAGCTCAGGATGCATTCAAACTTCTATAGTAGCTAAGGCTGGCCTTGGGCCCCTTATCCTTCTGCCCCTACCTCCCATTCACCTACACCCTACCATAACACGCTCCATTTTCACTTTTCTCCTCCATGTTTCTCTTGGCTATTCTGTGCCTGTTTTAATTTCAGAACTGGCCTATCAACTTCTAACAAGAAGCCACCTAGAATTCTACAAATGATTGTACTGAATTGGTGGATCAGTGGTAAGAATATGGATATTCTACTTGTAGTAAGTCTTCCAATTCATAAACAAGGGGTTTTTTTTTCATTTATTTAGCTCTTCTTTAATTACTCTCAATGAAGTCTTAGAATCTTTAACATCTAACTCTGAGCTATGTACTTGTTCTCAATGGTTCTCAAGCTGTGGGTTGTGACCCCTTTGGGAGTTAAACGACCCTTTCACAGGTGCCACCTAAGACCATCAGAAAACACAGATATGATTTATAACAGTAGTAAAATTGTAGCTATGAAGTAGCAACAAAAATAATTTTATAGTTGGAAGTCACCATAACATGAAGAGCTGTATTAAAGGGTCACAGTATTAGTAAGGCTGAGAACCACTGCTTCAAGGCTTACTATATGCACCTGAGAGATATGCTCCAGATTAATATTCATTTTCTGGAAGGTATAAAGTATCACTCCTATGTAGTAATTTTTCTTTTGAAATACTGTTATATATTATATCTGCAAATGTCACAAATATAATAATAATTAAAATTAATCATTTCTATCAACCTTTTTTTGTTTTTGTTTTTGTTTTTCAAGACAAGGTTTTTCTGTGTAGTCCTGGCTGTCCTGGAACTTACTCTGTAGAGCAGGCTGGCCTAGAACTACAGAGATCCGGCTGCCTCTGCCTCCCAAGTGCTGGGACTGAAGGCGTGCGCCATCACTCCTGGCACAGTGTTTGTTTTACTGGCCGTGTTTAGGATCACTTCTGTTTCTCCTGATTTGTCCCTGTGGACTCCGGCTGCCATCGGAGTCACTTTAACACAGTACAGCTCTGTCACCCCTCACCTTTGTGGTAGTCTGGTGTACTTACACACGCTATTTGCTCACCATACCATTACAGACACTGTTTTACGCAGATGCTCTGAAGGTCACTAAAGGGGACCACGAGATGGCTCAGTTGGTAAAGGACTTGGAAAATAAGTCTGCCAACTTGAGTCTGATTGGCAGAGCCCATGGTGGAAAGAGAAAACCAACTACTAAAAGCTAAAGACAAGGGGAAAATCTTGATGGCAGCAGGAGAAAAACAGGTGAGAAAAGTAAATTGCATCCCTGCTGAGAAGACAGAACTCCAGCCAGTGGACGCCTGCTCTTTATCCCACCTGTCTACCGGGGTCAGAATACGTTTTCTTCATTATATACTCTTGGGATTAGTTTAAACAGCAACAGCAAACTTGTGTTCGTTTAAAAATAATAAGTTTCATAGGTTTCAGTGGGGTGAGGGTTTACAGAGCTCCATACTCTGCCATGACTGAGAGACGCGCTCACAGGCATGTTTAGATGAGAAGATATACCCCAAACTCCACAATATCGATTAAAGATGCAATTCTTATCACCCCAGCCACAAGTCCCCCACAGAAACACAAAGATCACACAGGGTGGGCCAGGGAGACGGCTCAGTAAATAAGTAAAAGCACTTGCTGGCAAGTCTGATGATCCAAGTTCCTGGCTGGAAGCTAGGCAAGTCAGATGTGCTGGAAAGCACTCACTGGTGAGCCCACGCTGCCCTGGAGAGAGGAGAGGTAGACAGAGGATCTGCAGAAGCTGGCAGTGCGCAAGAGAAGCCAGAGACCTTGTTTCTGAACAAGGTGGGGAGTGCAGCTGCCACTCCAGGAACGGGCTAGGGAGTCTCTGATCACCCCATGTACACTGTCATGTCCATTCCCATGTGCACGCACGTGTGTGCACATGCATGCGCACACATTTTTCTTAAAATCACATTAAAACCCTAAATCAGAAGAGTTTTTCTGACCTTTTCCCCTAGATTGATCCTTTTGATTCTTTGACAAAAAGATCTACAGGTACAGTTTGGAATAAAAACTAAAGTTGGTTTACCTACTACTAGCCATTCATTCTGCTTACAAGTCAAGACCTGTAATAGATGCCTGCTAGGGAAGAGCTTTAAAAACAAAAATTTAAGGTGTGAATTTGGTATGTGTACATGTTTTAATGGGATAAAAAATATTTAAAGTTAGCATCTGTGGGGAGGGACATCCTAACCCCTGTTACCATCTATGGGAGTGGGATATTGGTGTGGGAGGTCCTTCTGTCTATGTGTTGCTTTTATTGGTTAATGAATAAAGAATTGGCTTAGCCTATAGCATGGGAGGAGGAAGGCGGAGTCAAAGAGATGCCATGGAATCGCTGGAGACAGACGCTGAAACTTTGCCGGTAACAGCCTCATGGTGATATACAGATTGATAGAAATGGGTTAAATTAAGATGTAAGAGTTATCCAATAAGAAGCTATAACTAATAGGTCAAGCAGTGATTTAATTAATACAGTTTCTGTGTGATTATTTTGGGTCTAAGCTATCTGGGTGGCTGGGAATCAACAAGCAGCCTGCTACTACAAATTGGCCCCCAACAAGACGTATTTCAGAGTGAGTACTGTGTTTCTACTATCTACCTATGTGTTCTTTAGGTAAACTCATCAAGGAAATTGTAATTCGGATTTACAAGCCATATTAAGATTTTTCTTTTAAGTGTTACAAAGGCTTTCAGGACAAGCACCTATGCTTCGAGCTATTCCTAAGAATGGATTCAAAGTTGAAGATTAACAATTTTGTCTTGGCACATTTTCCTTGGAGGAAGGTAATACAAACGTTTGCCATTTGTTTTCTATAGCTCATGGTGAAGCCTGCACCTATGTGACTGAGGATCCACCAAGCCAAACCCACAGGCCAACTCAGGAACCTATGCCTACCATGGACCCTGACACACAGGATTAGTGAGAGTGTGTGGATTACAGGTGCTGTACTATGTTGGGTAGAGTCTATCTAAAGGAAAAAATATATATAAATCAGAAATAACAAAATGGACTTTTGTATTCATATACATTTATTTCACTATAGAAACTGGTTTGTAAGTAGTACTACTTTTATTTAGTTATGTAATCAATAAAATTCAATTTTAGAATAAATGTACAATTAAGAAAAAAGAAGCCAGGTGGTGTGGTAACACCTTTAATCTGAGCACTTGGGAGCCAGAGGCAGGTGGATCTTTTGTGAATTTGAGGCCAGCCTGGTCTACAGAGTGAGTTCCAGGACAGGGCTACACAGAGAAACCCTGTCTTGAAAAACCAAAAATGAAAAAAGAAAAAAAAAAAGAAAAGAAAAAAAAAACAAAGCATTGCTTTATGTTTATGCCCCCAACCATACTATTCTAAAATACTATTTTGTATTATACTGTGTTATTATAATTATGTTCTGAAATCAGTGCAACCTATTATCCAAAAGTTTACAGAAAAAAGAAACCTACTCCACAGCAGCATTTTGTGGATTTCCTTGCTGTATTTTCTGTGTAGCTGTTACCAGAATTACAACTGTGATCACTCTTCAAATATATTTGTCTTGCCCTGAATGAACAACATTGTGAGCTGTGTTGCGATTCTGAAGTACAACTAAGAGACACAAAGCACAAAACCACACAGCAGCTCTCATCACAGGCGTGCTGGGTCCACCCAACCTACAAGTTCCTTTCCCCAGCTTTTTGTTTGTTTGTTTGCTGGTTTTTCGAGGCAGGGTTTTCTGTGTAGCTCTGGCTGTCCTAAAAACTCTCTATGTAGACCAGGCTGGCCTCGAACTCACTGCTGGGATTAGAGGCTTTGTTTGCCCTGACCCCTCCCTCATCTCACTGACATCACTGCAGTGCACATGCAGCGCTGGGAGCTGAGAACACAACGCAAGTCACTCACGTGTTGGGTCTCCAACACAGTTCCAAGTTAGCAAACACCCCATGGCTGAACGGGTATGAGTCTGAAATTATAAAATATGCTTGAAGTTTGGGTATTGAAACGCTCGTTCTTTTGAGGGCAGTTTCTCAGATACAGTCAGTAAGGTATTGAAACGCTCGTTCTTTTGAGGGCAGTTTCTCACATACAGTCAGTTGTCCTAGACAACTGGAGCTTTTCCACAGTTAGAACGCTGTATTCTTAGCTACAGATCAAGGAGCTTCAAGCACGCTACTCCTCTCTCCACTTCCCAGTACTGGAGTTGAACTCGGAGCCTCACACGTTAGGCAAACCGTGTCCCTGAGCTCCATCCAGCTCTAGTCATTTTATGATGTATCTTTTTAACTTTTATTGCAATACTCTTTACTGGTTTCGAGGGACACTTTGTGTTAAAAACCAAAGCAAGAGCTTTCACTGTCTCAACGCGGGTTTCCAGATTACTTATCATTTCCTTTCCCATCTCGCATGTTTGCATGGTACATTTGTTTATGGCTGACAGGTAATCGCAGCCCATCATTGTAGGTGAAGATGTAAAGCAAGCACAGGTGTTTCTATCCAAATACACAATGATTCACATGCACCTGTCACAATTTGCATCGCATGCACAAACACTGGAACTGCACCTGACTTACTCCTTAAGAAAAATCCACACATTCCCATTTGCTGTTTCCCTTTGCTGGCTCCCAGCTTAAGCCTGAGCTTCAGTGGTGTCTCAACAGTAAGGAAATAAGAGATAGAACAAGGCCTCAGATCATAACGTCGAGTATTCCAAAATCTGCTTCAATGCATGACAGAGCTACAGAATGGGGAGCACTGAAGACCTGCACACAGCAGGGAGTCCTTTCCACACAAGGTGCCCACACTCCAGTAGTGTGAGCACAAACCTCAGTCCTTAATGGCACTAGTGAGGAGAAGCACACCTCTGTAAAACTAAGAACCATGGCAGAGCGTCAGCAGCCTGATCTAGAGAAGTTAATAAAATGAAGTCTTTTTTTTTTTTTTTTTGGAAGGCAGTGCCCCTCACACTATACTAGGTTGTCACAAAATTTTCTTTTTAATATAGGTAAGGTATTACTATGGGTGGGTTTTTAGTTGATGTTGCTGCTAGCACAGCACGTACTTTATGGAAGGAGGGGAGGGCTTGAACTCCTGTTACCAAGCAGGTGCTGACAGAGGCTCTAGAGCAGTGGCATCAGCCTTCCTGATGCGCAACCCTCTAACCCAGCTCCTCTTCTGTGGTGACCCCCAAACACCAAACTACTTTGTTGCTATTTCATTACTGAAATTTTGCTACTGTTATAAGTCATAATGTAAATGTCTGAAATGGAGCCCCCAAAGAGGTCAAGACCCACAGGCTGAGAACCACTGCTCTAGAAGCATACGTAGGACAACATATAAGAGCTGCAAAAGAAACTATTCAGTATTTGATTGCTTGTATTTTCACATTGAACTCAGTGTAGAGAAGCGCCTCCTACTGTTTCCACAGAGAGCTTCTATGCGGTTAGCACTGGAGCTGTCCCACAGTTTCCCTGCCAGTGTCTGAAAGGCAATGCAAGCATCAGAGTCACTAATGGTTTTAACCATTGGAGACTGCAATGGATTTGTTTGTCAATGTTTTCCATTAATGAGAATTACCTAGCTAGGTCCCTACTGACACTTGTTTACAACAGACCTCCCAGGAAGCAGAAACCTACACACACACTGCAATAAACACAAGGGCAGAAGTTACTCTCTCCAGAGACCTAAAAGTAGCAGAGGGTAATCTCCACACCAACGGATGCAAACAACTATTAGGAAAAACTGTTTCTGCCCTGAACAGATAGGGATGTTTTCATCATCACTCGCAGTACGCTATCACTTTACAAAGCACTCACATCATAATAGGCAGCTAGAGATGATTTAAAGGATATGGGAAGATGAGGAACCTGAGTATCTGGGGGTTGTGTGCGCATCAGAGGAATGTTGCTGAAAGCACACCGCATGGAGACAGCGGGTGGGGAGGATGGTTAGAAAATGACAGGTTTTCTACTACTCTACAGAAAACAAACAACATGGATAATTAATATAGGAAAATACCCTTCTCAACTAATATTTATAATATCTGCATTTAGCTTTCTATGCACACGTATACGCCTGTCTGGCTTTCCAGTGTGGGGATTATAGGCATGTCGCTCTCCTGGCTCTTCCATTGCTTCTATGGTCTGAACTTGTGTCCTGATGGTGAAGCACACACTGTTGACTGGGTGATCTCTGCTGCTTTTAATGTGCTTACTATGATGAGTAAAAGCACTATCAAAGATCTGAAGTCTGACCCCAATACAGCATTAATGTCACATATATGGGGTGGATTCTCCCAGTCAAATCTATAGTAGCTGCCTTCTCCGTGAATTTCTGTCATGAGTCTGACATTCAATGTGCTCCATTTAAATACCTCACTTTGTTCTTTTTCAATAGCACAGATTGTAATTTTTTTCTTTTTACTACTACACAGAATTCTGTCAACGTACCATTTTTTCTTCCCAATATCCCTTAACTGGCTGTTTCCAATCTTTTGCTGTTTATGAACGTTTTAATGAAAAAATTTTGCTCACTTGGGTTCAATCGAAAGATAAAACAGATCTCTAAAAGTAAAGTATTTTGGTCAAAGGGCAAAGGGTCTCTTAATTAAACAGATAACACAACTTCTCCTCCATGCACTGTGTCACTGGAAGACTTATCCCTGAAGATTATCTTCAGATATACACATCTTGGCACCCACTCCCCAGCTTCTGAGTGTTCCTAAGAAGGCCAATTTTTAAAGCTATTCAAAAAGCATATCCAGACAATAAATCGCTACTGTAAAAGGTACCGTCTGTCTTATTTACAAAGCAAGCCCCCGCTGCACTCCACGGCACTCATTCAGCAGATGTCTGAGTTCACTGGCACTGACAACTACAGATGTGAGAGGAGTCCTCGGGGCCGACACGGAGGAGGTGGCCGATGAGGAGGAGGAAAACTAGACGTGGGAGGGAAGAAACACAGCACTCTGCATGTGTGACTACGAGCATGTAACACAGAACATAAAACACAAGGGCAACAGAGAGCAGACCACTGAGGCCACGCCATTCCGTCCGCACTGGAGGTCACTGGAAGACTCCAAGGCTAAGAATATGGACAGGCAGCTACAGCTAGAGCCACAGGTCACTGGAAGGACAGTTCAAGATCTAATGCAGTAGCAGGCGGTGGTGGGCACTCCTTTAATCCCAGCACTCGAGGCAGAGGCAGGCGGATCTCTGAGTTCAAAGCCAGCCTGGTCTACATAGAGAAACCCTGTCTCAAAAACAACAATAAAAAGCAAATAAAAATCAACTAATATAGTGATCCAGATGAAGGTTTGAATTAGGAGACTAAATCTTAGGAGGTAGAGACACTGAATACAGAGTAATGGGCAGGTGTAAGGTTATCAATCCTCTATCAGCATCTAAACCACTCCCCTTCACGCCAGAAAAACAAAAAGGGAGGACTAGTTAATCCTCATTAACATCATGCCTGCATCCACCAAGTAAGGCAGCCACACACTGAAGAGTCCCGCTCTCACAGTAACTCTTGATTCCATCCTCTGTGACTGTGTGGCTGGTAACCTAGACAATGTGACAGTAAGTAGGCACAGAGCACCAGCAGGAAAAGCTGCTCTCCCCAAACTTAGCCCAGCACAGCCATGCTGTACATTAGCCGACATTGTGTACAACCTGGAATTGCCAGCAAAAAAGGGCAGCCCATTAGCAGTAAGAAACTTCACTGCTAGTCCCACCTGAGCCTTTCTCCTATGTAAGTACGCCCAGGGATACAGTGGGATGAACAGGAGGGGTTTGTGTGCAATCCATCCTAAACCTGCTCCCTCTCTTTCTTCTCAGGATTCCTGAAAAAAACTGAACTGAAACCAAAAACTAATCAACAACCATTAGAAGAAAACAAGTCCACTGCTTAAACCATCCAGGAGTAACAGACAGACAGACAGACAGACACACACACACACATCAAACCTTACCTTTCTTTTATCTTCATCTGTTGGTTCAAATTTGAAAGTAGTCCTATGCTGAGGGGGGGGGAAAAGGAAATGTCATTTTAATATATACATTTTAAAGAATTTTAAACAAAATATATAAACTAATTTTCTTATAAAATACTGCTTTCTCATCTCAATATTCTTATTAAAGTAAGACAGACACAATAATATTTAAAAATTAACATAAAGTCACATGAAAAGACTATGGCAGAAACACAAAAGGAAAAGAGAGAATTAAGACAGCAACTACCCAGAAGGGTAGGAGGCCTCGCACAAGGCACTGAACGACTGACTGAACTGGAGTCTGAGGGGTAATAGGTGTTTGCTGTAGATATGTGGACCATATACTCATGAAGCTAGCAACTGAGAAGAAAATGGGACACTTCAGGGGATGGCACATGGAAGATGAGACTGGAAACACAGATGGGGCAGATTACAAATCCCATCAGTGTGCTGGGTTTTTCTTTTTTGTATTCCATAAAAAAATCATCAGAAGTTGGCAGCAGTGGTACATGCCTCTAATCCCAGCACTCGGGAGGCAAAGATAGATGGATCTCTGAGTTCTCTGAGTTCGAGGCCAACCTGGTCTATAGAGCGAGTTCCAGGACAGCCAGTCAGGGCTACACAGAAAAACTATCTTGAAAAACCAAAAATGAAGAAAGGAAGGGACAAAGGAAGGAGGGAAGGAAGGAAGGAGGGAAGGAAGGAAGGGGACAAGGAAGGAAGGGGGAAGAAAGGAAGGAGGGAGGGAAGGAAAGAGAGAAGGAAAGAGGAAAGAAAGGATCAGAGAACTGCAGAGAGAGACAGTACTCTGGAAAAGAGCCTCCGTCACTCTCACTTCCTAGTTGTGACTTCAGGCACGTCAACCGCCTGGCTCCTCTTGTGAGAACAGCACTTAGCTAAGGGGGACTGTGAGGGTTCTGATAGCTATGGCCCATAAAACACCACCTCACTGCCTGGCACGCAGAAAACAGCGTATGTCAGGATGCTGCTGCTGTTGCTAATGATATTAACACAAAATTAACTGAAAAGACAAGCCACAGTGCACTTCCCACTCTGTAGCAGAAGCAGAGGGGAATGGGTAGAATAACTGTCTTGTTTGCATTAGGAGTGGTGGTCACACGACCAAGAGCGCAGAACTACAATTTGCTCACGTTAACCAGAACGCTCTCCTGAATCCTACCTGACGTTTCCTAAGGCAAACCAACCAGACACTCCTCTGCGCTCTCTACTGCTTCCCTAATTTATCTCACTGTCCACACTGACCAAGAGAACTGGCAGCCCACCACAAATTAAGTACATTAAGTGTGAAAGACAGTATCGTTTTGGTAGTTCTGTTTTGTACCTTTGCAGAAACAGTTTTTGAAACAAAATGAGCTACAGAAATGTTGGGAGGGAGGCAATTTGAGTGTAAGAATAGTTAAAGGAAGACAAAAGGTTAAGAGACAAGGGTCACCTAAGGAAACCTCAAAGAGGCTACTCAAGCTGGGATCAAACCAACTGAAACAGGTGATGTGAGAGAGCAGGGCAAGATGTAAAACTTTACATCTGACATGGCAGCCGGCTGCAGATGACTGGGGAGGGCTAGGGTGGACTACGACAACAATCTGGAAGAGTGTTCTGGGCAGCAGCGCACAGGCCAGCTCCAGGCGAGCAAGAGTGAAGGCAGAAAGCCATGTGAGGAGGGGGCACCACAAGTCATTATAATGCAGGACCATTTGACACAAACCTATAAAGGGAAAGTGACCTGCCAACACATACTAGAAGGCACAAAAATATTTACCCCATTTGACCCAGAACTCTTACTCCTATGCTTTTATTTTAATGAAGTCATACAGAGTGAGAGAAAAATTGTCTGTGTTAGCACATTCACGATAACAGTGTTTTCTAATATAGTAAAAGAGGCAAGCTGAACATACAACACTGGAAAACTGTGTATGTCAAAATATTCCACTGAACATATCGTATCCATCTCATAAAATACTATGTAGCCACTAAAAGAAAGCTGACTCACTGGAGTTACTTTATAATAAAGAATCTCAAGAATAAATGAATGCGGGAGGAAAGAAGGGAAGAGGGAAGCGGAGGTCATGAATCTGAGGCTATTCTTAGGCATTTACAGACCCAGGGTTCACTGAAACCTAACATTAAAGATAAGGAGGTAGCAGGCTAATGTTTTAATGGAAGCTCAGTAAAAGTTCCTTATAAATGAAAACAATTATACTTAGAAACCAAGAAAAGGCTTGGCTTTTGCCATGCTACATAAAATATTAGTTCTGCAAATTATTTGGAATAAATGTGTCTAGTTAATACCTAATACTTCTTTATTTAGGAGAACTTAATACTTCTCCTAAATGTGTTTTTAGCATTTATAAGGAGAGGACAGTAAAAAAAAGTAATTCTTGCTTGGAAAAATACTCAGTAAGTTACATAGAATTATTTTTTTAGGTGAGAATTCAGAATAGTAGCAAGAGCCAATTTTTCACTTTCTGTTGCTTTTTCACAGCAAAACTGATCAAAGTAATAATAATAAATTTAAATAATAATAAAAGCAGCATTTAAAAAAATAATGTTTTCAAAGGCTCCATCTAGTCAGCATGAAAGTTTAATTTAATAGAAAATATACTAGCATGGAGGGCACTATAAATTAAACTCTGAATGGATCAAGTTATTTAGAAACTCAACCCAAAGATCACTGTGCCCAGCAGATGCTGGATTTATATGCAGCTAGCTTCAGTCACCCAAGCTAGATCAGACCTAACACCCTACACCTCTCTCCTTCCAACGCTCTTTAAAGACTTTAATTCTTTGAGGCAGGGCTTTCTGAGTGTCTCAGGCTGGTCTTTAGCCTCTGGTCTGCTGCCTTGCTCCCTTTCTAAAAGCTCAAATGGTGGGAAGAGAACTAACATCCAGGTCCACACGCCTCTCTAGCTGTTAGCCAACTGACACAGGCTTCTTATACACTTTACTTCCAGAACAGGAGCAAATGGAATATAAATCAAAAAGTAAATCACTGTTCAACTTAAAAATCACAAACTAGAACTTCTCCGTGACACACCAGACTCATGACTGCAGGTTTTATCACCTAGGAGAGCCCCCTCAAACTCAACCATCAGAAAACCTCAAATTTGAGTCCAGTCTGACTGCGCACTATGGGCAGCCCCGGTCAGGCTGCACTTTACAATCCATAAGGTTTCCTTATGTTTTTCTATGTTATAACTGGCACCTTGTACATGGTAGGTATTTATTCAATAACTGGTCACTACTGTTGTTACTGCATGGTCTCTGCTAAACCCTGATCTATTAGAAAATCCGGGGTTAACACACTGATGTCTACAGGCACACTCAAAGACTACTTTTTAGGAGTCAAAACAGACTGTAAAATAGTTTGGAAATAAGTACAATGTGTAACAAGGATATCTCTATGCAAAAACCTAAGGCAAGCCCAAAGTCAAAGCTCAGCCTCAAAAATGGAAAGCAAAACATCCTCCTACACGGTCCAGGACATTTAAATCCCCATTCAAATGCAGAGGCTGCATTTCTAGGTCTGTGTCCATGTGAGTTTTCTGTCAGTCTCATTCTCCAAGCACATAAAGGATGGGCTCAAGGCTACCAGCAGTCCTCCCTCCTTCCCTGCTCCCAACTCTTGGAGAACTTGAGTAAGTGACAGCATCTTAAGTAACTCTGTCACCATCATCTGTCCATAAGCTTGCCATACTTCCAAAATGGAATCCATACTTCCAAAATGGAATCCTATAGGACAGGGAGATGCCAGGTGGCCTCTATGGCTTGTCATGTCATCTCTGGGTTTATCGGTCATAGTTAATCAAATCGGTTTTTTCAGTTTCTATTTTTTGTTTTTTTCGAGACAAAGTTTCTATGTAGCTTTGGAGCCTGTCCTGGAACTCGCTCTTGTAGACTAGGCTGGCCTCGAACTCACAGAGATCTGCCTGCCTCTGCCTCCTGAGTGCTGGGATTAATGGTGTGTGCCACCACCGCCCAATTAGTTTCTTCACCTATTAAGTGGCAGGTTTGGCTCTTTCAGTGCAGTGACAGAGCATATTCTTACTAGCAAGACCCGGGGTTCAATGTCCAGTAGCACCCCAACACACCTTTAGTCCTGACACTTGGGAAGCAGAGGCAGGCGGATCTCCAGAGGGAGTTCCAGGACAGCCAGGGCTACACAGAGAAGCCTGGTCTCAAAAAACAAAGCAACAACATTAAGATGTTACAATGAGAGCCTACAATGATGGTAAACAGACTCTCTACTAAACCTGTTACCGGAAAAGACCCCAAAGGACCACCAAGAGCTTGGACAGTCCGAACTATACCAACACATCTCAAAATAAACAGTTCATTCTGTAACTAAAGGAGAGAGCTGAGGGCTCAACAGTTGCAAAGAAAGAAGCACACTGCTCCTGAAAATAAAACAAAGCCTTCCAGAGAAAGGCAACATGGCCCTGCAAAAGTGACCTGGGTAAGGAATCTAAAGACCATATCTGCCACTTCCTAGCCGTGTGCTCTTGAGCCTGTATGCAATCACCCTGTCATTCTGGACCTCTATCTCCTATTTAAAGAAATATGAAAATACTTCTACCCCTCTTATAACTCTTAATATAAGGGAATCATGTGTGCAAATTCTTAGGACAATACATAGTACCTACAAGGCACTCAATAAATATTAATAGGTAAACTTAGGAGTGAGAAACAGCAACTCCTTTGCAGGGGGGTGGGAGTAAGGGGTTCAAGACAGGGTTTCTCTGTGTAGTTTGGCTGTCCTGGAACTTGCTCTGTAGTCCAGGCTGGCCTTGAACTCAGAGATCCGCCTGCTTCTGCCTCCCAGGTACTAGGATTAAAGAACTGCATCATTATTACCCAAGAAACAGCCACTCTTAATTTAAAGAATTGTTTTCCTATTCTGAAGCAACTTCCCCTTGACAAACAGATACTTTTTTTGTTTTTTCTGGGATAGAGATCTCTCTCTAAGATAGCAAAGGTCAGTGAATGAAGCAAGGATGTTTAAATGAATGTCTGCACTACAGCAGACACCAGGTGTGTTCCAGAAACACACAGCAAAGGCTGCTCTGAACAGTGAGACAACCATGATGATAACCCTGGACGGTGCTGCGGCTAAAAGAGTGGGGAAGATCCCCAAGATCTTACCGTGTTCCATCAATTCAGTGCCACAGGCTCTGCTGAAAGCAAACAGGCCCTGTTCTAAGTGCTTTCCACACAGAACCCATGCAGTCCTGACCACAGCCCTAGCACATGGACGCTACTCTCCTCATTTGACAGAGGAACAGAAGCGCAGCAAAGTTAAGCAACTTGGACTTGGCCACATAAACTGTAAACTGAGGATCAGTTTCCTGGGAGTTTGCTCCAGAGCCTGCACTCTGGCCACACCACCTCATGAAGGATGCAGACTTTCAATTCCTCATAACCCAACGGGGAAGACTTCGTAGACACACTGTGCTCAGTGCTTGGCATTATAGTTCAATGAATCTACTGCATGATAAATAAAAAGAATGTGTTTTAATTCCTCCTTTACAGACAAGGCAGTTGGGGCTCAGGCTTGAACTAATTTATCCACAGTCATGAACTACTGGCAGCAGATATGAGATCAGAATCAAGGTCCATCTGATGCCAGACCCCATCTTCTTTCAGCTACACTTGCAATGAACAACTTATTATAAAAGGGTAACATCAAGAGCCCTCCTCTTCCAACCAATGAACATCGTCCGTTCTTCTTCTGCTTGGGCTCCTAACTGCCCCACAATAACTTCTTACTGTAAAAAATTTTCAAATCCATTTTTCCAGATAAGAAAACTGAAGGGCATGATATTCTATCCATCTACTTTCTTGGGGTGGACCCATCCATCATAGATCTGGACAGTGTATTTCTATTCTTCTTGCCTGACTACTGATATCATAGATCACCTTCCTATTCATGTCCCCACAGTTTCTCCCTTTGAGGGACGGTGCTGCAATGCAACACAATTGTCACCTGTTTTCTCTGTGTTCCAATCAGCCCAGCTCTACTCTTCCTGCTACAACTAACAGTAAATATGAGTGCTGTCTCCTAACAGAGCTAACTGGTCTCTACACCAAATCAGAACGCTCTCAGGCTGGGCTTGGCCAGAGTGCCTGGGAATGCTCTGAAGCACTTCAGGACATCACTTTAAACGACAGAGGACAATCCTGACACACTGACAACATTTACTGGATGAAAGGGGAAGCTAAGCTCAGACAAGACGTGGCCATGAGAGACAGGAAGAAACCAACCTGAAGGGAGATCAAGGAGAGGAAGGGATAAGCTAGAGGAAGCAAATAAATATGGGAGCTAATTGGTTTAGCCACAAAACAGTGACTACTAGATTAAGATCCCAGTGTAGGTTTTTCCTCCTCCCTTCCCTGTAAAAGAAAGTCCCTATTATTGTTGGGTATCTGGTATACAGTAAGTGCTAAATAAACATTAGTCAACTCCACACAATCGCCAAATTATTACACTTCCTTCTGAAAATCAGCTTGCGGCTCCCCCATATCTTCTCTGGAAAGCAATAATAAATCAAGTTAAAATAATACAATCTACGAAATAGGTACACCTACGCATTAAATGAGTTTCTCCTAAATTAGGCAGATATGCTCAACACTGAAGCATATCAGAAGGTGAAGGGACTAAGATGTGACAAGAAGACAGCCCATGGATGTTCCCAAAGAAGGGAGTGCAGCAAAAACAGGCCCTAGACTTGGAGTTGGACAGCTAGACTCAAATCTCACTTACATTTTTCATTGGTTGTGTGAATACGGGGCTAATTATCATCCTAAATTTTACTATCTTCACTTTGTTCACTAGGTTGTTGGGGAGATGAAGTGGGAACGAAGGGTCTTTTCGAAGTATGTCTCCTCTGGAGGTATTTTCTACTGAGGGCAGAAAGGGCACCCGGGCAGTTCACTGCTGTAAAGTATAAAGGGGCAGCAGCGGACCCAATTACCTAGGATGTACCCTAGTGCTGGGTGTGTTTTCACAGAAGAGAAGTATCAATCATCCTCAGACAAGCCTAGTCCCCTAAACAGACTAAAGGAGCCAGGTAGGCCACTTACTCAGGGAAAAGAAAGGGAGAGCTAACGGTTCTTGAAGGACACTCTCCAAAGAAGGAAGTGGTATTTACAACAAGATACCATTTCCCTGTAAACTGAACAATGAATGGAGAGTTGGAAGACCTAGGTGGGAAGACTCTGGCTCCCAAGAATGACCTTGGGCTAGTTACTTAACCCACCTAGAGACTCCGTTGCAAAACACAGATAATACCTCGCAGAATCGCTGTCAAGATTAAATGAGATAATGAATAAGAAAGCTGTTAAGGCGATACAAATAACTGGTATTATTAGGAGTAGGATTTTCCACCCACTTACAACATATGTCCATGACCTTGGGCGTGATTTCAGTCCTTTGCACCTCGGTTTCCTCATCTATAAAATGGGAAGGCTGAAACCATCTACCCTATAAACACTCTGAGGATCAAAGGAGATCACATACAAGACAACAACGCCTGGAGAATCATACAATGGTACTGGTACATGAAGAGCTGCCATGGTTGCTGGTATGTCACGGGCCGTGTTTATGCAGAGAAGCATGTATTTTTACAGTATACAGGTGAGAGAGCCTCGCATGCATTTTATGCATCCAAGAGTGGAGCACTGGGCAGATGCGCATCTACGGATTCTGGGGGTGTGACTTGCACGCTGAGGAAGAAGACCACAGGACAGGCTGCTGGGCCAGGAATCGGAGGAGTGGGCGCTACAGTGTGTGTGTGTGTGGGGGGGGGGGGATGCAGGACGCACGGGTGGGAAAGGTTGGGGGCACAAACACGCATGCCCAAGCCGGAAACGTTTTCGGGGGAGATCAATGCGCATCCCCGGAATGAAGGGGGGTGGGGGGGGAGGATGCGAAGTGCGAGCCCCGAGGACGGCCCAGGGCGAGACAGCAAACGCCCGGGGCCAGAGCTCTTTACCTTGTCGCTGTAATCCCTCAGGACCCGCTCGATAGCCCCCGCCTCGCCGGCCCGGACGATGTAGAGGGCGCGCTCTTCATCCATGGCCGCAGGTGCGGGGGAGCCGCGGCCGCTGTGCGCGCCCCAGCCGCTGCCTCCCAGGTAAACGCCTCGCGCCCCCGCTACCTCGCTCCTTCCCAGCTTCCTTCCTTCCCTCCTTCCCTCCCTCCCTCCAGTCTCCAACCCGCCAGCCTCCGCCCGGGCAGGCCGTACGTCACCGCCCCTCAACTTTCACCCCGAGACGTCACCGCTCCCCCAGCAACCGGCGCCTCGAGGCCTCCCCCTGCAAGGCCCAGGGCTTAATGGAGGCCTGACGAGCCGCCAGCGACTGGGTCAGGCCCTGCCTCTGCCTACTCTCATCGGTCTACCAGCCTTGAAGAAGAGTTTAGCTTCGGAGTGGGCTTTCACCAGCAGAACTGTCCCTCTTGACTCTCTATGAATCATTCCCCTTAGCGGACAAGAACTGGCGGGCAGTTCCCCACCCATCTGCGAGTCCACGGCTACTGAACTACAATTCCCGGCGTGCAACGGAGTCATCCCATGCAGTCATCTGAGTTGGTCGTGAGCCGAATAGCGTGCCGGGATTTGTAGTCATCCATCGGGAAAGACTGCCCACGAAGGGCATGCTGGAAATAGTAGTCCTTTGAAGACCGGAAACAAAAGTCCTACGACCGCCCGGGGCTAGAGGCGGAGGGACCGTTAGTGGGAGGGTCTAAACTGTGTTCTGGATTTTTTTTTCCTTTGCTGACCTGCACCAGACGTGGCTGGTTGGACTGACTAGCTACGGCGGAACTGCCGGCCCCTGGTGGGAGCTGTCAAGCGCCGGTTGAGTTCCCTCTATGCCCAGTTAGCGGTTTCAGTGAATGCAATTCTCACCCGGTTGCAGCTGTGTTATGACTAGGCTGCAGCAACGTGGGAAATTGAGCCAGCTCTTTGGGGAACCCAAACTGATAAAGCAGTTTGGCCTAAGTCCCGGAGATCAGTAAATGAGAAAGTCAAGATTTGAATCCAGGTCTTTCCCAAAAGTGGCCACTTTCCCACCACCCGTAAATGTCATAGACCCCGAGTAGCAATGGAAGCAGTAGGGATGAGGGAGGGGTGTGTGTGCATGTTTGCCAAGTGTTAATTCTGTGGCAATGGAAGCGGGGGCGGGGGGAGTGTACATGTTTGCCAAGTGTTAATTCTGTGGCAATGGAAGCGGGGTGGGGGGTGTACATGTTTGCCAAGTGTTAATTCTGTGCCGGGCACTCACACTTCACCTGGGTTCGTTTAATTCCTCAAAAATTCTCAACAAATATTTGAGAACCAGTGCATTTCTGGGCATTATTCAGTACAGTCTGGACACAGTGACCCTCAAAAAAAGTTTCAACCTCACGCCGTCCGTTCTCGCGAACATCACCATGAACAGCCCTGCTGTTCTTATCTGAAGATGATCAGTCTTGAAAAATTAAAACGCATAGTTTTAAAAGGAGTTTGAGCCTGTTCTGTGCTGCCAGGCTTTTTCATAGGAAATAGATGAATTCTGAAAGAAATTTCTAAGCGTTTTATCTCCCAAGTCATCATCTTTTATGCCTTCCCTGTTGGCCTCTTCAGATGGAGAGGAAGGAGAGCTGGCAAATGGTTATTCATTTTATTTGTTTTCTAGTTTAAATTGGGAATATTGGGAATTTAGAACTAGACACAACATAGAAGCTGGGCCCACAGAGCTTAGATTTCCTGCGGATTATACTTTAAGTGGAGTCAGCCGTTTATTGTGCATATAGTTGAACCAATCATTAAAGAGCAGGAGATTGCTGACCTTTTGTTATTGAGACAAATGTTCAAGTCGATCAGTAAAGAAAAAGATTGGCTTTGGTCATACAAAACATAAATGTGGTTTATGTCTGCATTGCCTATGGCCAGGTGGTGCATCATGACTTCCTGGCAAGGTATGGCAGAGAAAGCTGCTCACCTCATGGCAACTGGAAAGCAAAGATCCAGAAAGGAGCCAGGACTCAGTATTCCCCCAACAGCATGCTGCCGTGGACCTAACTCTTTGTTTAGGTTTTAATGTCTCACCACCTCCCAACAGTGCCATGGACTGGGGACCAAGACCTTAATAAATGGATCCAGATATTTTAGATGCAAAGTATGTAAAAGCATAGGTGCTGTATCTGTAATAAATAAGATCAGAAAGATTTTAATCTGACTCTCCAAAGAGACTGCTTCTAAGAAAAGTCATGAAAACTACAATCCTAAGATTAAAATAGAGAGCACTTTTTACCTTTACAGACATATACTACCCATGATTTAAACAGGTTCTGAAATGAAACTTAATGGATCATTTGACAAAAGACTGTTTCCATTTATAGAGAAGAGGTCCCGGAGAATTAACAAACTGGAAATCCAGCTGAATGTTGTCCAGTACTTTCTGAAGTCCTGTTTGGGTAATTGTTTATTTGGGAATGTCTTAGGGTTTCTACTGATACCATGAAACATGACCATAAAACAAGTTGCAGAGGAGAGAGTTTATTTGGCTTACACTTCCACATCACTGTTCATCAACAAAGGAAGTCAGGGTAGGAACTCAGACAGGACAGGAACCTGGAGGCAGGAGTCGATGCAGAGGCCATGGAGGGGTGCTGCTTACTGGCTTGCTTCCCATGGCTAGCTCAGTCTGCTTTCCCATAGAACCCAGAAACGCCTACCCAGGGATGGCACCACCCTCAATGGGCTGCACACTCCCCCTTGGATCACTAATTTAAAAAATTCCCTAGAGCTGGATCTCATGAAGGCATTTTCTCAATTAAGGCTTCTTCCTCTCTGACGACTCTAGCTTGTGTCAAGTTGAGATAAAACCAGTCAGTAGAGGGGTCAAAGAATGATTTTGAAAGAATATAACAAGAAAGTATCCCAGTAAAGATATTAAAAAAAAAAAGGCCTCCACTGGGTGGTGGTAGCACATGCCTTTAATCCTAGCACTTAGAAGGCAGAGGCAGGTGGATCTCTGTGAGTTTGAGGCCAGCCTGGTCTACAGAGCAAGTTCTAGGACAGGTTCCAAAGCAACACAGAGAAACCTTGTCTCAAAAAAGAAGAGGGGGGCTCCTACACACCTTTGAAATGTCAGTTTGGCAGAAACAGACTATTTTTTTTAGGTCCCAATTCTGTATTTCTAAGAAGAAATAGAAAAATGTGGACTTGCATGAATTAATAGCTTGGGATTTTGTATTGTATTTTAATAATTTTAATAAGTATTTATATTCTGGTTTTATGAATCAAAGTAACTGACTCTAACTCAAGTTGTTCTTTAATCACTGACAAGACTCTAGTCCCAGAAAAAAATGAAGTGACTTGTCCAAAGTCAACAGTCAAAAGCAGACTCTGGGACAAAGCCTTGAGCAGACTATTACATTACTTCACCTCCCAAGATATTGGTTATGCGATCCTTTCAGTGACTGAAAACGCTAGTCTATCACTAAATCTAGCTTTGCTTACTAGATAGGTGGCATGGTGCCAAGGAATTAGGATTTAGAACTTGAGTTATCAAAGCAACAAACACTTAGAAGCCATCACTTTGGAGAGATGCTAGCGCAATGCAAATCTATGCATAGAGCTTTGCAATCCTCAAAATACTTCCACATAAATTATCTGACGTAACCTTTACAATAGCTAGAAAACGTCGGGTTGATTATCTTACTCACAGGTGAACAAATCTGTTGGTTTAGCTAAGGTATGGATGGGCTCTGTTCTGATATCAAGATGGCATGGGCTGTGAGTTAGGACCAATGAGAAAGCCTACAGACAGACACTAGTCATTTATTTATTCATTTTGGACTTTGATATATCTTGCTGTAGAATTTCCTCTTGTCATGGCAGCAGGGTATTTGGACTGTGCCACCCTGAAAGTCTTTAAGGGGCTCCTGGCACGGACGGCCCTTAAAACCCAGCGCTACCACTCTAGGTATTGCACTAGAAACTAATCAGCTCAGGATGGTAACTGTAGTTCCAGAACAGGAGTTCTTAAAATTCCAGTCATTCAAGATAGGACCTGTTACTTGGCAACCACCCCTGTGTAGGGCAGCTACTCGGCCGCTCTTTACCCATCTTCAATTTTGGCACCAGGATTGACCTGGATTTTAGATCTTAGTTAAAAAAAAAAAACAAAACTGTGTTTCTAAACCAACAAAAAACATATTTGCATATGCATTAGTTAAGAAAGCATAGTCAAGTCGGGTGGTGGTGGCACACGCCTAAATTTACTCCCAGCACTCAGGAGGCAGAGGCAGGTGGATCTCTGTGAGTTTGGGGGCAGCGTGGTCTACAAGAGTTAGTTCCAGGACAGACTCCAGAGCTACACAGAGAAACCTGGTCTCGAAAAACCAAAAGAAAAAAAAATCATATTCATGAGAGGGGCTGTGAGAATTACCTGTCGATTCTATGTTTATCATTGTGTGGACATGAAGAATTCTGAATCAGTCTGTCTGTGCTGAGGCCTGGTATCAGTCAATTCAGAAGCTTTCCAGATTTAAACAGCAGTTGGGATTTCAAAACTAGTGAATGGATATTTTTTGAAAGAAGATCACGCAGTGAACTAGATTTCAGGTGATCTCCTAAAAGTTTTTTGAGAAACTGAATAACATGGCAGAATGAATTATCTTTATTTCATCTTTATGAAGAATGAAGTTACCCTTTCATAACAAACTAATTAATGTAGTTTGTTCCTGTAACAAATACTTTCCATGTTTTGGAAATATGACATTATGTTAGACTCCATGAAAAAACAAAAACAAGTAGAAGCAATCGATCCCATAGTTTGAGTATATCATAAAAAACCAGACAGCAAATGGAATGCACTTTCTACACAAATCAAGCAATGAGAAAGGCGGGTGATTAGGAAAGCTTTCTCAGAGGAGGTATGCTATAGGAGATGTTGGAATGAATTCTGGAAGAAAGGCTCAGAATGTGTGCTGTTGAGGTGGTTCTGCCAGTGAAAGTGCTTGCTGCCAAGTCTATCGCCCCAAGTTCGATCCCTGATCCCACCTTGTGGAAGGAGAGATGCAACTCTTGAGAGCTGTCCTCTGACGTGTTGTGGTGTGCACAATTTAGAATGAACAGTAGCCAGGCTCAGCAACCTTTCCAGTCTTCTCAGTAGTCTTTGGCAAATACACCTATTATCGATCTACATTGACTGTGGACAGTAGGTTTTCACAGTTATCACAGGAAATGGTCCTTGCCCTGGGGTGGCTGTGCAGAACTGTCAACAATTAGCCTGGCCCAGGGGATGGAACGCCTCAGTCCCAACCCACTGTGACAAACCAGAAGCCAGTGGTTTGTCGAATATCTTTAAACCTTTCTCGAAACCAACAGGGGGGGAAAAAAAGCCTTTCGTGAATGTTCACTCTGTTTGGGGTAAATCATTTGTGCTCTTGGGATGTTGATGTTCTCAGCTGCGATGAACCTACTTTGTGGGATGTCATAGGGTTCAAAGAGATGGTTGTCAGTGTGGCCAGCAGATGGGACTTGGCGTGGAGAGGCCATGCCCAGTGTTAGCTGGACTGAAATGGGGGAAGGGAAGTTGGTGCCCTTAAAATAACTCTGAATCTTCAGGATTAAGATCGTTGTTCTTGGGTTATTTCTTAATTTTGTTTTCTTGTTCTGCTACTGCTGTTACTTTTTAAATATTTATTTTTAATTATGCGTATACGATGCATATATGCCCGTTACATGTGTGCACGTGTAAATGCAGCTACCCAAGGAGTCCAGAAGTGTTGGAGTCACTGGAGCTGGAGTTACAGGCGCACGCTCCTAACTGCCTGCAGAGCCGTCTCTCCAGCCCTGCTGCAACTGTTAGCAAGAGAAAACTCCAACGCAGTGCTTGCTTTGTATGACTTTAAAGTGACTGCTTTCACACTAAACGCTGCCATACAGTTTAAAGACAGTGACCCTGCCTCGTGTGTGTGTGTGTGTGTGTGTGTGTGTGTGTGTAAATAAAGAATCTAAAGCACCCTTTCAACACCTCCTCAAACCAATGCCTTTGCAATTAAATGTATTGAAATTCACATGTAAGAGGAAATATATTCTCACACCCCTTCCTCCCAGCACCTCCCTTTGCAGTAAAGCATTAATTTACTTACCAACATTTGATTAAACTCTTAAGGTTCAACCCTAGGAGGAGGCAGCAGTGGACAAAGGGTTATTGTCATTCATCATCAACACATTTAAGTCTTCCCCTCCAGTCGCCTATGAAGGATTAGCATTTCCCTGAAAGGAGCAGGACGGAATAAATTGCATCCCTGGCCAAAGAACTGCCAGCCCCTTTCAGCTGGGGGCACATACCGGGAGCTTTTCCCATATTAGTCAGCTTTATCTCAACTTTTGGGCAGGGCCTACATCTGAATTTCATGGGTTTCAGGATCAGTCAAAATAGAATTGTAGGGTTGTGGAGGTCAGAGGCCACCTCTGTCAAAGGGTAGTGACCTTAACAGCAAGAGGCAGCCAAGCCCTCTCCTACTTCCCCCCACACCCCAATGACTTCATTCTAGTGAATGCTCGGCTCATTGCTCCTTCCCTGTGGTGCTCCCCCCACCACCTAGTAATAAAAATTCCCCTGAGACCTGATTTTAAAAAAAAATTAAAAAAAGAAAGAAAAAGAAAAAAACACCGTTTTATTGATTTCCTTTGTTCCTGGTCCTTTATAGAATAACCAAATCTTGGTCCTTGATCATGTTTTGGTCATGCGTTCTTTGGAAAATGGGAGGAAAAGCTGTGTTATTCTTGTACAGTGTGTGGAATGCCACCTTGGGTGGAGGGGAAGACCTGGGGCCTCGCTAAGGAACTGCCTTCGTTTAACGAACGAGCGCAGTTTCCCAGAATTTCCCAGCGAGCGTCTCTTGGACCCCAGTGGGTTGTGTTTCCTCGGTCAAGCTCGATGGAAAGGCTGCAAAGCTGTTTAGAGAGGAACAGGGTAGGGTGGTGGGGAAACAAAAGGAGGAAGGAAGAAGGCAGTGTGCTGTCGTAGAAGGAGCTCAGATGGACCTGGGGGTACCGTTCAAATTCCAGGACTGCCCATTAAGCCGCGTGCCCTTGAACACGGTGTAAACGTAAACGAGAGAGGTAACCACGGACCAGGCAGGATTAGACGTAGACGCGGTGTATCTAATGTTCCCGGTACCTGGTGGACCCCAGGCGATAACGTAGGTGCGTAGACGCGGTGTATCGAATGCACCAGGTACAGGCGATAACGTAGGTGGGCTCAGCGCACTCAGAGACCACTAAGTGTGAGCTAACAGCGACACAAGGACCTTGACTGCATTTCAGCCCAAAGATGCCACCTATTTCTGTTCTCCTAGAGGTTAGTCTGAGCCAGGACATCTTGGATCCCGACCTTCAAACAGGGGTACAGTTTGGCAGTTTCTTGAGAATGAACTTATCTCAAACTCTCCTCAGACCTCTCCATTATACTGTTATAAATACCACACACGGCCTGGCAGGTGTTTCTGAAGCCGATTTCTCTCACCCCTGCAGTCATGGTCAGACCTGATTCTTTGTCATAAAGGATCACAAAGCACCGAAGCCTTTATAATGAGAAGAGGAGGTGGAAGACTGGGGAGTCCTGGTTTTCCTCACCCACCATCTCTCTTTACCCACACTCCTAGCAACAGCTCTTAACTCCGTGGCCCACGTCTTCTGCCCCACCTACATCAGCAGGAGCAAAATGTGGAGGTGTTGGGGGGGAGGGAGCTCTGAGATTCAGGAAAAGAATGGGGAAAGCTCAGGAAGGAGGCTGGTGAAACACAGAAGGCCCTGACCTCCCAGGAAGAAGAGGAGTCCCCGAGGACAGTGGACAGGCTGGTAGAGGACCAGGCTGGCCAAAGGACCAAAGCTGTGCAGTCCCAGGTTAGAAGAGTCACACAAAGTGACAGGGATGGAGGGCCAAGTCATGGCACCACCGAGAGGGGAAGGTTTGACTGTAGAGAAAACTAGTACAGCAGAGGCTGTGGAGAGGTGACAAGTTTGCATAGATAATGGCTCTCCTCTTTGGAGACACTGGAAGAAACCCAGAACTCACATGAAGTAGGTCCCTGAATCTTGGAGCTTCACCGTGGAAGGCTTGTGTTTCTCAACCTTAAATACATTATCATCCAGAGAGCTTAAAAACCCTGGTGCCTACACAGTACCACATCTCCCAGTATAGGAATGCCCCTGCTGCAGCCTGTCCTTGGTGGGACCAGGATTCGGCCTCATTTGCCGATGCTTCACCCTGTAAGAATATGCCAATAAGGAGATCCATCATTTGTTTTTAAGCTTCTGGGTGACTCAATACGAAATCTCTGTTGTCATTTAACTGCAGAGAGCTTTCCTCCTAGGCTTCTGGAGGCCCATGGCAAACTCCTCCTTTTCCCCCTTTGCCTGTAATAGCATTTTTATGTCATGTCCTTTCCCTGGGTTTAATATTTTAAAATCTTGCCATCTGCCAACGAGAGAGGGACAGAGCCCGGGGCGCTCCCTGTGTATCTCCAGCTTCACTGTGGACATTTTGATGGCTCCTGAGGCAGATATCCAAGCCAGTCCTGAACAGAGGGAAAATTGCAAAAGATTCCTGCTGGGAGAAAGGCTGGTGGGCGGGGCTGGATAGGAGGCAGTGGTGGGGTCTTTGGAGGTGACAGGCAGATGTGTCAGCTGAGCTTGCAGGCAAGGCTTCAGGCTGAGTGTTGGCCCAGCTGAGAAGCCTCTCTGAATCACTGACCAGCTGTCAGTCTAACTTGTGGGTCCACTCTCCTTCCCCAAATCTACTAGCCTTGGTCTTTCAGCATAGACACCATGATCTGAAATTTCAGGGCCGGTTAACAGGCCTGCTTTGGGTCCAGAATACGGAGGAAGCACACCGAAGGTCATGTGACAGCACTGGCTACCCTAATGATCTGGGCCTTTAATCCCATGACTGGGCTCCCTCAATGGCAAACACTCCCTATCTGTATGGGTTGCCTTCTCAAGAGACCACACATTCCCTTTCTGTTTAGATGTGGATTGATGGGAGGCCTGGCAAAGGACACAGCAGGACAAACGGTAAGGATGCCATGGGCCTGCAGCGTGGGTGACATCCTGGCTGAAAGATAAATTCATGACTTCAGCCAGTCTTCAGCTCTCGGAGGCACTTTCAAGAAAAAGTCCTATTGCAAAAAAAACGCTTCAGCGCTTCCTCTGAGAAGTGCCCGGCCCTACTTAGCAGCCAGCCTCTCTCATCCCCACTCTGGTGACTGTAGAGGAACTGCCAGAAAGAGAAGATGCCTGAGTCCCACCCCCAACCACTCTTTCCTTTATCCTACTCAGAGCATTTCCATTTCTTAAGGTGAAGGCTTTAGCACATTTGGGAACACAGATATATCTGGGGAGGATGCCCTGTGCCCTGCTGCCCCCCCCATTCCTGGCTGTGCAGTGAGGGGCACGTGCTCACTTGGAAAGGTCACGGAACCACTTCTCCCTCTCTCTGCCCCAGGTTCTTGCTAATGGTGAGGAGCTTTCCCCTAAAGGGCTGCTCAGCTAAAGAACTTGTGGCTGTTATTTCCAAATGGGCGCTGTTTATCCTGTTACCTGGCTGGAGAATTGATAATGACTTGTGGCTTGTTGTTGTTTGGGTTTTGGTTTGGTTTTGTTTTTTTGTTTTTTTTGTTTGTTTGTTTGTTTTGTGCTCCTTGAGATAAAGGTCAGGCAGATCACACCTTTGTTTACACAGCACTTGCTTTGAAGTCTGAGACACCAATAGGGCCCGCCGGTCATCCTGAGGTTTATTCTCAACAGTGCCTAAATTCAAAATTACATTCATCCTTTCTCTTGCTTTCATCATAGAAAGCTAATGGATTGTGAACCAAAGGTCAAACTAATTTACCATGAGAGAATGAGATCCAGCATCTATGTTCTTTTTTTGTAGGATAACACAGCTGAATATATTTAAGGAGCGGCTATGTGTAACACAAATAATTTCCATCTTAAAATTATCTTTCAGGTATAAACATGTTATGTAATAGCACACAAGGGCTTGGCTTTAAAAATAAATCAAAATGCAAATTAACTTGTCCCATTCTCATACCTTTGGGTTAGCACAGTCACTTCTGAATAGGCTTCTGGAAATCTATGGCTCTGCATCTCTCTTAGCTCCTAGATTCTTAACATTTGGGAAAAAGGAAACCACTGCTTTTGTACCCCGCGCTCCTTAGCCATGGAACCAAAATGCTGTGCTGGAGAAGGATGTAACTTTTGGGAAGTACTCAGCGATGTTACTGTTCTGTGGGTTCTCAGTTAAAGCGAGGCACTTGAAATATCTTTCCACCCAGTGATCATCAAAGCATAATGAACTTGCTGCCGGGGGAGTGCTTAATGATGCTGAGCTGAGGGAGACTATTCCTTCCTGCAGGAGCAGGCAGGCACACGGAGGAGGACAGGTCCTCTCCACACCCGCAATGCGCTATTGGCACTGTGCTCACTCAGCCGTCTGTCAGGACAACACGCATGGGCCTACCAAACTCTATGATTACTGTATGACACGTTGACAGGGAACTGAAGAAACAAGACCGTACAGTCATGCAAGGCTTTTGTTGTTTGTTTGCTTGCTTGCTTAATTTTCTTTTTTAGACCAGACCTAGGCTGGCCTTCTCTGTGCTAGGATTATAGGTATATACCGCCACACCCAACAAGGCCTTTTGTTTTGTTCTGCCTACCTATGCCCCAAGAATTTAAAAATGTTGTTTATGTTGTAGACACACAGCTGGCATGTCAAATGCAAATGAAAACCAAATGGAAGCTGGTCATTTCAATACTTTTTATTTGAGTGTGAAACCATTCATATCTTGCACAACTGTACAGATAAAACTATTTCCATTTTAGCTGTAGACATGATTATCACACTGGGTGGTGTGATCAAACATTTTATTTACAGAACATTTGCTAAAACATCCGATGTCATATTTCGATTTATTTCTTACCCATAGGGTAATAGGTCCACCATAATTGCTTGGTGTATCTTATAATACAGAAAGAAAACCTATGTTAATCTCTAACAAACCTCACAAATAGCTGCAAATCTGACAAAAAAAAAATACCTACGAAAAAATTTCCCCAAAGTACAATACATTTTTATTTCCACACATACACAGTATAGTATAGACTCAAAGGCACAGCTTTGAATTGTTTTTTTTTTCTAGCAAAGTGTCGGAAAACATTCTAGTCTTATGAAGGAACCAGGACAGTTGTCACACTTGGTGCTTGCTAAGTGAAAGTTTGATCTATTCAGCTTCACAAAGCAAGAGTGGAGAATGATGCGTAGTGCCATAAATCCACATTTCTCACAGAACTTAAGAAAACCCTCTCCTGCCTTTTGCTGATGCCAGCCATTGTGCAAACTTAGGACAAATCCTTGTACATAGAAGAACTGGTCCCTCCAGACATCAATCAACTAAAGGTAGAATACAACAGGTCTCCTCAGTCCCTCCAAAGAGTGCTCACACCCCAAGACAATGCAGGTGACATGGCAGCAGGAGTGGAGCAGGCTGCTTGGCATTCCCAGGAACTTCCCGTAGCCCTAGGACTCCAGGAGGTAGCAATACCACCACCACCACCACAAGTTGGGAGGTGGATAATGCCCAAGGGCTGGGGGCTGGGAGGTGATAAACAGGGCAAGGCAAATGCTCTCGGTAAACGATGTACCCACCCAAGAACACAAACCGGATTCTGGCTCCAGTATCCATCCTTCAAGACTAAAGAGCTTTGTCAACAAGAAAATAAGTACCCTACAGGGAGTGGCTGCCATGCAAGGTCATGGAACAGAGGGGAAAGGCACGGGTCAGCCTGCCCACGATAGTGCTCTACAGAAACAGTCAAGTCTGGCTTGGCGACAGGAACCCAAGCCCAGGAACTTTTAGTAAGTCCTGTTTCTGAACTAAAGTCTATTCATCCCAGGTTGAACATCCTCTTGCTCATTAGGAAAATGGACACTTAGGAACAGCCCGCGAGTTATGATGTATAGAGATAAAGTCTTCTGGAGGGTGGGTATTGGGTTTATTATTATTATTAATTATTAATATTAAATATGAATTCCTATGAAAGCAGTCACTTAGCCCATCCAGTGGAGGCCTCTCCGTTGATGTAAGCAAAGCCAGGAAAGTGTTGCATGTGCTCGTACTCAGAATTCCTGCGTGTGGTCAGGGGTGTGTACATGTCACTCGAGTTTCCGTACCTCGTGGAATGCACAGATGGGCTCGTGTAGCATGCGTTGGCTGTTGGCACCTCTGGCCAGCGAGGAGTAACTGGGGTAGGATGCAGCCTGGGAGTGCCGCTCATCAAGCAAGGCTCCATCCTAGAAGTGGGGCTGTTAAAAGGGTACTTGTGGAGGAGAAAAAAAGTCCACAAAATTAAGGTTAGCTTGAAGTTGCCTGCACCCAAGAGCAAACTTACTTAAGCTAAACATTGCAAGACACTATTCACAGGTGGTGATGGAAAGGGACCAGTGAGCCTCTGTGCAGGCGTGAACTTTGGTCCCAAGCAAGCAATCAGTGGGAGAGTCACAGGGGTCTCATGGCTAGAGGCTGCTGGTGTTTTGCTTACACGGAATGACTAACTGTGAGCTGCAAGTCTGAAATACTCTAAGAAGTCAAATTCGAAGAGAGAACCATCCCCAGCTGGGAATACTGGGTAGTAGTGGTGGTGGTAGTGGTGGTGGTAGTGGTGGCGGTAATACTGGTGATGCTGGTGGGTGGTGGTGGGTGGTTGGGGTGGTGGTGGGGGGTTGGGGTGGTGGTGGTGGTCATCGTGATGGTGGTGGGTGATTGGGGTGGTGGTTGTGCTTATGCGTAGTAGTAGGTAGTGGTGGTGGTAGTAGTTATGTGTGTGTCATTGTGTATACACACTAGCAAGTATGTCCAGTTAAGTGTGATTACTGGATAGGTTTGAGTTTTATCGTTACTTATGGAGATGTGATAAGTCCTATTCCATCAACCCAAGAGAACAGCCCTACCAGGTAAAACACAATGACATTAAAAATAGCATTTTACAGCTGAATTCTATCATGAACCTCAGCCACAAGCAGGCTTTTGAAGAGAAAGCAAACCAACAGCTTCAAAGGTTATTATTAGTGCCTGTCATTTAAAGAACATCTCTCTCTCTTTTAGGTTCACATTCACTGGAGTCCTGGAAGATGTGCAAAAAGGAAATGGTAAATGAATGCAGGACTCTGTGTGAATGCAGAGAATGGAGTGGAGAGATAGGGAGGACGGAGTCAGGAGAGACAGGGAGGACGGAGTCAGGAGAGACAGGGAGGACAGAGTCAGGAGAGACAGGGAGGACGGAGTCAGGAGAGACAGGGAGGACGGAGTCAGGAGAGACAGGGAGGACAGAGTCAGGAGAGACAGGGAGGACAGAGTCAGGAGAGACAGGGAGGACGGAGTCAGGAGAGACAGGGAGGACGGAGTCAGGAGAGACAGGGAGGACGGAGTCAGGAGAGACAGGGAGGACAGAATCAAGACAGACAGGGAGAGTGGGTCAAGAGAGACAGGGAGGCAGCAGGAAAGGGAACTTTGGGGCAAATCAGACCAAGGAACAGGTGTTGGCAGAGACAAGAGGAGGGAAGGCGCTCTAGAGAGAATCAGAAGGGAGAGGGGCCTCTGAGACCTTCTTTTGCATTCTTCACTGTTGGAAGGACAGCTATGGAAACACAGCCCTGTTAGAATGGTCGCAAGGGAAGGGGCTAAGGCTCCCTTAGGAGTTCATGTTTGCAGGGTAGTCAGCACAAAGATGTCCTTGCTATGCTTAGGGCCAACAAGGACAGGAGCCAAGGAACCAGGACGACAAGGGCAACATGGAGGAGAGCATGTGTGGATGTCTGTCCCCCATCTGTCTACCCTGACAGGTGGAGAGTGGAACCCCCAGGGACGAGGTGGGAGGTGCCTCCTATGAGGGAGACAGACAGGCGGAAACCTAGACAGCACCGTGGTGCTGACAGCAATGGCTGCCCCCCAGAGTCTAGGTGGGCGAAGGAGCCCCTTAGCCTCTTCGAGCTGGATCCCCGGGGAAGCAGGAGACAGAGAGGAGGCTTGGGCGATATCAAGAGAGCTAGCTATGCAGGACTCAAGAAGAGGGGTCTCAGGTGGAGCACTGAGAGCCTTTCCCTCTCGCAGGACCCCTGCTTACATAGCGAAGGGCAGCTGCCGCACAAGAAAAGAACAGTTAAGAAAGAGGGTGTAGGAGGTGTCTGGGAACTCCAGGGAGAAGGACCGAGGGCTGTTGCCAAGGAGACTGCAGACAGCATGCCAAGTTTTTCATAATCCCCAATCAGATCTGCAGCACTGGCACAGACCCATGTGTGGTGCAAAATGAGGGCCCCCAGCACACTGTCTGGGTGGAGTCGTGGTGGGTCCTCAGGCCTGTGAATGAAGAGTCTCAGAAGAAAATCAAGATCCCAGATGTACTATAAAAATGACATTAACAAGAACCAATGATGCTCTCCCAGGCGAAGCAGCTGGGTACATGTTATCCTGGCCCCTCTTTGGGACTGTGCGGGCATAGAGGTCTCCCTTTTCACCTAGGGGCACGGTGAGCTGGTTCTTCCTCCCTTAGGTCCTTCCTAAACTACCCTTTTCCCCACTCTTTATCTCAACTCAAACATCAACTCCTTAGAGTGACTTTTCTGGACATGCTGCCTCAGAAGCCAAATGCCCCACCACCTCCACCCTGCCTGGCAGCTGTTTCTCCCCTGGCTTGCATTCAGATGCTCCCTGTGGGCTTTGTTTTATTCATGAAACGTCCCCAAAACTTGGTACGGCGCCTGGCACCTAACAGGTGCCAGCCATATTTGGTAAATGTGCACTGGGACAGTCCCAGAAGAAAGAGCCTTCAGGGTCACGAAATCTAAACTCATATTATAGAAGCGGGAAAAGCTGGAGCCGTGCCCAGTGTCACAGAGCACGACCAAAGCCCAGACCTGAGCAGTGCAATCTCCCCATATCAGTCTGACTGATCTAAACGTGGCCTACCTGCCCCTCACAAGCACTTTATTCTCGCATCTTCCTTCATCAAGATCCCTCCTCCTCCACAGAGATAGGCTTTGGAATGCTGACCCAGGCCACTGGAAGCCTGCTGGCCTCTCTGGCTTCGGCCTGGGTAGGTAAAATGTCACAGCATGGACTTGGAACCCTTGCCACCAAACTCAAGAGAGTGTAGTTGTTGTGCCTCATCAAGGACCCTCGGCACAGCTGTGCCCAGAGGTTGTGTCATAAACTCCAAAGAGCAATTGCCTGGAAATGAGACTGGCTCAAAATATCTCCAGTGTGACAATACAATTCTGTTAGCAGCGTGGAAAGTTCTGTCCCATTAGGTCAGCTAATTGCAGATGAGTCAGTGGCTTGCTTACCCCCTAGTGTAAGAGGGCACTGAGAGGCGAGATGGTTGGAGTGCCTGCTGCCTCGGCCCGACGGTCAGTGTGCCCGTGGCTGCACAGTGGCGTCCCCTCTCACCTTTCACACTTCACATCTGGCTTCGTGCAAGGCCCTTAAGCATGCTGGGTACAAACTCTGGGGTGCCAAGAGCTCAGGCCAGAATAAAGGAGCTTTTGTGGAGACGGGTAACAGGAAGTTATCAGTCTGGATCAAATCACAAGCTGTTGCTGTTCATTTTTTAAGATAAGATAAATCACTAAATCATTACCACCTCTTGAAAGGAGTGTATGAGGTACAGTATTGTGTGTGTGTGTGTGTGTGTGTGTGTGTGTGCACGCGTGCATGTTTAAAGTAGTCAGCAAGAGACTATGATTTCAGTCCATCTTGGTAGTGATGACTCTTGGCCTCTTTGGAACTGTATTAGGAAGTCTATTTTGGGAAGCGACTCCCTACTCCAGGGGCGGACTTTCCTGCCCATGGAAAGGGAAGACTGAGCCCTTTATCCCTGCCCCTCACCACACGGCCTGCTGCTTGGGCAGGGGGTGAAAGGTGGCCAAGTCAGGAGTGAAAACTGTTTTCCCATGAAAGGCGACTCTCAATGTATGCAAGGCCTGCCAGGGGCTGCCCCAGCAGCCTTCCTTTCGGCCTCTTCTGGAGCAGCAGGACGTGGCTCCCAGACTCTTTGTCAGACAGTCCACATCTGCTGAGCTCTTAGGGTCAAGATTGGTCAAATGAATTGGAGTGGAGTCACTTAGAAACTATGTTGTAAATTTTCAAAATGTGTTAGCCATTACTAAAGTTCATTTTTGGAAGGCATAGAATCGTGATCTACTAGTGATCCGAAGAGCCTCTGTGGCTGACTGGAACGTCCCAGTGCTCATTTTCCAGGTGAGGGCAATGGCCTGCTTGAAGCCACATAACAACTCAGTGCTCAAACAAGGCTCTTTCATTTCATTGACATCCTGGGCAATCACTAAGGACCCAGCTCTGGCGTGGGTCCTAGGAGTCTGAGGGGGTGAGAAGGGCCTGGCTCTTGCCTCTGCAGAGCCAGAACAGAGCAGAGAACAGAATTATATAAAATAAAACACCATTATAATGAACAACAAAGGATAATGATGAATGCAAACAGCATTGACTATGAGCCAGATCTTATTCTATTCCTTATTAACTACCTGACCACAGCTACTATAACCTGTGAAATAGGTATTATAACCTTTCTCCATTTTCCAGATGAATTAATTGAAGCTCAGAACTAATTAGCGGCAGATCTGGGATTTGAACCCAGGGAGACTAGCTCAGTACTTAAAGACTTTGCAGCACTATGGTTGATTGATATGTGGGTGAGCACACACATATATGTGGCACATGTCTGCATGCGTGTCCATGTGCATGTGGACCAGAGAACAACCTCAGGTGTCTTCCTCTTGTACTGTCTACCTTTTTTTTTTCTTTGAGACAAGGTCTCTTACTAGCCTGGAACTTACCAAGTAGGCTGACTGGCCATTGAGTCCCAGGGACCTGCTTATCTGTCCCCCTCAGCACTGAGGCTATAAACATATTTGATTCCATAAACTTAGGTTCTAGAGAGCGAACTCAAGAAAGCACCTTACTGAGCTGTCTTCACAGCTCTGTGTATGTGTGTGTGTGTGTATGTGTGCGTGTGTGTGCACGCGTATGTATGTATGTGTGTGTGTGTGTGTGTGTGCACGTGTGTGTAATGTATGTGTGTGTATATGTGTGCAATGTATGTGTGTGAGTATATGTGCGCGAGCGCGTGTGCATGGGTCTGTGTATTTTCCTCTACTGTGGTCCAAGATGCTCCCAAGGGGGAGAAGCCTAAGGAAGCTGGTGGCACCACTGTCTGTGGGCTGGTTGGGGCAGATGAAGATCGCAGGGGTCATTGCATTGGTCATGCTACACTTGAGCCATTCAGATGAAAAAAAAAAAAAGGAACAGCTTTCCTGCCTCGTGGAGTACATGCCTAGCTGTATGGATGACTTTTGAACTCCTGGGCCATGTTCACATTTATGGTTGCTAACAGGGTAAGGACTGCATGGTCAGGTCTGACTGAGGTTCGGATCACTCTGACATAAGTGCTGGGAAGCATGTGAATATCACAGTCCAAGGATGTACGGGTCTTCCAAGCCCACCTAACACAGTCTCGTAGGTATCCTTCTGCTGAGAACCGAAGTGCTTGTTTGTTTGTTTTTGATTTTTTTTTTTCGAGACAGGGTTTCTCTGTGTAGCCCTGGCTCTCCTGGAACTCACTCTGCAGACCAGGCTGGCCTCAAACTCACAGAGAGCCACCTGTCTCTGCTTCCTGAGTCCTGGGATTAAAGGCATGCACCACCACTTCCAAGTACAAGTACATTTCCTTAAAAAATATTGTTTGATCATGAATTTTCTTCAGTTTATATGGACCTCTTCCTCATCCCCATGAACCTTCTGTAGTGAAATGTGTTGCCCATTCACGGGGGATCGATCTCTGCTCTGGGAAGCTGAGACTACTCGACCCTACAATGGATTTCAGCCTTGTACGTGCAACTTTAAATTAAAAAAAAAACCTTGAATATGCATTTATCTTCCCTCAGAACTTGACATTTAGTGAGAATACAAGTGCCAATCTCTAGGTTTTGCTGACCCCCAACCCAGGGGTTTTAAGCCCCTGGCATGGGGCTGGGACTGAGAGTTGAATTTGTGCTCAAGTCTGCTTTGCTAGACGGGTCACATGGCCTTTCTGAAGTTGTTGCTTCATCTTTTTTTAATAAAAAATAATTTATTTTTATTTAATGTACATTGGTGTGTTGCCTGCATGTCTGTCTGTGTGAGGGTGTCAGAGACCCTGGAACTGGAGTTACAGACAGGTGTGAGATGCTGTGTGGGTGCTGGGAATTGAACTCAGGTCCCCCAGAAAAGCAGACAGTGCTCTACTGAGCCTTCTCTCTAGCCCCTTGCTGCTGCATCTTTAAGAACGGGAGAAAATGCAGTCTTCCTGAGGTTGTTATGGGAACGAATGAGCCCATCTATTTCAAAGTGCCCAGAGGTGCAAGTTGCTTAAATGTTAATGGAAAATGAAACAAAGGTTGCTTTGTCTCTCTCTGTACAGGACCTTCCCTAAGAGAGGGACACTTCAGCACCGACCTCGCCCAACAGCTTGGGCAGAGGATATAATATAATTAACTTTTACCCACCCCACTTTACAGATGGAGACTAACTAGACCGTGAACCATAAAGCATAGTAGTGGTAGTAGTAGTAGTAGTAGTAGTAGTAGTAGTAGTAGTAGTAGTAGTAGTGTGTGTGTGTGTGTGTGTGTGTGTGTGGATGTGTGGATGTGTGTGTGTGCGTGTGTGTGTGCTGGGGATGGTAGAGTGTCAAATGCCCTTGTCTGAGAGGCACAGGACAAGACGGTGGAGAGGCTGGTTGAGTCCTCATCTAACATGAAGGGTTTCTCTGTGGACTGGAGCTTAGTTCTTGGCCATTCCTATTAAGACCAGCTATTGCATGATAAGGGTCCCAGCTGGGTACTGTTGTGGCTTCCAAAACGGACACTGCAGACCTATCTTTGACCACCAGGGTCTCTGTGGCCTTTGAGGAGAACTTGGCTTCTTTATATGGTGATGGTTTTAAAAATATCACCCTCCCCCAAAAGGAGCTCCTGAAATTTCCTGGGGCAGGGGCATGAGGCAGTAGAGAAGGAAGGAAGATAACAGCATGCTCCCAAGGCAGGATGCTCTTGCCTACTCCCCTACTGCTCTCCTGGAGGTGCAGCACCCGCTGAAGGAAGGGAGGGAGGAAGACTGTGCAGAGTGCAATCCTGACAACAGCTCAGTCATCCCGGGCATCGCAGCCAGGCGCACAGGCTCTGCTCCCAGGAGAAGCAGCACCCAAGGAGCTGGCATCTCTGTGTCGCAGTCAGAGGTCTCTAACGAATGCTCCAGGGGATAACTTAGTCTTGGGATTAAACCAGGGTTCCCCTTGGTACTGAAATGGAAATCAAAACAGCCGCCTGTTTACCCTGAGTGCCTTCCTATTGGGGATACATTCTCCTCACTGCCTCCCTGGGAGGCCAATCTGTGTGCTGCAGGCTGATGCAACACAACCTCATTCAGCCTCCCTCCATCCTGCCCTTGCCCTCCTAGGCCCCTGCCCACACCAGCCCCCTTTTGTGTTTATCCCATGGGGGGTGGGACACAAAGCCGACATGTGACTTCTCAACCTTCAGAGCAGACAAAGTACACTTAGCCTATCCCAACCATTGGCTCTGCCCTAAAAAGTGAGAGCCACATCTGGGAGACAGTGGAAGATTGTGCTCATGAGCCAGAAAGCAACCGCACTTCCTGGGCTCTGATCCCTGCATAAGTCGCTCTATCTCACTTCTTCTGCTAGGGTTATCTAGAGTGTATGCTTTTAAAATGCCAAGCACAGAGCCTGGCATATCTGGGAGAAGTAAGTCGACCTTTGATGGATTCTGTGTGCTGTGAACTGGGGATAGACACTCAATCTCTGCCTTGGCGGAGCCTGGGGACTCCTGCAGAGTCAGAAGTCCTGGCTGACAGGCTGTAGGGAGTATGACTGGAAGAGGAAGCCCAGAGAGTGGCAGGCACTTGGTTGGGGCCTGGAGGAAAGAAGGGGGCACCCTCAGGAGACCCGCAAGGCCATAAGATGTTCAGATGATAGGCAGAAAAGATTCCCAGCTCGGAGAACAGTGCCTACAGACAGGGAAGACAGGGGTGTTGGTGCCCACACAGACACAGTGCCACTGCACAGCTGCCGGTGCTCTCATGGGGCGGAGGGTGGTAGGGTGGCCAGGGGAGGAGCCCAACATCGAGGAGTAAGCCAGGGAAATGACTGCAGTATGGTACCAGACTTCGCGTTATGGTTTTGGGTTTTCCAGAAGACCCCTCCAGCTGCAGGCAGGGAAAGCTTTAGAGACAGAGATCATCATTGAAGGCCTGTCATTACCTAGGTTGGGCATGAAGGCCTTGAGCTAAAGCAGGAGAGCCAGGATGCCAAAGACATTTTCGAATACAGAATTGAGGCTAGGTGTGGTGGCACACTCTTTTAATCCACCACTCAGAAGGCAGATCTCTATGAGTTCAAGGTCAGCCTGGTCTACAGAGTGAGTTCCAGGACAGCCAGGACTAGGTCGAGAAAGACCCTGTCTCAAAACAAACAACAACTCAAACAGAATTGAATGGAATTGATGACCAGCTATGCTTGGGACAACGCATAGGAGGGTGTCTAATATAACTATAATACCCAACAGTGGCAATCTAGGTACTTCCTCAATTTCCCACCACCCCAGGCTGGCCGTAGAGGGCTCAGTTTGCTAGGCTGTGATGGGTGGGAGTAATCAAAAGGGTCCATATCAGGATGCTTCAGGTTAAGATGCCATGTAGGTCAAATCTGAACACGCCTAGAACACCAAGAGGCCAGCTATCATGATGCAGAGATCCTGACGGATGCCGTGAGGGTACTGATGGGGAAGCAGACACAGACCCACTGTGAGGTGGGAGCCTAGAAACAACTAGCTGGACCCCGGCATCAGAGAGGTCAAGGAGAGTCAAGAACTCAGGATGCGTAAGGGAAATGACGTGAGGGCGCTGAGCTGGCTGCCCTTGAGGACCGGCAGGTGGCACACACATTGGACTCATTAGCTGTGTTTAGTTGACTTGATTGGGCGCCGAGCACAGCCGGCAAGACCGCCGCCCCTACACTCACCTGTGCAGAGCTCCTGTGGTAAGGGGAGTAGTGGAGCGGCCCAGAGATGGCTGTGTCGTGAGGCAGGGCTGGATACTGGCTCTGCATCGGGTGAGGATGCTGGTTGCCATAGCTCCCATAGTTATAGCTTCCCGTGTACCTGAAAAGCAGCAAGCACAATGGATGTGAGTCACAGCAGACAAGAACAGTCAGCTTGACACCTTGAAAAAAATCAACCTCGTCTATTTTTTCTTTTTGTCCCCAACCACCAGTTTTTCTTCCACTTGCTCCCCTCTATCTCCACTATATTGGCCTTGCTGTGGCGAGTCTGAAACCCCAGGTTGTTTTTGCTATTCCCTCAGCACTCTTGACAAGCTTGCACCTCAGGGGATGGAACCTGGCTCTGATGGAGGCCTCTCCTCCCTGTGTCAAAAGCCCATTGCACATCCTGAAGTCAAATGGGGAGAAAAAAATTGCTCTGGACTTTGTGTTTCTGCATTCCTTGAACTTCTGCTGGGCAGTGGTGGTGAAGAACCTGGGGACTTCATGATGAGAAAGAGCAGGTCAGCGACCACGGTGCCGGGCCAGGCTCTGCCCTGTCTAGCACTGTGATCTGCAGTTACTTACAGCCCATTTCTCACATCTGTGTGATGACGCACAGGGTTATACTGGGACCACTCATGTGACAGCCAGGCCACATGCACACAGGGTCACACATGCACACGGGCTACTACTACCATGACTGCATATTCTAACATGTCCTGGCAAAGAACTGGACCTGTGACCACATGAGTCTCTATTCCACCATATTTGTAGGTTGAAAAAAAGGTGTGAAATACAATTCTAAGAGCACACTGTGATGATGTAGGAAATTCCTCAGGGAATAATGACTGCCCCATGGAGATCCCGGGGCTTTGAGCCGTGGGGACACACTGACCTATAGGCCTGTGCCCACCTTGAAGCCCTCTATCTACTGCTGGACCACCTATGTGGGAGTTGCCTGAGATGCCCCTGCACCCCAGCTGCTTTGTGGCTTCTCTGGCCAGTCTGCAGGCCTGTGAGCAGCTGCAGGTGAGGCCCCCTGCACTGTGTGGTCCTTCTCAATGCTAAGAGTGGTTTCGAGCCTCTGCTCAGGAAGCACAGCATAGTCGCTGTCTCCTGACAGGCAGAGCACGAGGCCAAGGGCTGCCCGAGTTCAGGTAAGGCTTCTGAACAGACGTGCAGACTGCGCATCCCAGCGGCACCCCCACCCAGGGCTGCAAGCAACATGGGAAAAACAAACAATCCTGGTTGCAGAGCTCCCTGAACCTGGAGCATCACTGGGGTCCTCTAGACCCATGGCACAAGTGGGGTAGACCATCTCTAAACAGAGTCCAGAGACAGGGGCAGGACACACAGTGGTGCTTTGTAAGGCTACGAGGTGAACAGAGAGCCTCATGGGGGCTTCTGGGAAGGGGATGTGGGGCATGCTCAGTTAGGGTTCCACAATTTGCCAGCTGTCTTGGAGAGTCATGGGATCATTTACCCTTCCTTCCCTCCTTCCTCACCTGCATATTGTTGGGGTTATACAAGACAGTTATGTAGGGTTATGAGGCTGAGAAAGGCATGCAGACTAACCAGAGGGCAGCTTCTGCCCTGTACTCTGATCTGAATCCTTGTGAAGTGAAATGCCAAGCAGGTCACCTACCCGTGCTCCTCTCTGTGGGAGTAGACCGGTATCCTGTGTGTGACAGAGGAGGAAGGCATGTGGGCACTCCTCATACAGGGCAGCTGTTGGGAGTTCTCAGCTGGCGACCCAGCGGCTGTCGTCACTGTATATGTTAGCGACCACGTGTATGACTGCATTGCTCCTACGGAGACAGATTGCATCGCATTGGTCACTTAACAGTTGTGGCTTCCCACTGCTCCTACGCTGAAAGCCAAAATCGTTGATTACAAGGCACCCTCTGGTTCAGCTCCCCTGCAGCCCATGGCCTGTGCCCTCACTGCTTCTGCTGCCCAGCATCCGTACTCTTCCTTCACTACCCACTCAGTCTTCAGAGATGAATCCAGAGAAGTTGCCTGTTAACTCCAGGCTAGCTGGGGCCCCCAGTGCATTGTGGGCCTTTGTGGTCCCTACTTCAATCTTTAGTTCCCCATTCTGGAAGGTATGAGGTTTGATTGATGCTCCCCCCTGCCCCCGCCACTCATACCAGAGTGTAAATTCCATGAGGATAGGCATGTGTCAGTTTGCCCAAGCTGGCACCTAGGGTAGTGCCTGACTGTCTAGACACACTGAGTAAAAAGCTGAGGAGGAAGAAGAGGGACGGGAAAGGCAGGAAGAGAGGAAGGAAAAGAATACAAAGCCTGGCCCAGCATGGCCCAGGCAGGCACTGCACATTAGCTCCATGTTCAGCTCGGACTGCTTTAAGCAATGTAAGTAGCTTACTCGACTGCAGCCCATCCCATGCCCATCACTAACTCCATCTGTTGCCTTAGCACCTGAAACTGCTGAGGACCTGGGGCCGGAGCGGGCAGCTGACAAAGGTCCTCTAGAGGCACATTTTATATGACGGTTAGAATTTTTTATAAGAACAATTTAAAAGCTTGCTGAAAGCAGTAACCTCATTAGACAACTTAATTTCTGATTAATTTTAAAATACTGAGAGTAGAAATAAAACCGTTTCAGAAGGTGTAAGGAACAGGATTCGGTGTCCTCTTTTGGGTACACAGAGAGCTGGAGAGTTGACGAACACACTGTTTTTAAGGGGCTGGAAAAATGGCTCTGAAGTTAAGACTACTCTTTCAGTCTCCTCTCCCAAAAGTTCAGTTCACACCGCCCACATGGCCACACACAACCATCAGTAACTTCAGTCCCAGGAGAGCCATCTACCTCTTCTGGTCTGCATGGCACCAGGGGATCATGTGGTGTATACACATGCAGGCAAGCAAAACACCCATACACACAAAGTAAGATAAAAATAAATTTTAAGGAAGATGAAACAAAATCCTGTATTGTCTGCAGAAGCCCATTTCTACCTTAAAACTTTTACAGGAAGACAAAGAAAGAGTTTGCATATTAGAATTTGGTCTGCCCTTGCCCAAGGCTTTGCTGATAGCACAGGAAACAGGGAATGGTGGCAGGAGGGGGCGGAGCTGGTGGACTGGAGTTTTTTTGCCAGGGCAGAGACCTGGCAAGGAGGAGCCAGGAGGAAGGAGGGAAGGAAACCCTACTGTAAATGTATTGTTTTATTACTGGAAGTGCTTTGCACTAAGAACTTATGTAAATCTGCAAACTCGGAATGCAGATAATACCGTTTTTAATAAAGTGGCAATGATTTACTTCAAGAGCATGACAAGGCGGTTCTGTTCTGTTGAGCATCTATCACAGGTCAGGCTGTGGGCTAAGTGCTTCACAAACATCCTTAAATTAGAAATCGCTCCTAAGAGCTGTGCCACGATCAGAGAGAAGACTCCCGATAAGTTACACCTCAGGAGACAGGATTAGCTGTGCCTCCCTTCTTCTGTGCCTTAACCTTTCCTTAGGGGTGAGGAGATGGTTCCATTGGCAAAGCGCTTGCCGCACAAGTGGGAGGACCTGAGTTCCGATCTTTAGAATGGATGTAAAATGCTGGGTGAGGCTGCGTGCCTGGGACCCCAGGGAGGTGAGGACAGGAAGGTGCTGGAGCTCACTGGCCACCAGCTCCAGCTTCAGAGAGACCTTTCTTACAACAAGGTAGAGTGTGACAGAGGAACCTGCCTCTGACCCCGACCTGTGCAAGAATGTACAGATGCACCTGGGAGCACTTGTGAGCATGTACCCATGCACAGATCACAAACACAAAAACATAAATTTTACGAGATTATCACACTCTTAAAATTTTAAATGTTTCCTTTTTATTATTAAAATGTGCTGTTTCTGGGTGAGTAAGCTGATGATTTTTAAATTTTTGGTTTTGCTTTTGTGTTTTCTGTAGCAAATGCATTTTGCTTTTGTGAAAAGAATTCATAAAAACTGTAAACAGATTTACCACCAGGGCTGTTATGAGAGCGGGTGAAAAGTCTGAGTGAATAATGAGCCAGTCACAGCAAGCAAGCGCTTAACCCTTCAAGCCCCAGTACCTCAGGGCAGTGGGCAAAGTCAGTGGCTATTTAGAGGGGACAGTCAGGAAGGCAGTAGGGAAACTTCCTGGGATAGCCATCACCAGAGGGAACGCAGCAGAAGTTGCTTTGGTCTGAGCCCCTGGAGCACAGCATCTGCTAATTCAGGTCTCCCTCCTCAGCACCAGACCTGCCAAGGCGTAGGTGTGCAGTAAACTTTGATTCCATTGAGTCGGTTGAAGGAGCCAATGCTACAAGGAATGCTAAGTTATCAAACAGAAGCCAGTAGAACTCCCGGGAAAACGGCTCCCGCGGTCTAGGGAACAAACCTCCAAAGGCCAGGTGCCAGCAATCCAATGCATCCACTCAGGCAGCCCTAAGTAGATTAGCACCTACTGGCTTGGGTGAGAAGAGGAGAGAACATCCCCTGTGCGCCAGCTCTTGGGTGGGGGACCTCCAGTGAGCAGTGCTGCAAGGCTGGGGCTCAAGGGACACTAATAAAGGCCAAGCTGGTACGGCCCAAACGCTTGTCATTTGTTGTTAAACAACAGGCTTCCCTTGCTGCCTGATTTCCATATTCCTTCCTTAGCCTCCAACCCCACACCACACATGCAACCCCATGTGTTCAACGGTCTGAGGGTAGTGGTAGGGCTCCTGAACTTTCAGGATTTTATAAAGACCCCCCACAAAGGGCAGCTGATGGCTGCTTTACAATGCCAGCACTACGACAAGGGACCATTTCCTCCCCACTCACAGGAGGACACTCTTCCTCAAGGTTGTGTGGGTTTTGGATGGGGTTGCAAGCACAGGCCAGAATTTCTTGAATGAATTAGTGAATGTTCACCGACATAAAGTAGCACATAACAAGCACACTTCCCATCCCGGATTCCTGGAGATCGTGTTAAAATGCAGATCTCGAGCCCAGTCATCAGGGGAGCATTTACTGTAGTAAGAGTCTCAAAGGTGACAATGCTGTTGGTTCATGAACCTGCAATACATTGCTTCCTGTCACACAGCCTGCTTAAAATACGAAGCTTTCCACCAGTGCTGGTGATTGAAGCCGTGTGTTAAGTACCCTACCACTGAATTACATCCCCAGCCCAGAAGTTGGGAGACTCTGCCGAACACTTGTGTAAACTGGCCTTTTCTCCAACTGTCCAGTATACGAAACCACCAGACCTCTTCTCCCACCTGAGTCTCTGCTTGCAGTTTCTCGGGCATAAGCTCTGGTGAGTGTATGGAGAACCTGGAACTCGGTGCCCTAGACATTCGCCACCTGCAGCTCATCAATATCAAAACCACACAGGTTTTTATTTGAGGAGGTGTATAAATTGTGTGTGGATTTTTGCCTGCATGTACATATGTGCACTATTTCCATGCAGAGGAACTCGAGTTACAGAATGTCATGTGGGGGCTAGGAACCAAACCCAGAGCTTCCACGAGAGCATCCAATGGTCTTAACCCCAGTCATCTCTCCAGCGAGGACAGATAATTTGTTTGCTTGTTTTTAATTACTATAATCACAAGAAGTTCTACTTGGATAATGATACTTGTTTCCTGAGATATACTAAACAAACATATATTGTATCTTCCAAGACTGAGACAGAAAGATTACACACAGAGATCTACCTGTACTTCTATCCATGTGCATCTGGGCTGCCTCAGCCCTTGGGCTAGCTGTGTTTAAGGAGTATGCCCACCGACATGGGAGGGAGCTGTGTTTAAGGAGTGTGCCCACTGACATGGGAGGGAGCTATGTTTAAGGAATGTGCCCACTGACATGGGAGGGAGCTGTGTTTAAGGAGTGTGCCCATTGACATCGGAGCTGTGTTTAAGGAGTGTGCCCACTGACATGGGAGGGAGCTGTGTTTAAGGAGTGAGCCCACTGACCAGGGTGGTCTTGCTTGTTTGAGTTGTTGCACTAATAGCTCCGTGGTCAACATCGGATTGACCAAAGTGCCCAGGGGCAACCAATGAATTCCCAGGAAGACATGCTGACTTCACCTCCTGGCATTCTCCCTGACTCCCATGCCTCAGCCAGTCCTCACTACACCAAGCTACTTCTGCCTCCTACATGTCCACATGCTCCTCCCCAGCCCCTCTGTGGTGGGACCCTTGTGACGGACAGATGCCAGCCCCTCAGAGAAGCACTGTCTGTGCTCCGGCTGGGCAGGCCTCCACAGACTTGTTCATAGCACACTCCTGCCTCTCACAGCCATTTGGAGTTACACATTTACCTGGGACTTCACGTCTCTGTTAACTCTCACCCACCAAGGGGCAGCGGCCAAATCTGCTTTGTTTTCACTTCTGTACCTCCAGGGCTGGGCACAGACTAAATACAGAACCCTTCTTTATTGCACGAACAAATGAATAAAAGATGAAGTGGACGGATGAACAAAGTCAAGATGTGATGGATGGACTGAGATCAGCACGCGGGAAACAATCTTTCTTTCTGCCCTGGTTCGCGTCTCCTCATTCTGTTCTCAGTGAGGAAGGAACTGTGGCGGAGGGGGAGTCACTGTCAATGAGTCACCAGTGCCCACCATTGGGAGCCACTGGGCTGAGGCGTCCCAGTCCTCCTAAGCATAAGCGGGCTTTTGTTACTGGGGAAGTCGAAGGGTCAGTTATCTTTGGGACATCCTCAACTGCTGCGGAGAAAGTACAGCTGGGCCAGCCAGATGTTCTACAGTCAGGGCACTTGTGAGGAATTCCCCTGTTTCAATCAACTTCCCAATGATTGAGTTGGCTGGTTTTGTGTTGCAGGGAACCTGGGTGGGAAGCTGAAAACAGGAGCTTAATCGTTAACTTTTATTGTCATTGCCAAAGGAGGGAACACTTAACATGACATCATAAATGGGAGTTTTAGAGCCCTTCGCTGGCCTGCCCAGACAGAGTCTGAGCTTAACATTTTGTTTCAAATGACATTAAAGAAATGCAGCCCGATGTCATGTTAAATAGACGGATCAATTAGGCACCACCTGCCATGCCTCTGAGGCAGAAAAGAGCCCCCTCCCCTAGAGTTAAACTTTCTGAACTTTGCCTGACCAGGAGGGAGTTGGCAAGCCCACAGAATTCCAGGTGGGTGGGTGGCAAAGGGCTAGGCTTTACCCAGTGGAACTGCTGGTGTGGACTCCCAGAACCAGTCACCTCTCATGAGATGCCCACAGGCTTTAGGAAATGCACTCAACACTGGCCTTGACCAGCCTCCACCTTAGGTGCCTGCTCTAGTCCTTTTCTCCCCACCCCCACCTTTTTAAAAAATGATAGCACAGCCTTAAGATAAAATACATTTCTGCATGGACATGGAACTAGACACAAGTAATTAGGGAAATTGTTTTCCTGGTGAAGCCATAACTCCCTCTCTGGGACGCTGAGTCCTTACTAGTCCTTGCCCCGAAGGACGCCACGAGGTTATATGCCATCGACTGATACTTTGTGCTGGATGAGCAGACATGCTAACTGTTCTTCTGTTCATTGCTGATAAGCGAAGGTGTGCCCATCCAGAAGAAGGCATTGGTTTGGTGAAAAGACTCTGGGATGTGCCTGACCGTGACTCTTAAGTCACACCTGATAATTGTTTGGTTTCTGAAACTGGCACTTCTGGTCTGGCCTCCGCCTTGAGTCCTGTGATTACAGAGCTGGGCCAACTCTTGCAGTTTATGCACTGCTAGGAACTGAACCCCAGACTTCATCAATGTCTTACCAACTAAGCTACACTCACAACCCTGACTTTGGGCTCCTCAGAAAATTTGGTTTGAGTCTGGCAGCATGGCTCAGTGGGAAAGGGACTTGCTACTGAACTCCATGACCTGAATTTAACCCCTGAAATTCACGTGGTAGGAGGAGAGAACCAACTACCACATGTTTCCAACTGACCTCTACGAATGCACACATACTCACATATGCACATGTACACACACATACACATACACAAATAAATGTAATTTTTTGGTCTTTAGCTTTTTGGAAAGTAGATGGAATATAAAACAGCAATTTAATAAAAAGTACCTGACATGGGCATCATATACTGAGTTAACTTTTTAAAAGAGCGTGATGGGTATGTTTTACTAGATTTATATAATCATTTTCTAAGATAATATTATTCAATGAAAGTATGCAACAAGACCCCAAAGTTAAGAACTCTCCAATACTACATTTATAGCATACACATAACACTATGCAGCTTCTTAGGAGATTACGTGTGTGTCTCTTTTAAGACCACGGCCCATTGCACATCAAGATCCAGTCTATGGATCCAGACTTGGTACTGGAGGAAAATATTATACATACTTTTATGTAGGATGACATTTTTAATGCCCTCTGGAGATACCTGAGAACAAAGCTGGAATGTGCCAGAATCTTCAAAGCTTACATCGTCTGAGGAGAGCCTGTTTCCCATTTATGTTTCCAAGAAGGTCCTTTTATGACCTGCGGCAGGCTGCACAGAAGTCTCTCAACTCTTTTACGATATTCTTGTGGCCTTGGTGAACGTCACACCTACTCCTACCTGGAGGCCTCCAAATCAAAGAAAGCCAGGCTGGCTCACTGGCTGGGTGACTCTGGGAGGCTCAGCTAGGTTTCCCTGGATGCCCCTCACACCCTCCTGTTTCCCAACCACCCTGATCACACTGTTTGGGATGCAAAACTTCCCCATGTGTTTCAGAAGACAGGACGGCCACGACTCTGTGTTTGTCCTGGTGATGGCAGAACTGTCAAGAGCATGGCTCAGGGAAGTGGCCTTGGGCAGCTTGCTGCCCCACTGCTTTCTTGGTGAAAGAGGAGACCCAGGGATGATGATAGAATACTCTGACCAGGAAGGACCCCTGAGTGCTAGAGAGCTGTGAATGCTGTCAGCCAGCAGAAACGTTTGTGCTTGACCTCCACTCGCTCTCTTCCCAGGGAGTGTCCCAACTGCCTGTCTGAGGTTTGTTCAGCTGGGTTCCCAGAGTCTCCAAGCCAGTGTGTCTGCAGGCACTTCCCATGAGCTCGTTTGCTAAGCTGTGAGAAGCTTCAGTCAGCCCTGGGGGTCTAAAGACCCGCTAGAATCCAGGGGAGCCGGATACTGCGAGAATGAGCACTTCCAAACGCTCTCCTTGTGACAGCATTCCCCATCAAGCTGTGTGTGTGCATGGAGTGGGTTTCTGCTGGAATACAGACTTCCTTCATTTTGCAGCCCTGCAGTGTTAGTTCACACCTTGATTGTGCTGTTTTCTATGATGCTTGTCTTTATTTCTCTCATCCCTGTGTGGCCTGTTGGTAGCAAGGCCTTGGCATAGTAGCATTCATACCACATCTGGCACTCAGCATAGATTATACATGTATATGTATGTATGCATGTATGCATGTACTCGCACTGCCCTTCTCTCACACACAACCTATGAAATAGGATTCTGTACTGAAGATTTCCAATGCATGCTAAAAATACTGCTTCAGATGCTGAACCCGATATTACTGATGAGAGGGCTGGTGTCAGTCTGAGTCTCCTTTGGTGATTATCTGTTTTTTATGGAGCTGGTAAGATCTTTCTGATTTTATTCAGTGAGTTTAGAGATGACTTCCACCCCCAGCCCCATTTAATCACCTCAGGATTCAAGGAAAGGACGTGTTATCCTAGGTCTTATCTCTGTATTCTGTAAACATTAAACTATTAGTGTTCTCTCTCCCTCCCTCCCCCCTCCCACCTTTCCTCTTTCCCTCCCTTCCTCCTGAGTTTGTTTTCTTTCTTCCCTTTCTGACTTCCTCCCTTCCCTTCCTTCCTTCCCTCTCTTTTCTATCTATTTTTAATTAAGAGCTCACTCTGTCCCACCCACCCTACAGGCCCAGTACAGCTCCACACACTCAGCCATCCTTCTGCCTTATAGCCTCCTGAGTTCTGAGATCACATGTGTGAGTCCCCATGACCTGCTCTTACTGGGAACACTTTCTTAAACTGTCAACGCTGGGCTGGGTACACACCTGCAATCTCAGAACTTAGAGGCAAAGGCAGTAGGTTCACCACAAATTTAAGGCTAGCCTGGTCTATTCATAGGGAGCTCCAGGTCAGCCAGGACTGCACGGTAAGACGCTGTCTCAGAACAGCACCACGCTGTAACCCCTGAACGGATCGGCTCTTACTCTCAGCAGAGCTCACATACTTAACTTTATCTCTTTGCACTGATTGTGCTATCAGAGAAGCTCTTAGCTCATTCTTTTAATTCTCTTTCAGTTGTATTTTATTTTCTGTCCCATCTCTATTGAGATTTCTCTTTCAGAAGCTGTTTCTTTGAAGATCTCTGACTCTCATGAGTATATAATTCCCCCTTCCCACTGTACTATGCTGTTCCCATGGACAGCAGTGCTATGGTGTGTGTGTGCGCGTGCGCGTGCACGTGTGTGTGTGTGCGCGCACGTGTGTGTGCGTACATGTGTGTGTGTGTTAAAGCACCTTAACCTAAAAATCTATCACTTACACCCTTTCCAACTCAGTTGCATTTGTACATCTGTTGGTTTGTACATCGACCGTCATCACCCACCTCCAGAAGCTCTGCCCTTTTGTCCACCGACCGTCATCACCCACCTCCAGAAGCTCTGCCCTTCTGTCCCCCTGTCCCCCTCCTCTGTCCTCTAGTTTACTCTATGAATTTGACAACTTTCGGGTTCCCATACAGTGGAGTCAGACATTTGTCCTTGAACGCCTAACTCATCTCACTTAGCACAATGACTTCAAGATTTATTCAGGTTATAATGTCATATTAGAATGCCATTTCTTCTAAAATTAAGGCTAAACAATACTCTATAGTATGCTATGCTTCCATTCATTCACCCTTCAATAGGCAAAGGACACACATGGGTCCTCCCCACCTTTTGACTATTATCAATACTTTTACAGAAAGTGATATACAAATATTTGTTTGGGGTTCTTTCAGTTGTTTTAGTCATGGGTGGGTCCTGGGCTCAGGTGACTCTCGAGCTCTGGTCACAGTCGCTGCCTCTCTCAGTGGCACTGTGGCTTGACACGGCCTCCGCCTGTCCACCTTCCCAGAGGCTTTGCTCAGGTTTGGGCTCGCGTTTCTGGTTTTCAAGAATGCCTGTATACTAACTCCCATAACATTTTAATAATTTCAAGTGGCTTACTTTGGGGATAGAGATTTACCATATGTTTAATTTGCCCATGGGAGGCAGCGGCATATGGAAGACACACTAATGAGTAATTTGAGAGCCGCCAGTCTTCCACACACCCAAGATTCCCGAGTCTTGGTATTTCTCTGTCTTTTGAGGAAACCCGTTTTCCAGAAATCTCTTGCCTTCACCGTCTCTCCACCACCCAGGACTATGGAGGCTCCCCTTACCTGTTGTGCTAAGGCCAGTGTACTCGGGGGATGGGTTGCTGGCAGGGGAGGATGGAGGCGGCACCTCCACAGACGTGGCAGATTTTTCTGGAGAAAATGACGGCACTGGTGAAGGGGTGGGTGGAGCAGCCTCGGTCAAGATAATCTCTTCCTGGACTTCTGCTACAAACAGAGAAAAGGTAAGTTCTTAGATTCCAAGGTCAAGGCCGCTGCCTTTAAAAACCACAGAAATGAAACACGCTTTCTATTCTGTGCTGCATTGGTCACTCCCTGCTCAAGCCCGTCAGTGGTTTCCACACACACAGGTGCCCTCTACAGAGGAAGATGGTGTGAGTTCCTCAGCACCTGACCCACTCATCACACGGCTAGCGTCTCTAGTGCGTGGAATTAAGGAGACAGGACAGAGTGAGAGTTTAAGGCAGATGGCTAAGTTCCCACATCCCCACCGAAGGTTCCGCTCACCAGTGCTCCCCTCTCCCTTCATGGCTTGCATGAGCTCGTTGGCCCTTTCCTGACAGTGCAGAGATTCTAGCAAGTACAGCACGTAGTCATCAAACATCAAGTGAATTAGGTGGAAAGACCCTGGGGAGAAAAGATCACATGGAGAAGGGAGTCAGACCACCTGTGCCTTTCCCCCACCTGGCCGACCGCGTGCTCAGGACCTCCGCCCGTAGGATCTCTGCCCTTGTGGCTAGAGCGGTCTGTTCTTTGCCATATTCCCAGTCAGGCCCATTAATCCCCCTCCATGTGTATGGCACATGCTGAGCCACTTCTCATCCTGCAGCACCCATCAGTCAGTGGCACTCACTTCCATTCTTTCTGAGGCAGATCCTTTAAGAATGTGCATGGCAGGGAGGTGCCTTTTAGTTCATGGGTGTCTACCGGTGTACCTGATAGAATCCCAGGTGCAGAATTAAAATAGTAAAATTGCAAGAGTTATTTCCCTAAATGCTTTTGAGACTTGCTTAGCACAAGGTTTTTAGAAAAGGTGCCTGGTGGGAAAACAATGGGACTTTCAAGGACTTCTCTTCGTTTTGAGTGTAGATAATTCCTTACAAAGGAAAGCGAACGGTTATTATAAAGACCATCCCATGTACCAGGGTCTGGGTTCAACAGTCTTCGAAGTCTAAATCCACCCAGAACAGACAACATTGTGATGTCTGTGGTTCAGCCTACCTTGCCTAATTTTCTTAAGTAAGAGAAAGAGTTAGATTGAGTGAGTGCTGTGTGGCAACACTCTATCAGCCCGTGTAGGTTACTGGGTATAATCTGCATCTCAGCCATGGGAGGGAAATAGCAGTTTCTCCCAAAGGGAGAGCATAAACCTCAGGAGAAACATGCAAAGCCACTCAGGTAAGGTGCAGACCTCATGTAATGTGATGTTCTCTGAAAGGAAGACAGTGAAGCTCACATTGCAGAAGGAGCTAAGTATACAGCAGGTGCTTAATAAGTGGTAACTAGTTATCTCAAGAACTACACAATGACTGATTCATCCTGTTACAGTAAACAAACAAACAAAAAACAGTCAAAGGATAGCATCAAATACTTAGAGCATTCCTAATGAAGAAATTGTTTAATTTGCTAGGATGTTGGTCTGAGTCAACATGGATGGAATGAAACATCCATGAACTGATCAATGAGAATGGAAAACCCTGGAACACACCCAAGAGGTCTGTTAATTTTAAATCGTTTTTCAAACAGGAACTCTGTAGAGATTTGGCCCCTTCTTACCATCCTGCTGTGGTTCTCTGAGCACAGGAATGAATGAAGACCCTGTCTTAGCAAGGGCTGCTGTGTCCCTTAAAACCCATTGTGAGGATGATAGGATAACAAGCAGTCCCAAGCCAGGGTGTCGTGGCCCAGCGGAGGGTGAATAGAGAAGCCAAACTGTGAAGGGGGTGAGAGAGAGAGGGGGGGGGGAAGGGGGGAGGAGGAGGAGGAAGATGCTATAGAATTCTCCATCCTCATTCTGTGTCCAGCAGAGACAGCGACACAGCAGAGATCCAGTGCACACATATCAGAGGGACCAAGGAATGGGCAAGCACCACCCACTCTACCAGGTGTACTAGCTAAGCTATTCAACCTTCCAACAGCACTGGGAAGGATTACTCTTTTCAGCTAATATCTTGGGGGAAATGAAGGCTTAGAGAGTAAAAACCACTTGCTGGCTAAACTTTCTTAGCTTATACAAAATGAGAGCATTCTAAAATGAACATTAGTATACTTACCATACAGCTTTATGATACGCTTAACATTTTTCTCTATTTATATCAGATGTATTTTAATTGAAGGGAAACATTAAGTCCCATGTTTCCTTCCTTACTGTAATTTCCCTTACTCTTGATGTTAATCCCTTTGAGTAATCAGTAATCTTGGATCTGTTACTGTTCACGTGCACTTTAGACTGCGAATGTACACTCAGAGGTCCATAAACAACACACAGGTAGCTTTCCGTTGTGAGGAAAGTGATACAACACTCTACACAGCATTCTGCAACCTGATTTTGACAGTTCTCTGTTGGTAGATGCAGGCACCTTGACCTGTAAACTGCAGCTGAATGGCCCTCAGTACCACAGTTTGCCCATGCTAAGGTAGCTGACAAATTTTCATCGTTGAAAACTGGCTACACAATACAATCCTGTACAATAAAGGAACTTCTGAAGGCATCATAATCTCTGAATTCAAACTCTACTACAGAGCTACAGTACTGAAAACAGCCTGGTATTGGAATAAAAACAGACAGGAGGACAAATGGAAGTGGATCGAAGACCTGGATATCAGCCCACAAACCTATGAACAACCGATTTTTGACAAAGAAGCCAAAAAATATAAAATGGAAAAAAGAAAGCATATTCAACAAATGGTGCTGGCATAGCTGGATATCAACATGTAGAAGAATGAAAATAGACCCATATCTATTGCCATGCACAAAACTCAAGTCCAGATGGATCAAAGACCTCAACATAAAACCAACCACACTGAACCTCATAGAAGAGAAATTGGGAAATACACTTGAACGCATTGGCATAGTAGCACAGACACTGAGAGAAACGATTAATAAATGGGACCTCCTGAAACTGAAAACCTTCTGTAAAGCAAAGGATATGGTCAACAAGACAAAATGACAGCCTACAGAATGGGAAAAGATCTTTACTAACCCCACATCAGACAGAAGACTGATCTCCAAAACATACAAAGAAATCAAGAAATTGGTCACCAAAAGATCACATAATCCAATAAAAAAAAAGTGGAGTACAGACCTAAACAGAGAACTCTCAACAGAGGAATCTAAAATGACTGACAGACACTTAAGGAAATGCTCAACATCCTTAGTCATCGGAGAAATGCAAATCAAAACAACTCTGAGATTCCACCTTACACCTGTAAGAATGGCCAAGATCAATAACACTGATGACAACTTATGCTGGAGAGGTTGTGGGGAAAAGGGAACAATCCTGCATTGCTGGTGGGAATGCAAGCTGGTACAGCCCCTTTGGATGTCAGTGTGGTGATTTCTTAAAAAAATTAGAAAACAACCTTCCTCAAGACCAAATAATACCACTTTTGGGTATATACCCAAAAGATGCTCAATCATACCACAGAGACATGTGCTCAACTATGTTCATAGCAGCATTGTTTGTCATAGCCAGAACCTGGAAACAATCTAAATGGCCCTCGACCGAAGACGGGATAAAGATGTGGTACATTTACACAATGGAGTACTGCATGGCAGAACAACTAATGATATCTTGAAAGTTGTGGACAAATGGATGGAGCTAGAAAACATCATATTGAGTGAGGTCACCCAGACCCAGGAAGACAAATATCATATGTACTCACTCATAAGTGATTTTTAAACATAAAAGAAAAACCAGCCTACAAACCACAATCCCAGAGAACCTAGACAACAAAGAGGACCCTAAGAGAGACATACATGGATTTAGTCTACATGGGAAGTAGAAATAGACAAGATCTCTTTAGTAAATTGGGAGCATGGGGACCATGGGAGAAGGCAGAAGGGGAGGGAGGAGAGAGAAGAGTGGAGAAAAATACACTCCATATATTGGAATATATATAAAAAATAGTGTAAGAAAAATTCCTTACAGCTCAATGTAAGGAAAAAAAGACAAGCAAAGCAAAAGCATACAAAAATACGGGGGTCCGTTTCATGGGGCCTGTCCTGCAGCATGGTTGATGCACACAGTGACATGCTACCAGAGAAAACTGTTTTTCTCTTTTCTGACAGATATCAATCAAAAATATTTCTCGGTTATGGGTAGGACTCGGTGTCCACTTCCCCTTCTCAGGGCTGGGGATTTTGCCAGGCTTGGGTCTGTGCTCACAATCTCTGTGAGCTCGTGTTTCAGTCCTGCCGTGTCTGGAGGACGCTTTCCTGCGGAGTCAGTCAAGACCTCCGGCTTTTACAATCTTTCTCTTTCCTCTTCTATGTAGATGGCTGAGCTCTGAGGACCAGAGTTGGATAAAGACATCTCATTTAGGACTAAGTATTCTAAATTCGCTCTCTCTACACCTTGTCTAGCTGTGGGTCTCTGTCAGTTCCCATCACCTGCGGGAAGAAGCTTCTCTGGTGAGGGCTGAGCAATGCATTGTCCTATCAGTATCCGTTATACAAAGTCACAGAACTCATTTTATTGCTGTGCTCCTTTAGCTGAATAGCAGTTGTAAATTTTTCCCCAAGGGCCCATCCATAGGATTTCAAATCTCAGGGTAAGATTAAAAAAGTATTTAAAGAATTCAATATGGACATTGGCAGCATAGCAATGTGAAGAAGAACAAAGGGAGCTATGCAGTTGTTCCATGGTTCAAGATGATAAAGACTCACTTATGGTGAGAGGCGATAAGTCAAATACATGCTACAATCTGAAGGATGGAAACTAAAATTTTATACCACTTTCACTGTGATATAGTTCATATTTCAAACAATCCACACATTTAAAATGCATGATTTAATGGATTTTAGCATGTTTCATTTGCCAAGATATAGAAATGCTACTGTTTTGTAATGTTTTGCATGCTTTGACTTTCCTCAATACATACAATTAATTCTAATAGGTTTTTGTGGTGTCTCTGGGGATTGCTGTATGTGAAAATTTGTAAATAAAGACAAGTTAACATCTAAAACAAACAAAAAACTGGCTACAATGACTATTTTTGAATCTGCCCTCTACTATCCAGGTCTAAAAGTCTAAGCAACAGAATCCAAGAACACCTGCCCCTTCAGTCTTAAGAGGTAGTGCCAAACCGCCACCAGAATGGTTTACACTCTTACCAGAGCCATGTGAGGTGCTGGCAGAGAGGGTGTGAACTTTCAGGAGCTTCATTACTATAAAGACATGCAAATTTTCATGTACTTACTGTTCACTAGAACTTCCTCTTTTGTACCTTGCTGTTTGTATTTGTTGCTTATTTTCATACTGGTGTATTTTCTTGAAAAAAATAATTATTTAACTACCAGAGGGATATCTTAGTGGGTAAGGGTGTTTCAGTGACCTTGACAGCTGAAGTTCTTTCCTTGGGACGACATGGTGGAAGGAGAGAACCAACCCCACAAATCGTCCTCTGACCTCCACATGTGCCTGTGCCCCCCACAGACAGACAGATAGACAGATAGATGATAGATAGATAGGTAGGTAGGTAGCTTATTTAGAGTGATTGCAATGCATTCTGGATTTTAATCATTTGATAATTATATCCATTACAAAACATCTCCCTTTCTCCCATGTCCTTTTTAGAAATGTTTTAACTTTGCTTATGGGATTCATTAAACATAAGTTTAAAATCCTAGCATGGCTGCAGTTCCACCAACTGAGCCACAAACACAGTGAGAAAACAAAGTCACGGTGACAAATGGAGAGACAGCAGCAGGAGCACACTATTTAGAAATCTAAAACATTACCAGGGAAACAGTGATCACCGAGAGTGTGTGTGGGGTGCCTCGCCATGAAGAGCTTATCCTGTGGTCACACTTCTCCTAGAGTGGCTCCGGCATCATTCCCTTGACTTTGTTGTTGGTTGGAGGTGATCTCACTCCGGGGTATTTAAAACATAAATATCAAAGTGTCTTCTTCTAACACTTCCTGGTGGCTAAGTTAAACCATTCAGCCAGAGGAGGAAGCCAAACCTCTCATAACGCGCTGTTTTTTTTTTTTACATTCTTTCAAGATTTCTGATAATATGTATATAACACGTACAGTCTTTGCATTAAAGATTAGGAGAGGGGAGGCCTGCAACTCTTGAACAAACAGAGTATGAAGGAACTTACCCTGTGTCTGCAACCTTCACCCGTGGATGGTCACATACAGACCTGCATCACCATAGGTACTGATCACAAGAATCTGTCCGGATGACGAAATGGTTTTTTCAGGCCTCGTGGCTTTGGGCGGTTTGTTACTAGCAGTAATAATCAGATAATCGCTGTTTCTTTTCTTTTTCTTTTTCTTTTTCTTTAAAGATTTATTTACTTATTATGTATACAGTGTTCTGTCTGTCTGTATGCTTGCTGGCCAGAAGAGGGCACCAGATCTCATTACTGATGGTTGTGAGCCACCATGTAGTTGCTGGGAATTGAACTCAGGACCTCTGGAAGAGCAGTCAGTGCTCTTAACCTCTGAGCCATCTCTCCAGCCCAATGATCACTGTTTCTTGTGAGCCAGAGTATTCGTGGTTTTGTTTCTCTTCTTGCTGAAGCGTATCCTTTAGCAGAACTTGCTTTTGGATGTGTATATGTGGATGCCAAATTCTCCTGGTCTTTATATAACTGAATATGATTTCCTGTTGCCCTTACTCTTGAGTAAGTTAATAATTTTTGTTCTCAGCACTTACGAGATATTATTCCATTGCTGGCTGGCATCTGTTAGCATTTCCAACAGTCTAACAATTCTTTTCTCTCATCATTTAAATCTTAAAAAAAATCTTAATCCATAAATTTAAAACCATCCGTGTGGATAAAATAAAGTTGTCTAGTCCTTTTGCACCCTTCACCTGAGCCCAGAGACCGTAGGGACAGAGTGAGTGTGGTCAGGTGGGTGGGTTTTGAACCAGAGCTCTGCCTGTCCACCTCCTTGATCTTGGGCAAAGAAATTCCACAGGCTCCCCTCCTACCCTGTGGGTTCATCTGCCTTGCAAAGTTAAAGTGAGAAATAGGTGATCTTATATTTTTGCTAAATATTTGTTAAAATAATTATTATTGGCTTCTGTTGCCTTAGTACATGTCTAATTCTAGGAAATCCTTATTAAGTTCCACCTCGGCTTTCTTATCTGACACACTCAAGGCAGTAATAGGAAGAAAATGATAACATAAAGTCTGCTAGGCCCTCCATAAACACTGGTCCGCAGTTCCCACTGGCACTGAACTGAGAACAGCAGGTGGGGCAGGACAGCTTATGGAAAGAGCACACACGAGGGGAGAAGGGTGCCTTGCCCCTGGAAGAACTCAGTCTCTTATGCAAGTCCTCCTTCTCTCTGGGCCCGGACAGGGGTGGGGAGGGTGGAGAAGAAGCGTCATGCTTTCATTCCCCACCCCCTACTAAGCAATGCGAGTGACATCAGGGTCTCCTGTTGAGCAGGTTCTGGGTAACGGGAGCCAGGGCGCCTGAGTCTACGTGGAGAGGTAGTTTAGAAGATTCCATCACAGCTACCAGGTCTGGGAGCCGCTCCATGACAGATGCCCACGGGGCCTTCCAGCCCCAACCCAGGAGGGGGACCTTTGGTGCCGGACCACAAAGCCATCGTGAGGAAAAGTGACGTGTGGGAGGGTGTGTAGCCCTGCCCCATCCGCTGTAACGCTGGGCTTTGCAGACAGTCTCGCTCTGGAACTGCCGTTGCCTCCTAGACACCCACAGCAGTGAAATAAATGGGCATTTGGTGGAAATCCACAGCAGTGGTTGTGAAGGCCGCTGTGCTGGCCAGAGACTCAGGAGTCCCTGAGCTGGAATCAGATCAGCCAACCGAAATGGAGTGGGTATTGTTGTTGTTTTGTTTTGTTTTGGACAGAAGCTTTAATTTGCTCAACATCACTGGGACCAGAGCTTGTCACCTGTTACCTCTGCAAACTTCTAGAGACACTGTTTACAACAGAAAGTCTGGCTGCTTTAGATCAAAGCATAGACTTGGCTAAAAGGAATCATGGATACAAAACTGCAAAGCAATCGAGGAGAAGGAAGGCATCAACTACCTTTCAGAGGGTTGTTCTGAGAGGAGAGAGAGTCCGTCAGGGTCCTTAGAGGTATTCCACAAGATCATTGTAATGGCCATCCTGCCGAGCTGGGCACTTGTACAAACTCCACACCATTCCCCACGCTGAGGGCCATGCCGGAGTTACACAGAACTGGTCCCTGCAGCAGGGGGAGGGGGCCGGGGAACAGAGGGCTCTTTTTCCTAATTAGCTGTTTTCATACAGCGAACACATGACCCAAACACAGCCACCAACTGGGTCTTTGACATATAGAGGCAGAAAGGGGGAGTGGGGCTTTTGTCTGCCACACATTCTTTCAACTTGCCTGTCGCCCCAAACTGCAAAACTCAACAATGAGTCAGATGAGCCGAACCGTTCCAGAGTTGGCTGAATGGACTTGGAGGCCAGCATTGTTTCAACCTACTCAGGGCTGAGAAGAATATATATATGTGTGTGTGTGTGTATTTAAGTTAATATATATTAGATATATGTTGTTTACCCCACTTTCCATCACATCCTAAAATAGTGTAATTGGAAAAGAAATAAACTCACTAATTTTAATGACTCATACACCCCAGGAAAAAATTTAAGGCACTAATAACCACACTTGCTCTGTCGAGGCTTCCATTTTTACATTGCTTATTAACATAGCCTAAACAATTGAACTGCAAACAGTAACGCCAAGGAAACCGCCACTCCTGCATGCTGAGAGGTGGCCGGGGATGCTTACTCCACGGGTCAGCAAAGGGAAGAATAAGTGATAAGACAAGGAGCAGAGGTTCCCCACTTCTCCGTACACATGGATGTGTTTGTGTGGAAAAGGTTGAATCTTTGATTGCTTAAGCAAGAGCAGCTACCCACAAATAACCTTTTCAGAGCTACAGATGACATGTGCTAGCTCTCACCACCGCGGACTGGAAGTCATCAACACACCACCTCTGAAGGCACTGCCCCAGGCAGCAGTCATCAGTGCATGTCCACGCCCGCTCTGCTCAAAGAGAGTCCCCCTGCAGCTGAAGCGTGGGCAGGCCGAGAACCCCAGGGCTGCAGTGAAAGAAATTGCCAGCAAAATATCTGAGTGGCTCTACTCTTGACTAAAGAACAAAGAGATGGCAGCAGGTCCCGACCAACCCTCCTGTGCTCTACCACACTGGCACTTCACCGTATGACACAACTGGGAAATGCTGACGAGTCCGTGAAGTTAGACAGAAAAGTGTCAAATTAAAACCCAGACAAAGCTGAGAGTTGATTGGCTTAATCTGAAATTATGAGACACAAAATTGCACCATCTTTGTAGAGTAAGACAGCATGGAAGATTAACCAGAAACTTTACCAAACACCCCTTGTACACCGGACAACAGAGGCGGCCAGTGTTTTGGAATTTTGAAATCTAGATACCATCTTTCCAGGTCCCACCTCTCTTGCTATGGACCAACTAGACCCAGACACACAGCCTCTCTGCAGGAAGCGTAACATCATCACCCAGTTGGGGACCAGGTTTCTGTCTGCAGAGACAGGTCCCGGAGACAGAGCTCCAGTGGGGAGCAGTAAGTGAGGAGTTGGGGGTGATCCAAGGGATCCAGAAAACAAATGGGGTGTGCAAAAGCCTTCTTCTATAGAGTAGGCCAGAGTGCACATCTGAAGACATATTGATCAAAACATCAAAAGTCAATCATTTGACAAATGGAAAAATGTAAATAAAAATCAGCAGGAAATAGCCCTGGGTGTCAGCCAGGTCGTTTGCAAAGGCTTAAATTCAGAGGCCCATCTGTGCCCACATCTGTGGAACTCTACAGATCGCCGTACAGAAGTGGCAAGTGTAGTGATATTTCATTTTAATAAATAAAGCTTGCCTGAAGATCAGAGAGTAAAACAGCCACCCTGGTCAGTCTTACAGATACACACCTTTAATCCCAGTAGCCACACTAGTTTGCAATAAAAACCGGGCAGTGGTGGTGTGCGCCCTGAGCCCTGGAGAGGAATATAAGATGGGAGGAGGCAGCTCTCAGTTCAGTCTCATTCTGAGATCCCTGGAGGCTGGCTTGCCATTTCAGACTGAGGTAGAGGTAAGAGTCAGTGGCTGACTACTTTGCTTTTCTGACCTTCAGACTGAACCCCAATTTCTGTCTCTGGGTTTTTATTAACCGTGCCACAGGTAGACACTGGGGGCAGGTAATGAAGGGTGCTTGGCTGCTGCCTCCCATACCTCCCTAAATGCTGGCAGGTCTCTTTGTCAGCAAACCTCTCATTTTCACATGGCTGCTTCCTATTTCCCCTTGAGCGTTCAGTGCCCTCTTGTTTTCTGAAGGACCTAGCAGAGTTATTTCCCACTCCCAACAGATGCCTTCATGCCGCCGTCCTCGTGACCTCAGAGACAGCAGGTGGGACTGTGACTGACTCCAAAGAGGTGGACTCAGTGCACAGAAAAGCGGCTGGACATTGTGTGTGTGTGACACTGGATGCCTTACCGAAGCTGGGAGCACTGTGCAGGGTCATGTCCCGGATCACCCTGGTACCAAAGCAAGACCACATCAGCAGGAACTGCTGTGCTACTTTCTTCAGGGACCCCTGTCTCTTGGCAGCCACCTACAAGCAAGTGAACAGTTTTAATACTTCAGTTCCGCATTCACTGCTGGCTCTGAAAAACGAGGGAAGGCCTGTAAGCCTTCAAGTTCAAGCCTGTGAAGCAGTGATTTTTTTTCTTTTGTCTTTTGGTTTTAGCAGCATAAACACACTCAATAGAAGCTGGTGCCAAAGCGTTATGCCAGGGACAAGTAAGGGATGCAAACCTGGGTCAATCAGGGACAGTCAGAGTCCTGTCTCTGTCCCCTCCACCTCCCAGGGTTGGGACCAGGGCTCCTCCCTGCAACCCCAGAGCGCTATGGATGCTGAGGAACACCAGATAGCTCACTCTGGGTTTCCGAGACAACCAACCATCTGCAGGAACCATGGCTGCCCCTTCCCTTCTGCCTACCAACCTTCACAACGCATCGGTCTACCATGGTGTCCAGCCATTCTATGTAAGACTCGATAGGCGACTGCTCCTCCAACAGGTGGTCAAACTCCTGGTACACTGTAAACAAAGCAGAACCCCAGACACCTTACTCAAACTGCAGTTCCACAGAGGTACATCCTTAAAGGCACAGAGGGCTGGACTGCACGGTTCTTCATGACCCAGCTGAGATGAAATCCTTCCAGCCCTCCTCCTGCCCCTTGCCAGCAGACAAGTCACCCCTGTCCCATACCCCTCATAGCCCCTTACTGCCTTTATTATACCATTAATAGCACTGGCCAACAGCTAGTCAGGTGTCAAGTCTCCTTGTTGGATCTTCTCTAATGTCACTGCGCAGTGCATTATCTGTGCTACAGCTGTTATCCTGGAAAGCCTTGCTTAACCATTAGGTCAGGGCATTGCCATCTCTTGCTGTCTATCCAGGGATAGACATGAGCAGTGACCTCAGTGTTTCTGGACCACAGCTACACTGTGTAAGTAGCTTGCCCAGGCTCTCAGTGCTAGGCATGTGTACTTAATGCATGCTAATCAAAGGACACCATCTGTTCCCTTTGCTGCCCAGTCTTCAGCTTCAGGCTAGGAAAGGTAAGCGTGGAAGTGCGTGGGAATCCGTGAAGCTCCATGGGAAACAGGCACATTTCAACCATCTCCCTAGTGAGGATTTTCTGTGTGGTTTTCAGACATGGAGCTAAATAAATAAAACCACAGTTCAAGAGCTGTACATTTTTCGTTTCCACGCATCTGAGCAATTTTTCCCACGTGAGAAGGCCAGCCAGTTCGCTCTGTTTTGCTTGTTTGATAACTCTCTGCAAGACAAACAGTCCCCATAATTAGCATAAAGATGGGCTTTAGAAGACATTGATCTTTCTCAGATTACAGACGAGGTGTGACGGCTAATATTGTCACCATGACAGAACGGAGAACAACCTAGGACACAGGGCTCTGGGCCTGCCATGAGGGCTTGCCTAGCTTGGGCTAGCTGCCTCAACCCTGGGTAGTGCCATTCCACGGGCCGGGGTCCTGAGCTGAACGAAAAGGAGAACACAGGCTGAACACAAGCATTCCTCACGGTCTGCCTCTTGACCCTGGATCACCTCAAGCTCCTGCCGTCATGACCTGGAGTGGCATGGCAGAACCGAAGAGCCACAGATGTGTCTCTTTGGGGCTCTTTCTCTGTGTCGGACAACTACGCTTTGTTTGCCAGTGGTGATAAAAATGGTTGTACAGTAAAGATGGCAACAATTGACCTTCTTGAGAACTCACTAAGTGCCAGGCAGTCTCTTCAGTGACTTCTATGGGCACAGCAGCCAATTAACCTTAAGACAGACCCTCAAGTGTTAATGTCATGACCCCAGAGCTCAGGACTGCCTGGCACAGAGTAGAGGTGCAGCTGGTTACTGAGTGAAAAGATGGACAACCCAAGGAGGAAGTGCTCTCTTTCTTCCCACCTGCAAGTATAGAAACCGAGGCGCTTCAGGATGAGGGACTGCCAAATGTTTCACAGCTGGTGAGCAGCAGGTACGATTCCAAAGAGCGCTGTCTGTGTGGCTGCCTCCTAACCAGCGCCGTCGGGAGCACCCCACCATGACCAGTGCTGTAGGGAGCACTCCACCGTGACCAGTGCTGTCAGGAGCACCCCACCATGACCAGTGCCGTTGGGAGCACTCCAGCATGACCAGTGCCGTCGGGAGCACTCCACTGTGCACCAAGCCTGCATGCAGTGTGTCGTCCTGTTTAATCCCTCTGCATTATTCTCATTGTACGGAACGAGAAACCATGATCTCCATGCACCAGAACCAAGGTTCCAGCAAGGTCTTTTGGGCAAGCAGCCCCTCCCTTTCCTAAGGCAGCCCTTAACACTCATTCTAGCGGTTTGCTCAAAGACCAGACATGTGTGAGCTAAAGTGAGCCAAGCATCTCTGCTCAGGCTCCACGTCACAGATGCAAAGGTGACCGTGACAACAAGAATCTGCAGATGTCAGCTGGTCGGAACCAGAGTGAAGTGCAGCACGCAGGTGCCTCCACCCTGCTCAGACTGACTTCTGGGACCACTGCATTGTGTGCTTCATGAACTCTGCTCCTGTCTACTGGGAGGTACAGGTATGACACCTATGTCCCGGCCATCCGCCTTAGGCTTGGCACCCTGGCTCAAACGCTCTTTCTGGCATTGCATCACATAGTACCATCCTCTTTACCAAGGTAGTACAGTTGTAGGTGACCAGCTGTTCACAAGTGCCTGATCCAGCACAGACATGCAGTGAGGACCAGAATCGCCGTGTAATTCCAGCTTCAAACGACACCATCCTCCCTGCACCTAAAGGAACCTAAAGTGCAGACGGAGGCAGCACTGTCGTACGTGCCGCTGCAGCACAGGCTCAGCCTGGTCCCCTCCACCAGCTCTGCTGACTGTTTTTTCCCTAAGCCTGCTTCACATTTTCCTTCCCACAAGAGGTTCTAAGGGAGAGGGAGGTCAGTATAGAACTGTGAGTGGTAAAAACTGAGAAGCGGGGTTACCGGATGCTAGTTCCATGCCTGGCTCATTGGGAGGCCTGAGACATAGTGACCAGGGTTCCCCATTGGCTGTTAGGGTGCTTAGGAACAGGGTTTCTTTTGATCGAGCTGACAAGGGGGAAAGAGAGCCAGAATTGGGCCTGAAAGCTGGGGAGATGGTTCAGTGGGTGGAGTTTGAGGGTGTGGGTCTGGATCCCCAGAACTCACATTTAATGAACAGATGTGTGCTGAGCAACATACAGCTACAATTTCAGTGCAGAGACAGGAGACTTCCCAGGAGCTTAAAAGTCAGCTGCCTTGGTGTGCTGGCTGGTTTTATGTCAGCTTGACACAAGCGAAAGTCATCCGAGAGGAGGGAGCCTCAACTGAGAAAAAGCCTCCAGAAGATCCGGGTTGTATGGTATCTTCTTAGTGATTAATGGGGGAGGGCCCAGCCTATCGTGGGTGGTGCTACTGATGGGAGTCCTGGGTTCTATAAGAAAGCAGACTGAGCAAGTCACAGGGAACAAGTCACTAAGCAGCGTTCCTCTGTGGCTTTTGTATCAGCTCTGCCTCCAGGTTCCTGCCCACTTGAGTTCCTGTCCAGGCTACATTCAGTGATGGGCTACAGTGTGAAAATGTAAGCTAAAGAAACCCTTTACTCCCCAGGTTGCCTTGGTCACGGTGTTTCATCATAGCAATGGCGACCCTAAGCAGAACACCTGGCGTAGGCAGTGACGGACAAGAGACCATCTCAGACAAGGTGAAAGGTGAAGGTTGAGGTTGTCCTCTGACCTATGCTGTGGCATAGGTGCAGCTACACACACACACACACGCACATGCACACACGATGAAAGCAATCAGAAAAGAATCCCAACAGAAAGTGCTCAGGAAGACCCTGTACCCTCCTGAGCTCAGCCCCACGTTACAATTTTGGTCCCCTCTGCTCTTTCCCAGAGGAGCTGCCCTGGGCTGGAGATGGCACAAGGTGCAGGTTTGAGGCCTAGCACCGCCACTTGGTGACCAGACGACCCTGGGGAAGCCCCTTCAACTCTCCGGAGCTGAGTTTTCTCAGATGTAAAATGGGAGTGACAGGCGACTGTCCCCCATGTGGCTGTGAAGCGGAATTGATGACATCACACACAGTGGGTTTGATAGAGCACTTGGCAGGGAACAGGCGTCTGATAAACTGCATTATTATCTCGGCGGTTTCCCCTAAGATACAGCAGCAGACAAGTGGGCATTGTGCGGGAGAAGGACTAAGAACCCGGGTTAAGGCTGGGGTCTAAACCCAGGAAGAAAGTCCAATGGAGGCCACAGGTTCAGATATTTGGGCTCTGCTTGCCTTTGAGAGGCCCTGAAAGGAAGCGCCCTCTAATAGGGAATCTCAGAGAATGTTGGATCATAAACAGCCCAGGCTTAGACCAGTCGGCAGAAGACCGGGGTCCCCAGGACAACAGTGTGGAGGATCAGACTCTAACTCAAGAGGTCTGGGCTTTTCTGAAGACCCCTCCTCCTGGTGGGCACTGGAGTGGCGACGTAATTTATCCCACACAGGAGAGATGGGTCTTGGACCGTCTGCCTTCGGCACCACCCTCCCTGGAACCTCTGAGGGGCACTGACTACCTGAGAGTGTGCACCCTGCTGCCCTTCTGAGGAAAGGAAGGCTGGTGAAAGTGAGGCATGTCCTGAGCAGTCAGCTGGGTCAAGGCTCAGAGGAGGAACGGAAGAATCTAAGGTGGTGTCCCCTGTGTTATTTTACTCTTGGGAGCAAACACCTCACCCACATTGGGGCTGCCTGTACTGGAGGAAGTCCTTGTCCATACGACCATGAACGCATGTTCACAGAAGCAACTTGCCACCCATTCACGTCTTCTCAAACTTCAGTGTGCCTGAAAGGGTCACCCGCTAGTGTGTGTGTGTGTGTGTGTGTGTGTGTGTGTGGTGCGGGGGGGGGGGGGAGGGAACTGGGGGGAGCGGCTCATGGTCACGTGACCTTCGCTGTCACATGGTCACTGACACACAGGCAGATTGTCCAGCTGGCTCTATACCGACATACACCAAGGCAGGCCGTACATTTCAGCTCCCAGCCTTGCTGTCACTGCCTTGGAGGTATGCATGGCATTCAGGGTCACATGCAGGGTCCTTTGTATGACACTGTGTGCTGCCCAATGGCATCAGCCATGTTGACACATATCCTCTTAAGTAAATTAGCCCTCCTGTCTGGGCCGACCCATTTAACAGGAACAATGGGAAGAATGGGACCCAGGGAAGGGGGCAGGGTGGGAATACCACTTGAATATTTATCAAGATACTTTTTTCCCTTTTTCTTTTAAAAACAGGAACAGAAGGACTGCAGTCCCCGGGGACACCTTACACTGAATGATGAGTCTGCGGTGCTCATCTCGGGAGTCCTCCATGGTGTAGAGAGTCTGCTTGGTGATGCTGTTCAGGTCCACGTTCCTCCAGTCCTCCAGCATCTGGAACGTGATGTCCGCGCTGTGGATCACCGTCCGAGATGCCTGTAATCCAATCCAACAGTCGTGAGCTCCCAGTTAAAAGCCCGCCTCTCTGTCCCCTGTGTGCCTTCTGAGTGGGCATGCTTATCACATTTTGTAGGCTACTCGGAAATCCAGGGAAACTCAATCTCAGGAAACAATGGTGATACCATGATTCAGAAAATTCAGAGAGACACTTTTTCTTCCCGAGACACAGGAGACCACTTCCTAAATATAAATAACCCCAGTAGCACAGACACTGAGAGAAACAATTAGTAAATGGGACCTCCTGAAACTGAGACGCTTCTATAAATCAAAGGACATGGTCAATAAGACAAAATGACAGTCTACAGAATGGGAAAAGATCTTCACTAACCCTACCTTGGCTGAGGGCTGGTTTCCAAGAGATACAAAGAACTCAAGAAATTGGTCATCAAAAGAACAAATAATCCAATAAAAAATGGGGTACAGACCTAATCAGAGAACTCTCAACAGAGGAGTCTAAAATGGCTAAAAGACACTTAAGGAAATGTTCAACATCCTTAGTCATCAGAGAAATGCAAATCAAAACAACTGTGAGATTCCATCTCACACCTGTAAGAATGGCCATGATCAAAAACACTGATGACAACTTATGCTGAAGATAACTTATGAGGGGGAAAGGGAACACTTCTGCATTGCTGGTGGGAATGCAAACTGGTACAGCCACTTTGGATGTCAGTGTGGTGATTTCTCAGAAAATTAGGAAAAAGCCTTCCTCAAGACCCAGCAATACCACTTTTGGGTATATATCAAAAGGATGCTCAATCATACCACAGGGACATGTGCTCAACTATGTTCATAGCAGCATTGTTTGTCATAGCCAGAACCTGAAAACAACCTAAATGTTCCTTGACTGAAGAATGGATAAGGAAAATGTGGTACATTTACACAATGAAGTACAGCAGAAAAAAATAATGACATCTTGAATTTTGCAGGCAAAAGAATGGAGCTAGAAAACATCATATTGAGTGAGGTAACCCAGACCCAGAAAGACAATTATCATATGTACTCACTCATAAAGTGGTTTTTAGACATAAAGCAAAGAAAACCAGCCTACAAATCACAATCCCAGAGAACCTAGACAACAATGAGGACTCTAAAAGAGACATACATAGATGTAATCTACATGGGAAGTAGAAAAAGACAAGATCTCCTGAGTAAATTGGGAGCACGGGGACCTTGGGAGAGGGTTGAGGGAAGGGGAGAGATGGAGGGGAGCAGAGAAAAATGTAGAGCTCAATAAAAATCAATAAAAAAGAAAAAATGTATCATTAGCATTTTGGGTTCTTCTTCTTTGTGTTTGTTTTCATATAATTAGGAGAGTGAAAAAAATGTGAATAAGGTAGAAAATTAGTAGACATCAAGACACAGGTAGGTGTGTGTGTGTATGTGTGTGTCTTTTAAAACTATAGCTTCCCCAGCAAACTGTTGCTAATGAACTGAAATTCACATGCTAGACCAACACTAATGAAAACAAAGGAGAGGACATCTAGGCTACTTCTTTTACTCACATATTTGTAAAACATCTTTTAATAAACTTTTTGTAAAAACTAAAAACATACAAGGACATCCTTGGTCTCTAGCCCTAATGCCTGTCAACTTCTGGGCAGAGGTAACTATCGCCTTGCCCGCCTCTGTTCACGTGCGGTCAAGTCCACTGGAACACCTGTAGCCCTCTCTGAAGGTCAGAGACACCAGAGTGTCTGAGCTTCTTCAGTTCTGTGAAGGTCAGGAGCTCTGGATTCGGGCACACCTACATCGTACCCCAGCTCTGCTGCTTGTCCCCCTGGGCTCACCGTCTGTGAAGAGGAGACACAGTGGTACCTGCCTCTTGGTGTCCCTCGTGATGGCTGTTAAGTGTAGCGCACAGACTGGAAGCAAGGCTCCATGGACACAGCGTCATGGCTGAGGTCGGTTTGCTTTGCGTGGACTGGGCTGACACTTTGGAACCTTCCCATGCTGTGTTCCCATAGACTGAAACCTTCTCCTCCCACCACTTTATCCCATTAAATACTTGATGTTCTGTACTTTCCCCTGATTTCTATCCCATTTTCTTCTTATATGCTTATTTGTTTATTCATTCATTCATCCATTGACTGGTTTTCCTGATGAAGACAGGTACCACTTAGCACAGTGTATGCATGCAACATACACTCCAGAGATTTCCTGAAATGGGAGGTTAAGGGGAGCGCTGAGTGGCCTGCCTATTAGAGTATCACAGAGAGACTGATGTATAGAGGAGTGTCTTCTTGGGGCTTGCTTAATTTGACTTGTTCTGTGTGGGTGTTTAAGGAAAGCTCATTGGCTTATGAGCTCAAATGTACCATTGTTTTTCATTCCCAGAATTAACCCCAGTCCAGAGTTCTGGCTGGTCCAGGAATGTGTCTGGGAGCAGCTGTCTAGTGAGGTTAGAAAGGTGGTATTTAGTGACCAAGCTCCATGCTCTGTGTTAGCAAGGTGGAGAAGGTGTGTGGGGGTGTGTATGTGTGCATGTGCATGTTTGTGAATGTAGATATACACATGCATGCATGTACGCGTGCACGCGCGCGCGCGCGTCCCAATGTGAGTGTAAGCATGGGAACAGAGGTCTATAAGTGCATTAAAGGGGCAACATCCTTCCTAAAGTACCCAAGCCCCAGAGGAAAACATCAAAAGCATGTGCTTGTTTCCAGGTAGGTCTAAGATTCCCTTTTCCAAGTAAAAGGGAGCAAGAGAGTGCAGCTGGCACAAACTCTCAGAAATACAGGACAAGACATGCGTCTTTGTATTTCTAATAACCCCATTCTTCCCTGCGTTCCAGTCATCCGTTGGATTGTCCCCAGGGGCTATCTTTGCCACACCTGTCTAGTCTAGAAGGGTTTTCCTCTGTCCCTAAACCATGCCGTGTGCCTTCGATGACAAGGACAGATGTAAGGAGACCAAGGTGGAGCCTGTCTTGGACTGTTCTCAATCAGAAAAACCCACCTCCTGTCTTGTCACTGCATAACCAGGAGCCCCAACAGCCAGATGGCACTCTACAGGAGGGGATACAAACCAGAATGTGTGAAGGCAGTTGAGTGGGGTGTATCAGCTCCGACAGGGAACTGGAGATGAGGGGGAATGCCACTGTGCCAAACGCTGACGACTGCCCAGGTAACAGGGTGCTCTGGGTGAGCTGCTACTTCCTGCAGGGTTTCTACATGTAATTAGGGTGCCCAGGTGTCATCCTCAGCAAGTGAGACAACTGGTATCTCCTGGGGAGAGGTCAAGGGTGCTGCACACACAACTGCACCCCAAGCATCAATAGCGGTTGACAAACCCTGTAATTTAGTTCAAATAAACACAAAATTGGGAACCCAGATCATGTTCAAAAGGTTCAGGGCAACTGATGTTGCACACAAGTTACAACTTTGGACAGGGGCTGAGGTTTTTAGTGCCTTACGTATAGAAACTGAACACATAAGAGGGAGGACCCTGCTATGCTGGATTTGATGCCACGGGAAGTTGTCCCTGTGGGTGTCGCCCCTGACCTCTGCAATGGCCCGGCAGGGGTTAACACAAAGGAGAGCAGACAGCTACCTGGCAAAGGTGATTCAGCGACGTTTGCCTTCGCAGAATTTGGGAAAACCTTCTCGACACTGCAACAAGAAGACAAGAAGCTGGAAACATTTGCATGCTTGATGTTCCAACCAGGAGAGGGTTTCAAAACGTGGTTCTTTTCTCACTGGGCCTCACGGCCCTGCCTCTGGTTTTAGGTACTAGCAGGCAAGCGCCCGTGCCTGACTCTTGTGTTTCGGCTCCAACAGCCATTTTCTGATGATGATATTTAGGACACGGATTTCAGAGTCACACACATGCTGCACTCGCAGGTGTGGGAAACCGTGGCATCAACCAACCGTGAGCAAAAGCAATTATCTGCTTGGCTTTCACTTTGCTAATTGCAAGCTCACTGCTTTCCAGCTAATCGCAGGAATCAAACGAAGCTTTGAAGAAGCCCCTGTAAGACACCGAGTGTCTCATCGGAACCATGACCGGCTCATTGCTGTGTGGCCAGGGGGTGCTACTGGCGTGGAACGTGGGCTGCCCCACAAGGGAACTTGGCATTTGTCATTTCAGCCAAATGGCCTGTTTGTGGGTTTTGATTTTTGAAAGGCTGTTTGTCTATCTGCCCTAATCATCTGATAATTTGAAGTGAAGGGGCCTTATATCTGTTGGTTTATTTTTTAAGGCATGTCCTTGTTCACAGTCTTCATTCTTCCAGTCTTGAACGGGGGAGAGGGTGGTGGTGGGAGGCGCTTGCTTCCCCACTTCTGCACAATCTCCAAACATCCAGGCTCCCTGGGGAGGAACTACTTCCTCCAAGCAGGAACAGGTGGAAGGCCCAGCCCACCTCCTCCTTGCTGCAGACTTTGAGCGGGTTTGTTTTGTCGGTGCTATAATTAAAACAGGCACGGGGCATTCTTCTCATTAATTTCTGAACTGGTCATGAAATAGTCAGAAATTTCCCCAGGATTATTCTAATTTGAACTTGGAGCTGGCTTGGTTTGAAAAATAGTGTGTGGGGTGGAGGAATGGGGGGGTTGTGTGTGCGGGGAGATGAACTTCTAATTTTCCAGGCCGATCAATTGTTAATCCTGCTCCTTAATTACTTTTTCTTTAACTTTGTGATGTGGAATTTAGTGCTGGAGAAAAGAAAAGAACTGAGAGCCGTGAAATAAAGCAGGCTTTATCAATAGGTGATGGGCACCGCAGGGGCCTCTGAGCGAGTCTGAAAGGGTAATTTGATCGCCTTCATTTTCCCCTCTGGCACTTGTGTTAGCACGGACTGCATGCTGTATTCAAACAGGCCTTTAAGAAACATATTTTAAAACCTTGTTTTGCTTAAAATCATCTCATCTTTGTTCAATGGCAACAACTGTGTTGTACATGAGTCTTCTCTGCGCTCAAACCATTGAGACAGAGCCGAGCCAGGCTTCTCAGACTCGGCTAACGGGGGACTACAGGCACTACTTAGCCAAGAAAACATTTGTGGCTCCAGTCCCCTTATAAGAAATATGAATTTGGCTTTCTAATTAGGCAGAGAATCTGTGAGGCTCTTACACTAGCTACAGTCTTTTGTGGATAGAAGTTTCAAGGACACTTCAAGCATTAAGTTTGATTTGTGGATTTGTGGCTTTGGGGAAGGTTCTTTGCCTCTCTACACCTGTAGATAGGGACACGACGTCCTACCTCACAGTGGTGCCTGCCATAAGAAAGAAATGGAGTTACAAGTATTGTGCTGACTGCTGACTTTGGGATCAGACAGGGAGACTGGGTAAATCCTGTCTCTGCTTCTTACTTCTCAAGCCCAAATGAGTCCCCTCTCCTTGCTGCTAGCAGTAAACATTTTGCGAGGATGAAATGAGTTCACACACGGGAAGTATTTAGCCTAACCCCTGGTGCTTCATAGTCTGAGTGCTATTTCCTCAGTGACTCACGTGACAGGAGTGGCTTTGAAATGCTGCCCTCACTCCGTTCTGCTCCAAAACTCAATACTTACATTCAAATTTGATGTTTCTCAGGTTTTCTGGGAGGTCATGGAGAGCCACTTTCAGCCACTCGTCCAGCTGCTTGGCGAACTTTCGGATCACCTGAGTTAAGCTGAAGGAAGAAATGATGAATTTAAGCATGCCCTGAGTTTCTGAGCCCCTAGAGAAATTCATCTCACACAATCCTCTGCTGGCTGCTTCCACAGAAGCACAGCGGGCACCCCATGCCTCAGGAGCTTATGGGTGCCTGTGCACAGTGGAGGGTAATAGCCACTGCAAGCGTGGCGTCCAGGATTCTCTCCCTGAGCAAGACATCCTCCGTGGTATTCTGGGAGTGCCTTCCTCCCGTATGGGTGGCGTAGCTAAGTACCCTTTTAAAACTTGAGGGGCTGGGGAGACGGTTCTGCAGGCAAAGGGCACACGGTGTTAACCTGAGGACCTGAGTGCGGATCTCCAGAGCCCCACACGAAGCAGGACATGGCTGGACTCTGAGCTCCCAGTGCTCCGAGGGCAAGATGGGAGGTGGAGAGAGGATAGGCTAACTCCTGGAAGTCAGGTCAGCTGTGGGATCAGCTGCCAACAAGGGGCCCTGTCTCAGATAAGACGGAAGAGGAGAGCCAGCAGCAAAGGTGTCCACTGGACTTCACACGTGTGCCACGACACTCACGTACATGAAACACACACACACACACACACACACGGACACAAACAGCTTCTATGGCCTCAGCTGTATCCCTTGAGCCTTCACATTGTCATTCTGTGACTCCATGGCCACTCTGCGGCCTTCTTCAGCCTCACTGTTCCCGGCCGTGCTCCTGTCCCTCAGCCTGCACGGCTGTCCCTAGGCAGCATGCTCCATCTAAGCAGAAGACCTATGGAGTCTTCTGTTCTCAGCTCTGCTGGGCACCTGTGCTTCACTGTGACCCTGTCCTCAGGAAATCCCGGCTTCCCTCGGCATAGGGGACCCTGCCCTCTGGGAAATCCCAGCTTCCCTCGGCATCGGAGGATGCGTCTCCTAGCTGCTCCTCAGCCATAGCTCAGTGCCCTCGACCTCACCACTACAACTCCAGTTCAGAGGAGCAAACCTTGCCTCCGAATCCTACTTCAGACTTCCATGGGCACCAGGCACACACATGGCGTGCAGACATTCAGGCAAAACACAAACACATAAAATAAATAAAAATTAAAACACATATATTATACAGCTCTTTGGTCTAGTCTTGGGCTCTCTTCAAAATCCTCCTTTCTGTCTCTCTCAGCAATTTATCCACACCCACGTCAGCTACTGTGTGTATCCTCCTATCTCCAGCACAGGTCTGTGAAATGTCCATCCTGTGTCGCAACGAGTCCAACGTGCCTCGATGAAATTGCTCTCCCTTGCAGACATACTTCTCTTCCCGTATTCCATTTCAGAATAAAATTCTACTTCCCATGAAGTTTCGTTTTTGAAAGCTTATTTATTTTAACTTGTGTGCATGCTGTGTACTTAAGCTAGAGGCATTTGACCCACGGAGCTGGAGTTACAGGTGGCTGCAAGCCTGATGATGGTGCTGGGATCTGAACTCAGGTCCTCTGAGAAAGTGGGAGGTGCTCGTTCGTGTGTGTGTGTGTGCGTGTGTGTGCGTGTGTGTGTGTGTGCGTGTGTGCGTGTGTGTGCGTGTGTGTGCGTGTGTGTGTGCGTGTGTGCGTGATATGCATTGGTGTTTTACCTGCACGTATGTATGTGTGAGGGTGTTTGATCCTGGAGTTACAGACAGTTGTGAGCTGCCATGTGCATGCTGGGAAATGAACCCAGGCCCTCCAGAAGAGCAGCGAGTGCTCTTAACCACTGAACTATCTCTCTGGCCCGGAAAGATGTGCTCTTAACCCTTAAGCTATCTCTTCAGCCCTGAAGCTTTGTTTGTAATTAGTTTGTTAAAAATGTTTCAAACAGACCCTAAGGTAAGCTAATAATAATAAAACCCTCCAAGTACTGAGCAGCCCAAATAAACACAAGTTCTTTACCAGTTTAATTTACAACATGCCTTTTTTTTTTTCTTTTCTGGGACCTTTTACCAAATAGATCACATTATTCACGCCCAAGAACTTACTGTGTGAATTTCACAGAGTTTAAATAAATATGTGCATCCCTGTGTACATTCACACGGGACAGCTGGCAGAATGAATTGTACTTCCTTAGGGTATCTAAGGCTCAATTGGGTCTCTAATTTCCCCGCTTCTCTTAAAGACAGCTTTTAGTTCATTTGAACTAATGATATGGATGTGTTACATGTCAGATATAGCATTCAGTTTCTTCAGCTTTCTAGATTCAGTTATGACTGACTCTCCCATGCTGTTGTGGTTGATTTCTTCCTTGTGGAGTCATTTATTCTAGTCACCTATCCAGTGTGCTTCCTTAGGGCCTAAGAATTGATCCAAAATGGCCGCAGTTTACTGTTTAGTTCAGGAAACTTCCCAGGTGATCTTTGTGCTGCATCTATCAGGAGTATGGCCACGGCTCAGTGTCCCACTATCAGTGTGCCCCTGACTCAGTGTCCCTCTGTTAGTGTGTCCATGGTTCATGGCTCTGTGTCCCTCTATCAGTGTGCCCGTGACTCAGTGTCCCTCTGTTAGTGTGCCTGTGGCTCAATGTCCCTCTGTTAGTGTGCCTGTGACTCAGTGTCCCTCTGTTAGTGTGTCCATGGCTCAGTGTCCCTCTGTTAGTGTGTCCATAGTTCAGTGTCCCTCTGTTAGTGTGTCCATGGCTCAGTGTCCCTCTGTTAGTGTGCCTGTGGCTCAGTGTCCCTCTATTAGTGCCTGATAAATGTGCCATCCCAGACTCTTGGCCCTTTTAGTAAGGACTGCAGATTTTTACCTCCAATTACTTCCCAAGTGCATTTAATGTGTTCCCTTTCCTGCCAGGTCAGTCAGTCACCACTCTTACCTGGGCCCCGATATTAACGTCCTAAGCACCTTCCGTACCTTTTGCCTTCTACCTCCATCCCAGCACAAGGTGAAGGGAAGACCCCTCCCCCCCGACATTTATAGTGCTGATCTGTGTCGTGTGGTGGTTTCTCACTCTTAACAGCTCCCAAATAAATCACACACCGAGTCTTACTCTTTCTTATAGATGCCCAACCTTAGCTTGGCTTATTTCTAGCTAGCTTTTCTTAAATTATCCCATCTACCTTTTGCCTCCAGGCTTTTTCCTTTCTCTTGTTTCTGTCTGTATTCTTACTTTCACTCTGACTCTGGCTGGCAGGGTGGCTGGCCAGGTGGCTGCCCCCTAACATCCTCCTCTCCTTGTTCTCTTGCTCCTTCCTTCTCTTCCAGAGTTCTCCTGTTTATACCTGCCAGCCCCATCTATCCTTTCTCCTGCCTAGCTATCAGCCATTAGACCATCAGGTGTTTAGAGGCAAAGAACCACAGTGTCACAGAGTTAAACAAACACAGCATAAACAAAAGTCATACACCTGAAAATAATTTTCTACAACAGCATCACCCCCAGGTTAAAAATCCTCAGTGCCTTCCAATGTTCTGAGATTGAAACCCCCAATCCTCCAGGCTTTTCTTCTCTCTGGTTCCCCTTTGCTCTGTTTTGGGTCCCACTGGCCTCTGAGCTAGACCTTTGTTCTTTGAGTTTTTTACACCAAAAACATCTTTCCGTTAATTCATGGGCTCAACTCCTCGCCTCTCTCATCTCAGACTGGTTGTTACTTTTGTAAGGAAACAATACCTGACGCTCCCAAGATGAGGCCCAAAGCTATAGCTATTCGGGGGGGGGGGGGCGGTTGTGACAGTCAGGCCATTCTGTGCTGACTTATAGAATCATGTGATTAATGTACATCTTTCTCTAGACCATGAGCTCTGGAGCAGAGGTCAAGGACAACGTCTGTCTTGCTTAGCCTTTGTCCTCAGCACCTACATAGCAGCAGATACATCATAGGCACTCAAGAAATGTTCGTTAGATATAAAAAGTAATAAATGTCTCTCAATCTTCAGATGGACAGATCCCAGACATCCTCCCCTAAACCCTGCCCAGGCTCCCCACCCTCTGCCCAGGCTCCCCTCCCTCTGCTTGCCTCCTGGCTCACTCCACTGCGCAGCACTGGCCTCCTCTATATTTGTCTAGCAGCCCAAAGCCTCTGCCCGCTTTGCGCATGCTAGTCCCTCTACCCAATACGCTCCTGCCCCGGATAATGGCATACTCCCTTCTTACCACCTCCAAACGCTGCCCACCGTGACTGCAGTATTTGAAGTCACTGGTCCACCTTCCCCCAACATGGGAGTCCTGTGCTGCCTCAACACTCAATCCTACCACGGAACTAAAAAAACAGTAACTCTGGCTCCTGTGATGAAAATTAACTATAGGGAGGTTAGCACAGAACAGCAAGCCCTGTTTGGACATTGCTGTAGCAAGCCGGGTAAGAGCAGAAATGGTGGGAACGGTGCATTAGGGTCACATTGGAATATTCTAGAGGTCAAGTCAGCAGGCTTTCCTGCCGGTGGAGGGGTGTGGCTGAGGAAGGAGTGGAAATGTGTCTTCCTGAGGGAAAGTGGAACTAGGCATGGCACCTCACCAGGACCTGTTCCACAGAGGCACAGCACTTCCCAGCACTGAAGGCAGGGTGAACTCAAAGCATTCAGAATGTCATAAGGCAAGTCCACGCTGGCTAGACAGCCTCAAAGAGGGGCTGAGTTCTACGGCAGAGGGGGGCAACTTCTCAGAATCTCTGGCTGCTCTCCACAGAGGGCCGAGCTGTAGAGCAGCTCTGGGTGACTGCCCAGGGGTAGGGGCAGCCTGCTATTCTCCAGCCATGTGCTCCGCTGTAGCTGGCACACAGCCGGAGCTGGGAGCTGGCCTTTGTCTGCAGTCAGAAAGAGCGCAGCGGCACTGTGGAGGGACCTCTTGCTTCGGGCAATTGTTTGCTTTTATTAAGCTGAAGAAAAGTGTGGAGGCATTCAGCCCAGAGACGGTTCTATTTGGGGTTTGGAGGCTTTTAAAATATCTCTCTCTTTTCTCTCTCTCCCCGTCTCTGTTTCTCTGTTTTTCTCTCCCTCTCTCCTCCATCTCTGTTTTTCTTCCTTCCTTCTCTCTCTCTCTCTCTCTCTCTCTCTCTCTCTGTGTGTGTGTGTGTGTGTGTCTGTCTGTCTGTCTGTCTGTGTATCTGTGCATGTATGATAGGTACTCCCATGTTGAGACCAGAGGACAACCCCAGGTGTCAGTGTCTCTCTTATTTGTAACCTGTAATAACACCAGCCTAGCTGGCCCAGAAGCTTCCAGAGATGTTGCTGTTACCACCTTCGTTTGCTTTGGGAGTCCTGGGATTGAGCCTTACCCACGGATCCGAAGCCCTGGGTCCGTAGTCTTTTAGGCATTATCTAAACACTGAGGCTGCTTTGTGGCAGAGTCCACGAGGAGGCAAGGTGTTAGCGTTTATAAAGATAAGGTGGGGGACTGGTCCCACGAAGGGCAGTGGTGAGTTAGTTACCCAAGGCCTTGATGGCTCCCCTGGTAGGCTTCCTGAAGCCTCAGTGGGAGAAAGACAGACAGATACGCCATGCAGAGAAAATCCGGGTATAGAGTGCCTTTCAAAGTCTTAAAGATACTTTTTATTGTACACAAACATCTGCCACAGTCATTTTGACATAAATATAGTGCTGTTTATATAATGTATGTGTCTAAAACTTGTGTTTCCATAAACTCAAAAAATTCTTGTGAGTTCCAGGGAGCCGAATTGTAGGATCCACTCTAAACATGTCAGATGCACCCCTCTCAATTCCCTGGTCCTAAAATTTTTTTTTCTTCCTAAACTTAACTTTGTCCTCTGTTCTGCCAACAATTTGCCAGGTCCAAGAGACACAGGACAGTTCCACACCACAAAACCTGAACAGGAGTAATGCAACCAGCTATCCCAGGATGTGACCAGCACCCAGTTATCTCAGGCCCCCTCACGAAAGACTTCGATGCCCACAAATAAGCAGGAAGGAGTCTTGAGAATTTGCCATCCCAATTTCTTCAACCTGCTATGCCTAAATCCCCGCCTTTTTATTCTAAGAAAAAGATGGGAATGTTGTAATCTGCTGGCCTGGTCCGTCACCTGGGTACCCTGACCCTTTAGGAGAGGGCCCCGCCCACTCCCAACCTCCCTCTTCTGCTGTCTACCTTCTCTCCCACCCCAACCCCATCAGTCCTTTTTCTGGAGTGGCAGATTCTGCCTCTCTCTCTTTCTGTCCCCACTTACCTCCTTCCCTTTCCCCTCCATAATCCACTAAATAAACTCTATACTCAAACTCTCTCTGCATGGTGTATCTGTCTGTCTCCTGCCAAGGCCTCAGGCCACCCGCCAGGGGACCCACTGAGGTCTCGGGTCCCCCATATCTTTATAAATGATAACACAAGGAGCTACCTACCCTGAGCACTGCCTCTCCAGACCCCCGGCTATGCCACCTCCTTCAGCATCTACTGAGCCTCTTCTTGACCCTTCTGCCGTCATGGGGGCTCACCAGGAGGGAAGGTTTCCCTTAGCCCCCCCCCCCACTCCCCAGGCTGGCAGTGGAGGTGGGGGTCAGCCCAACAATCCTGCATGGATGGATATGAACCTGCACTCAGGCTACGACTGCTGTGACTCTCTCAGGGCCCTGGGTGACTGCCAGCCCTGATGCTGTTACAACAGCCAGGAAGTGATGATAGCAGACACCTGCTAATGGGCGAGCATGCTGAGCCAGACACTAAACACTTCACACATTCTTCCCTGTTTAATCCTCGCCTCACCCTGCGAAGTGGGTATTATCATCAGTCCTTCTAGAGAAGTGAGAACCCAGCCTCAGAGGCAGGGCCAAGGATCAAGGCCAGATCTGTTTGCCCCCCCCTCCCCGGGCTGCAGGCCCATAGGGTGACAATTCCCATGTTGGGTGCTCCAGGGGCCTCACATCTTACCCTCTCCTTCTGCTTTTCATTTAGCATCTCTGGCTTGGTCCTTGGTCTTTTGCTTTTTAAAAAAAATATCCTTGTGACTCTAATGCACACGCACACATGTGCGTGCACACACGCGCATACATACACGTGCACACACACACGCACTCACTCACCTTCTTTTGCTACATCAACTGTTAACACTGTTAACCTTCTGCCAATATCACCTGGAAGAGGTGAGCAAGACAATGTTGAGAGTGAGGGCTCTGCACACCGGTCCTGTACACAGAGGTGCATGGCACATGTGCGCGGGGGGGGGGGGCTTCTCAGTGCTGCTCCGGGTCACCTCTGCTGTAGTTACAAAGTGGGTAAAGTCTGAGCCACTGAGTTGGAAGCTGAGCCTCAACCTGGCCAGGATCATGAGTGACAGCGTCTATTTCCAACCCAACAAAGCATAAGGCCTTGGGCTGAGAAAAAAGTGAATGTGTAAAACTTAAAAGTTAGCTATCAGACAGACCCTGGCCTTTGCGGTGACTTTGCCCTCTCAGTTTGATGGGAAAGGGACTGAATTATGAAGTCTGAGACCACAACGAGTAGTGGGCTAACTGTGCGATTTCTAAAGAGTCTCCAAAGGTCTACTGGAAACTCAGTGCAGCAAGCATGTTTGAGATATTTTCGTTTGTTTGTTTGAGACAGGGTCTCACTACGTAGCCCTGGCTGACCTGAAACACTAAGTAGTCCAGGCTGACCTTGAACTCACAAAGTTCCTCCTGCCCCTGCTTCTTGAATGCTGGTGTTAAAGGTGTGTGCCACCAAACCCAATCATGTTAGATATTTAATGCTGTCCTTTAGGGTCAAGCATTGAGACTAGCACATTGCAGCAATTGATAAACACTCGTCTAGTGAATGAATGAATGAATTCTGGCTGTTTTGCTATTTGCACACAAAGGCAGATATGGTATCCAGCTCTTAAGCTCCAGCTGCCGCCCTGTCACAAACAAGAAGGTAGGGATGAACAAACTAAGTCTCAAGCAACTGTAGAAGTCACCTGGGGAAGGTCTAGGACTGAGGCACAGAGACTAGGAGAGGAAAGAAAATCTAACAAGTAAATTCTAAACTAAGCAGAAAATATTCCGGAAGAATTTGAAGGTAACCATAGCAACTACAAACCCCAAGCAGCCCAGGGAACCCTAAAGACAGAGATTCAACTCACACTTACTGCTTAGGAGAAGAGGCATATGCCCATTTCTTGACATAAACCCTTATCACCTCAGTGTCCATTGTTCTAAACATTGCTTGACAATCAACCAAACATTCTAAAACTGGCAGATGGATGACTCAGTGAGGGGAGAGCTTGCTGTTCAACACCAAGACCTGAGTTTGGGTCCCAGCAGCCATGTGAAAGCCAAGTGGCCCCTATCTGTGACCCCAGCGCTTGGGAGGCAGAGATACGTGGATTGCTGGAGCTTACTGGTCAACCAGTCCAGCCATAACAGTGGGCTCTGAGTTCAGTGAGAGATACCATCCCCCCAAATAAGGCAGTGGGTGACTGAAGAAGACCCTGTTGTTGACCTCTAGCCTCTACAAGCACCACAGTGTATTGGCCACTTTTCTGCTGTTCTGATAAAGCACCACGACCAAGACAACTTAGAGAAGAAAAGGATCCATTTGTGCTGACTGTGCCAGGGGGCAGCAGTTGCCATGGTGCAGAAAGCTGCAGCAAGCAGCAGGCACAAGTGGGGACAGGACACTCAGAGTTCACATCCTTTACCATAAGCACAAAGCAGAGGGGCAAACTGCAAGTGCAAGAATCTCTAAAGTCTCAAAGGCCACCTCCAGAGACATGTGCCTCCAACACCACACCTGAACTTCCCCACAGAGCACTACCAACTGGACAAGTGTTCAAACACACGGTCCTATGGGGGACAGTCTCACTCAAACCACCGCGACGACCTACATGGACACGGTGCAGACACAACACACATAACATGACAACCCAGCACTGGACCCAGTGAGAACACTTCTCAGATGGAAGGAAATACATTTTTTCATACACAGAACAAGCAAACCAAACCAAACCAACCAAACAAAAAAATCTCAAGATCTTACAGCCTTACAAACCTACAATACATGAAATGTGAAGTGCCACGGGCAGGAAGATACTATGCAGACAGATACAGTTCACCCCTCAAAATTAGGAATAATGAGAATGAGGGTAGAAGCAAAAACTGGCTTCTGAATCTTCAAACTCACTGAAAGACAACTGTCTAAAGGAAAACTATACATACAGTAGTTGGCAAATTTTTAGCATATATAAAAACAAATGCCAACAGCACAAAAAAGAGACAACAAATTCAACATTTCTGTCATTAGATTCTCTATTTCTTTATTTTCTTTTTGAGACAGGATCTCTCTATTATCCCTGGCTGTCACTATTTAGACGAGGGTGGCCTTAAACACATACAGATCCACCTGCCTCCACCTCACAGATGCTGGGATTACAGGCGTGCGCCACCACAGCCAACTAGGAATCTGACACTATATATAAATCATATATATATATACACACACACACATACACACACACACACACACACACACATATATATATATATATATAATATCAAAGCAACTATTAACTTTTTAAAAGATGTATCAATAACAATCAATAGTTGTGGAAATGAATAGAATGATAATGCATGACCCCAAACCAGACACATAAAGAAAGATGTTTTGGACAGAACCAGCGGAGCTAAAACAACTAGCAAGAAGGAAGACTCAAACTAATCATGTAATTGCATGAAACGTAAGGCTTAGATGCGGGAAATTGCCAGATTAGATAAACAAACATACAAGGTCTTACTCTATGCTAAATGTAAAAAAACAAGACAACGTACGAGCAGCATGACAGAATAATAAGGTGGGAAAGGCCGTGTTCTTTAAAAGGCTCTAGCACCCATGTGACTGCCCAAGGAAACTGCTAATCAAGAAGTATTACTAGGGCATGAGTATTAATATCAGCATTATGCTATTATGAATAACACAAATGTTGTATCTGTGTGATAAAAAGGAATCAGTTCTCCAGGCAGACACAACATTCTAAATTAAATGTATTTAACTACAAATCTTCAAAAATGAGTTTCAAAATAAAACAAAAATGGACAGAAACAGACAAATCCACAAATAAAGCTGGAGATGAGACTCGACAGAACAAGATAGAGAACCATTAAGGACAGGGAGAACGTGAACACGATGTCAGTCGGTCGACCTAACAGACATTACAGCACACCTCATCAAACAACATCCTAAGAACACAGGGCGCCCTTCAACAAGCTCCAGGTTCTGGGCTATCAGACAGCTGAAATACACCTGACAGACCTGATATGATGTAATGCCCACAATCTGACGACAGGAAATTAAAACAGAAATTAATAACAACACTATCTTCATAAAACCCAGTATTTGAAAATTAAACATTTCATTCTTAAAATAATCCATAGGCTAAAGAGAGAGTGATAGGAAAAGTAAAATTACTTTAAATCAAAATGAAAATAAAACATATCAAAACTTGTGGAATAAAACTAAACAATTAGAAAAAATAAGACATTAAGTGATTTTACAAGAAAATGAATTCACTTGAATTTTTTTTTAAATCTGTTTGCCTGTTTTACAACAGAGTCTCGATTGTAGCCCAGGATATCCTAGAACTCCCTGTGTAGCCCACACTCATCTCAAACTCATGGTAAGCTCAGTTTCTCAAGTGCTTGTATTACAGGCATGAACTACCTATACCGACTAAACAGATAGATTTTTAATCGATGACATGTTTCCGTACAACTATTAAAGAGAGGAAGAGTAAGAAGCTCCAAATCAATTTAAAAAAAATCAATAAAATTGAAACTAGAAATGTGACAAGCCAGAGAAAGCAGCACCTGCTTTTAAAGAAGAGCATCTGTGTGAAAAGCACTGGTGAGTCTCTAGGCGCGCTGACCACGGACGAGGAAGGAAATCCCAGTCACTCAGCAAGGAATGAGAGGACATGACCACAGATCTACAGACGCTGACGTGAAGTACAGAAATACAGACCGCTTTAAGCTCAAAAATTCAAATTTTAGGATGAAATTTAGAATAAAAGCAAAGTGGAAACATTTCCCTCCTCATCTTATAAGAGCAAATATTCCCTGACACCAAAATCAGAGAAAGATGTAAGAAAAAAAAAAGCTTAAAGGCCATGGACATTCATAAACTGAGATCTGGAATCCACAACAAAACAGCAACTCAGATATAGCAGTGTATTTCAAAATCGTGATGGGGTGTATTCCACCGGCTGGGAGCACGGGTGACAGTGGGCATCCTCACACTTCCCCTGGGTCTGACTGGGAAAGCACGTAGTGTTCACAAGATGAGAGAATCGACAGTGTTTGAAAACAAAGCAATGTGAAATCCACAGCACATGCAGTCTAAGGGAGATAATAAAATTCAAAATGCTTTCATGACGAAAACTCTCAGCAAACTAGCAGAGGAAAGGAACTCTCTTGATCTGGTGAAGTTTTCTACATCTTAGCGTGACTACACTATATGCTCTCTCCTTAAGACCTAGGAAAGGTGAAGATGTCCATTGTCACCCATGGGTCCTAGCCAGTGTAACACCACTGTGGATGAAAGGGGTCTAGAGATTGGAGATCAGGAAACAAAATGGTCTCTAGGCCTAGATTATACATTTATACCCACAAGTAGTCCCAGAGAACCTACCATAAAAAACTATTAGAATAAATGACTTTAATAACTTCTCAAGACAAAAGAGTCACACACAAAACTACAGACATTTTTTAAAGGAGTAATGAACAACTGGAAACTGCAGAAGCACTGTAAGAGGACCCACATGAACACATAAATATAAACCATGTTCATGGACTAGAAGAACCAATATTAGTAAGACTGTTTCTAATTGTGTTTATGAGCTCAGGGCAGTCTCTATCAATGTGCCACAGCAAAGAAACCACTTTGAGAAAAATAAGTCAGGTCTCATATAACTTATCTGGAGTTAACTATAAAAGCCGTTATAACCAAGGCATTGCAGGGTGGGTGGAGATAGGGCGTATTAAGGAATGGAACCAAGAGTCCAGGGTATGTACGCACGAGTGGCCAGTGTTCTACAAGGCAACAAAGCAACTTAGCAGAAAATGTTCAGCCTTATCAACAAATGGTTCTGGAATACTTGGCCTTCATCTATAAATTCAAAAATAAAAACTTGATCCCTGCACTTCACATCAGGTACAAAACTAAAATTTGAAAACCAAGTCTATTGGTGTCTTCCTGGAGTCAGAGCTGCTCAGGAGACTGATGTGAGACCAGGAACCTGAGACCAACTGGGAGGAAGCATGGAACCCAGTGGTGGAGGAATGCTTAGCATTTCTGCTGGCTTCAGTCTCCAGTAACACACACACACATGCACACTCATGCGCACACACACATGCACACGCACACACATGCATGCACACAAGTGTGCTCTAAAAAGTATAGAAGAGTGTGTGTTGTAAAAACAGAGTTTCTTCCTGGCATCTGTGCAACATCCACACGCTGTCCACATGTCAGACAATCAGACAACAGAAGCAATCTCAGTGGACTCTTGAGAAGAAATGCTTTAAGCAACAATCTAACCACAAAATAATACGAATCAAGATGAACAACAATAGCTCCCAACACTCTGAAAGTCTGAAATGTTCTTTTTCAATTCTTATGGCAGTGGGACTGCAAAGAGAAATCATAAAATAGGCACAAAAGAATAATTTTCAAATAGCGCATATCAAACTCTAAGGAGCACAGCTGAAACAGTGTTAGAACACGGCTAGCATGTGCGAGGTCCTGGGGCTCACCCCGAGCGTCATATAAAACTCGGCATGGTGGCACAGATCTGTGTAATCCCAGCACTCCGGAGATGGAAGCAAGGGATCAGGGTCATCCTTAGCTACACAATGAGTCTGAAGTGTCAGGACTGCCTGGACCACTTGAGACCTGTTCCATAATTGACTGACAAACTGAATGACTAAAAAAGCCAGTAACCCTCTAGGAATTTACCCTATGTGTGCACTCCAGGAGTAAGATGTACAGTGGCAGAACATCAGCTCACCCTATGGGGAATGCGGGTCTTTGCAGGTGTGATTATGGCTCGCCAGCTGAAATCAGCCTGGATTAGCCAGGTGGACCCTAACTCTAGGGGCAGGTGTCCCAGCGAGAGACAAAGGAAGACCAGGATACAGGGCAGAAGACCATGCGTACATGGGGACAGAGATTGCAGTCACAGTCACCAAGAACCAACGGTGAGACCCGGGCAGGTGCTCCAGAGCCTCTGTGAAGACACAGCCTGTGAACCTGTGACTAGACACATCTGACTTATTTACAAGGGACACTCAGGAATGCATGGCCAGGCAAAAGAGAACCCAAAGGGCAGAATCAAGTGCCCTCATTCTCAGCCACCCACTGTGTGACAATTTATTACAGACTCCACAGGAAACTAATATACTCCTCCATGGCACCCCTCCCAGCACTCCCTGTAGTTGAACAGGACTTGAAATTCCAAGAGACCCATAAAATTCAATATGGTAGAAGCTCACACTGTTACAGAGAACCCTGACACAGCACCAACAGCGCACACACACTAATGGAAGGACTTGTTAGGGACAATTGAGAAAGCGGTTGATAAGCAGAGAAAAACCCTAGAGAAATCTTTGCAAACTGGGGTGAGATGCTGCCTGCTCTCAGGCCCGAAGACAAAGGGCAGAGTCCTGTGGAGGACACAGCTGGCCAGAGGCAACCTTACACAGAGGGGGCAGACAAAAGTCCCGCTGCTTCCCCGTGAGGAAGTTCACGGCTGGGATCCTGGAAAAGGGCATGGCGGAGAAGGCAGAGAAGCCGCACAGCAGAAGCACAAGGCGGAGCACTTTTGTGTGAAAGCCAGGCACAAAATGGTCTGCCCAGTGACACCATGTCAGCGAGAAGGAAAAGCCGCGTGTTCTTGGCACTAATGACATGTGAACAGTGCATGAAGATGACCATGGAAGTGGTCATTTTGATTCCCATTGTGCACCTTTGGAAGCTTGAACTATTTTCAAAGCAGAAACATTCTATTCACAGTCAAACTATAACCTTTAATTTTTAAAAGTCCACTATTAATGGTCTTTACCAGACCTTGTTTATAATAATAGTAAAAAAAAAATTTAGAAAGCGATAGCCAGTGCCTGGCTCCTCCTAAAGGGAGGTGGAGACCCAGCAAACTCACCTGTCGGGCAATGCCTGCAGCACTGTGGGCATCAGAACTCCGGAGATGGCCTTGTAGAGGATGGAGTCACACACACCCACGATGTTCACCACCGTGGAGGAGCCTAGCACAGGCAGCATGTGGGGCGGCATTCCTTGCCAAAAGTGCAGAAGGAAACTCTGAACCTGCATTGACCCAGAGAGCGCAGCGGTCAGACAAAGCCTTGCAACACCACCTCCCCACGGGGAAGTAGGACTCTGGAGCTGCAGGCTGTGCTGCCCCAGCTTGCGAGGATGCTTCGAGGACTTCTGCCCGCTGTCCACTGCTAGACACTTGTCAGCCCTGCAGCCTGGTGCTGGACTTCCTCACTGTAAGCTGAACTCCAAGAGTCAGTTAAGAAAGGAAGATGGACACTGTTTATTGAAAAGGTCAGAACGCAAACACCCATTAGTCTCTGAGTCCCCTAGTGGCTCCTGGGTGCTCTGGGAAGGAAGAGAAAAGATGTGGTAGTTACAGGTTGAGAGCACAGGAAGTGTTTGCTGCCTGCAAAAGTATCCTAATTCAAACGTGTGTGCCAAAATCCTGGACAGAGTGCAAGGAACTTCTCATATCCCAAACTCCCATTTTCTCAGTGTCTGGTTTCCTTATGGAAAGAGAGGTGGTGACACATGGGCAGAAGATAGGAGGGCACATGACACACGTGACACATGGACAGAGATAGGAGGGCACATGACACACGTGACACATGGACAGAGATAGGAGGGCACATGACACACGTGACACATGGACAGAGATAGGAGGGCACATGACACACGTGACACATGGACAGAGATAGGAGGGCACATGACACACGTGACACATGGACAGAGATAGGAGGGTACATGACACACGTGACACATGGACAGAGATAGGAGGGCACATGACACACGTGACACATGGACAGAGATAGGAGGGTACATGACACATGTTACAAATGGGCAGAAGATAGGAGGGCACATGACACACGTGACACATGGACAGAGATAGGAGGGTACATGACACACGTGACACATGGACAGAGATAGGAGGGTACATGACACACGTGACACATGGACAGAGATAGGAGGGCACATGACACACGTGACACATGGACAGAGATAGGAGGGTACATGACACATGTTACACATGGGCAGAAGATAGGAGGGCACATGAAACACATGCGATTGTCCTTTTCCTTTGTCACCAGGGCCCTGAGTGAGCAGGGCTCTGCTGGACGCTCATAGTGGAGTCACTGTTATGGTGAAGCAGGAACTGGAGGCTTCCTGTGGGTAAGCAGATGGCTGAGGGGATGCTCCAAGCAGCACTCTCTGCTTGGAGCATCCCCTCAGCATCTCAGGTAGGGTTTGAGACCAGGAAAGGGGAGCAGAAGAGGGCAGCCCCATGTACACAGCACTGATCCAGTGTGGGACACATAACCTGGGCTTGGTGCTTTGGAACTAGTATTTGTATTTTCACTGTGTGTCCTGTTTTCTAATACAACACTGCTAATGATAACAGAGCCTGGAATCCTTACTGCCACTTACAGAGTTACCAAGTTCGTCGCCTTTGGATCGCTGCCGGGCTCTGGATGACGGACTTGGGTGTTACTGTGTATATAAGGTTTCTTATTACATGGTAGCTGGGGTCTGGCTTATTCCCTGGGCCATGGTTCTCTCTGCTGCTTCTCCATGGCTTCCTGTCTCTGCCTGGTGGTCTGCACCGCCCTGCAGCCCCTGCCAGGATCAGGGCCTGTCTTTACCAACACTCTGTCATCTCTTCTGGTGCTATGCCTACAGAGCCAGGCAACGGGAGAAAGACAAGGGATATGTCGCCTGACAAAACACAAGGACTCTCTGGGATATTTTCCACTGCAGTGACAGAGTTCCGCGTTCATTTAGAGGCCAGGATTCCTCCCTCTAACTGAACGTCCACATCCAGTCCTCAGGTGCTACCGCTGCCTCTGCCACTGTCTCTGACTAAAACGATGCTATCCTGAAACTCTGAGGCCTCTGGTGAGGTACGAGGCTTTGTGGACACGAGGATTTTAGTGTCCTTCCGGTCAAACAGGTGCCTCGATTCTCTTTGGCTTTTCCCTCTCTGTTCTTTCCTTGAATGTAATACCCTAGAGCAGAACTAGAGAGGACGTCTCGCATTTAAAGATGGCCCTGCTGATGGGATTGGCAGGAAATGGAGAGCAGGCCTTGAGGGAGGAGGAGGGTAATAACCCCAAAAGCAGTAAGGTGGATGATCTCGGGACAAGGCTGAAATCAAAATATTATTTAGCCTCTCAGAATCCGTATGTGTAGGTGTGCCGATGTGCTGGCCAGATGGCCCTCCTAATGTGTCACCGTCTAGTCAAATCAAGGGAAATCCAATGCCGCCTGATCTGCACAATGACCTCAGTGAGACAGGGATAAGGGCAGTGCCTGCCTGGTAGCATCGCTGGGAAGGGTGGGTGGGCCAACGGCTGTCAGGGGCTTCTAGACACTGGGCCCTGCACCTGGTGGGAGCTCTTGAAGTAGGAGCAGTGTGAAGTCCAGTATTGTAACAGAGCATTCGCACCATAGCGGTGCTGACCTACCTCGTCAAAGTTGGCTCTTATGACAGTGTCCAGTATTCTCTGACAGTGTGTTCTGTACATCATAATGAAGGTAGACACCTGCGGGGTGAGTGAAGGATCAGTGAATAAGGAGACATTCCATACAGTGGGGCTGCCCTGGGATCGCAGCCTTGACACCATTTGTTCCACTGGAGGAATGGACTTCCTGAAAGGCGGGGGGGGGGGTGTGATAGCCCTTAAAGTGATGCTGGCTCCCCGCTCTGTGCTCACGTGGCACCCTGCAGTACAAAAGCACTGGTTTGACCCTGCCCCATCTTCCACCCTGAGACTCTGGGCTCCAGGAAAATCAAACTAACGTGGTTTTCACACTCATGCGTCCAGCGCACTGTAGAACGCTTAGCACATGGTACAGTAGGGCTAGGGGTGGAGGGGACTCAACTATTCTTGTGGCTGTGACATTAAAAAAAAAATAGAACCAAGTCATCATTTGCATATGTGCTTCTGCAAAAAAAGCATTGTAGACATTTGGAAATTCTCTGAACTCTATCAGAGACAGAGAGAGAAGAAAGGAGGGAGGGAGGAAGGAAGGGAGAGAGGGAGGGAGGAAGAGAGGGAGGGAGGAAGAGAGGGAGGGAGGAAGAAAGAGAAGGAGGGAGGGAGGGAGGACGGACAACCATCCCCAGCAATTACTTTCGATGAAGTTACCTTTTCCTCAGGAAGACTGGCTGGCAGATTCAGGTCTTTGACATTTGGAAAGTCTGGCAGCAACGTCCCAAGCTTGGACCGGGGAGAATACGCCACTGTCTGTTTGGTCACTTCTCTCTTGCCTGTCTCGCTCACCCAGGCAGCCCCTTTCTTTGAATACATCACATCGTAATACTGGGAGCTTTCCTTCACTGCTATCCCATAGTAATGGTACCTGGGCCACCGAGAAAGAGACAGATAGGGGCATACATGGATCATTATTACTACTTGGGGGGCTCCTGGGTTGGAGAACGTTGCTCAAAACCAAGGATGACTGGACACATCCAAGCCAGGGCTGAAAGAGTTAACTCTTCTATAAGGCTTGACATCCCTGAAATCTACAATTAAGCCTAAGTTCCACGTTGCCAGCCATCAATCACGCAGGTAAAAATAACTAAAATTGCCTCCTACAGAAAATGTTAAGTCAAATACTTTGCAAAGCAAAAAAGGGAAGAGAAATTTTCCATTTATACCTAATCTCTAATGTCTACCAAATACCTTCCCAAGGGTACCTACCACCTCAGTGTCCCCTCTCTGTGGGGATCCAGAGCAGAATGTGCTCATGTATCACCAATAAAAATGTACCTGGGCCGTGGTTATCTTTTTCAGTAAAGGCTAGTCTCAGGAACCTACGATCTGTTCATTCTTATTTTATTATTATTAATTTTGAGACTAGGCTTGACTGTGCAACCCTGACTGGCCTGGAACTTGCTATTTAGGCTAGGCTGGCCTCAGACTCTCAGACAACTACCTCAGAGAGTCAGTCGCCCGAGTACTAGGATTAAAGGCATTTGCCTCCACACCCAGCAAAAGCTGCAGTTTTAAGAAGATACATTCCGTGTCTCATTTGACACTGAATGCCAAAGACCAGAACCTTTTCTTAACTCACAATAGGCATGATCACAGACATACTTTCAGTTATGACTAAGGAGGGACAGCAGGAGGCTGCCTTTGCTGTTGGTGGAGGTGGTGGGGTTTGGGTTATTGGTTTATCTTTCCGTACTGAGCACTTAGGTTCTGAACACTTCGCAAAGTACTTTATTCACATTAATTTGAAAATAACCTTCTTCTGAAATGAGGATTGCTGCAATCATTCTAAAGATGAGAAAAAATGAAAAAAAGAAACGGCAAGCGATTTGCTCAAGGGCGTAGGGCAATTTCAGGCAAGGACAGGCTGTGGGCCAGTCTGTTTGCCCACACAGCCTCTGTGCGGCACTAACGGCGAACAGGGTGTGCCTCAGAATTACAGACATGCAGGTTCCTAGACCCCTTCCCAGAACCCACTGATTCAGAACATTTGAGAATGGGGCCCACGAACCACTGCCTACCAGATTGAGGGCCACGTCATTTCACAATCTCCCCACGAGGCTAGGAAGAACTCACATTTTACAGTTTACAAACAGAAAGCCAAGGTCTAGAGAATTTACCACCCAGGTGAGCGGGCAGCAGAGGCAGGCTGTGAGCCTCTAATGGGCTTTGCACCTCTGAGTCAGTCAGTGATTCCCAAGCTTTATTAACACTAAGAATCACCCACAGAGCACACGGCAGCATCCTGACCCCCAAGATTCCGAGTTAGCGGTCTAGGGTGGAGTCTCGCAGCGCAGTGGTAAGGCTAGGGTCATCGGGGGCCTCGTTTTCAGAGACACCGGTCAACACATCAGCTACTCTTCTCTATGCACAGACACATGGCGATGGGTCCAAGGAAGCACTTTGAGTCCTGGGAGAGGTTTCACTGGGAGGGAGAAATGGGGGCACTGTAACCTTCCCTCTCACAGCCCCCTTCCTGCTGGTACCATTCTGTGAAATTTCTGCCCAGAGGGCAGCTCGCCTCCATCTGCATGCCTCCTGGGATGAAGTACTCGGGCCCTCTGAAGGCAGCCCAGCTCATTTTCAGCCGATGGAGTTACCACAAAGTTCTTTGTGTTGAGCTAATATCGACCGTCTGGGTCTTCTACTCCCCAACTGTCACATAACTGCCTTTCCCTCTGTGGGCCCCCTGCGGGGGAGGGGCTGGCTCCAGTGACTCCAGAGGTACCTTCTGGAGAGGAGACAGTTGTAGCAGACTGCCTTAGCTTTAAAATGTTGCTTAGAACTGCTTGAAGTCAAGGTAGTCATAACTTAATATGACATTATGGAATATTTACAACATTATAAGACAGCTAACTTCTTGATTAACCACGCATGTTGCGGAGATCATAAATTACAGTACAGTTACTGTTCTGGTCTCGTCTCCTCTTGGTTTTGCTAGTTCGGGTCTGAAGGGAGTATTATCGGTCCTCCTTAGCCATACCTATGTTTGGTCTATCAAAGTGGGTTTGCTGAGGGATTTGGGGAGGCCACGCTGCAGCAGGAGACTCCTTTGCAGCCTGAAGCACCTTGCTGCCTTTAGATTGGTTGAGGAGGTGAACTACATGGAAGGATCCTCACGGAAGTAGTAGAACAGGTCTCTGAGAGCGCAAAGCTTCAGATACAGGTGCTGCCCAGTCTGCTAACGCGTGGGTTAAAGGAAAAGAGATGGGCAAAGAGCAAACAAGCTCCTGCGGTAGGACCGTTCTCCAAGTGCACGCAGGGCGGGAAACACGTATGTTCTGTTTCGGCCCTTTCTGTGTCAACTCTACTGTTCCCTCTTAGAAATCAAAGTATGTATTGGAGCCAATGGTTTCCAAAGACCACAGGCAAAAGTTTCCATCCAGTCGGCATCCTTTTAATCAACCCAACCCTCCCACCCCCACTTGAAAATGTCTTGCTGTGTACCTCGGGTGGCTTGGTCTTCAAATTCATGTGGTCTGAAACTTCTGCCTCCTGCCTCAGACTCCAAAGTCCTAGGATGGCGGGCAGAGCCACCATGTATGGTTCAAATCTGGCTCAACCAAGATTCTGAATTATTGACTTAGAGATCACCAATGAACAATTACCAAAGAATCACTCTGTTCTTACTGGAGTTGCAACCTTATTTTTAAGTAAAATACCAGAATTTTTCTTTATAAATGAAGTTAGGAAGTTTGTTATTCAATGTAGTCACCCTGGGAAATAAATCATTGAGAAATTATCTTAAGATGTTCTTTATTTATTTAAAAAATTTTCAGGGCATTCCTTTGGGATTTCTCCTAAGAGCTTCTGATACACACACACACACACACACACACACACACACACACACACGCACAGAAAGAGAGACAGAGAAACACATGCACATAGACATAGACAGACAGACATACACAGAGACATACACACAGATACAAGTTGGCACACTCATAGATGCACACATAAACACAGACAGACAGACCACACACACACACGCATGCACACCTACTCTCATTTTCAGACTTTACCAACAAAGGGTTTTCCTAAGTTTGGTAATCTGTTTTCTTCCCCTCCCGCTCCCAAAGCCAACTCTTCACTGGAGGATAAGAATGTCCTGCCCAAAGCCAGTGGTGGTGGCACAGGCCTGTGACCACAGAGGCAGAAGGATCAGGGGTTCAAGGCCTTCTTCTGCTATATATCCAGTTTGGAGTCAGCCTGGGCTATCTAAAACCTGACCTCATTATAAAACCCAAATCAAATGAAAATAAAAACGTAGGGTATACAGCTCAGAGGCCATTGTAAGTCTCAGGGTAACTATGTGGGGTGTGCTTCTGAACACCCCCCCTCAAGACAAGACTTTTAGTCTTATATGGTGATTTAAGGTTTTGATGTTTGACAGTCCATTGTGCTGCCTTGCTGGGGTGGTCAAAGGTCTAGAACACTGCCTAAGAAGAAGGCACCCTCTAGTGGAGCTGCCGTGCACATTAGCATAAGAAAGGTTCTTAGAAGTCTTCCAGCATCAGGAGTTGTTGAACTGGGGCTGGCCAAACTTGTGTGGCCACCTCCCTTTCCCAAGGAACACTTCCGACCCTGAAAGTTTCCAAAATATCTTTAGAGGTGAATCCTGTGTATCTCTGATGAGCAAGACAGGTTGGGTCCCCTTTCTGGTACACACCTGGGAGACAGGTGTCCTCATGGCCTTCACTTCCTCTGGTCCTAAGTGACAGTTCCTCCAGACAGCCTCTCCACACCCTGCCCCCTTCTCATTCTCTACTATGACCTGAAGTCTCCATGTCGGTCTTACATATCAGAATGTCCCATGATGAGACCTGTAATCTCACAATGTGAGAGACTCAGGCAAGAGGACCACGGTGAACTGGAGTTTTCAGAGTAAACTATCTCAGACAAAGGAAGTGAAGCAAACGTTCTTGCTGGAGACGGTGTGTGTCTGTGGCCCACTCTGTACAATCAGAGCAGAGGTTACTCAACTGAACAGTCCGGAAAACATGGTGATGGTCTAAGAAGTCACAGGACTTCTTGAAAATATGCAGAGGAGATTGCTTTACAGAGAACACTTGAGGACAGGCTGGCAAGGGTCAGATGGCAACAAGCAACTGGGCCAAAGGTCCCAGACTTTTGGAAGGCCAGCCTCTCCTCCATGTCCCCACTTAGGCTCAGATCTCCCACCAAGGCCGAGATTCACACTCCAGAGGAGCGGTCTGGGGTCTTCCCTCGAGGCCTAGTGGGTTCTTTGGTGCTTACTTTGACTGTCCTCGGGTTCCGAGTCTTCTGGTGGTTAGCTGAGGAAACTGCTGCCTTATGATCTGTAAGACAATGCAAGAGCCAGTTACCCATCAGGAAAAGAGGGGAGGGCTGGTGTGCGTGTGTGCGTGTGCATGTGTGTGTGTGTGTAAGACAACACAAGAACCAGTTATCCATCAGGAAAAGGGTGGTGGCGGTGGTGTGACTGAAGGGAAGGACACAGACCCTGGTACACCAACTTGTAGGGGTCTTTGGGCACCTTAGAGAGAACTCTGGTATGTGTGGGGGGCAGGTGGACAGCACTTTGGTAGTGGGGCTCAGATTCTGAGCCCTGTATTCACAACACAGAAGCCAGCCTTGTCTAAAGTACACCAGTCCCCCTGGCGCCTGCCATCATACCCGGAACCAAACCACCTTCCGCCCTGTAGCTGGGCCTGGGTACCATCCCCTGCTTCATCCCTATACGCTGGTCCCTTTCCTCCCCACATTTCCCTGCAAGATCACACAGAGGAAGGTCCAGCGCAGATATTGCCAATGGTTCAGGATGAACACTAGTGATAGCCCAGGACAAGAAAAGCATAAATGCTGAGTCAAGAGTTCATGCTGGCTGAAAGAGGGTCATGATTTGGGTTCTGATTTCCCAACCACCCAAGCAAACAAGATAACAATAGTGACAGAGGAGAACCAGCAATCCATCAGGACACACCAATTTCTCAGAAAAGGCAGGGCCTCTCTTGTGTTTAGCCCTGGGAAATTTCTCCTGTGCAGATGGGTACGGCAGTGCAGTACTCCACTGAGCCTTCTATAGCAGATATTATGAAAGAGTAACACTTGGTGCTGTCAAACTAGTAAAAGGCCAGCAAGATGGCTCGGCAAGATGGGTAAACATACTAGTCTCAGCCTGGTGACACGCGGGTTCCATCCCCAGGACCCACGGTGGAAGGAGCAAGCTGCGCTCTGGCCTCCACATGTGTGCTATGGCATGTATATATGTGTATACATGTGTATATGAGCATATATACGCGCCTGTGCATACACACTAAACAAATGTAATAAAAGTTTGAAATCTATAATACACCTAGAATCTTCAGATTCCCAGCGATGTTATTAGTACAGCTGTTCCCCCGGAACAGTTTTACAACATATGTCAGGGGCCACGGAAAACTCAAACTTTCTGGTCAATGAATTCTAAGAAAGTTTCCTAAAGTGAGAACACAGAAGGTGTGGGGCTTCTAATAAGAGAAAAATTAGAAACAGCATGAATACTCCAGGGCAGGGGACTGGCTAAGTACATGCTGTGTATACATTCAATATACGAGTCGCCATAAAAAATCGGTCCCAAAGCCTTTTGATATATCATGACATCGAAACAGCTTTGATGGGATACCAGGTAGACGCACACGTTAAACTAACAGCTTTGATGGGATACCAGGTAGACGCACACGTTAAACTAACAGCTTTGATGGGATACCAGGTAGACGCACACGTTAAACTAACAGCTTTGATGGGATACCAGGTAGATGCACACGTTAAACTAACAGCTTTGATGGGATACCAGGTAGATGCACACGATAAACTCTAGCTATAATTTTTGCTTGTAAAGATGCACGAATGAGCAGATTATGTGGAGAACTAAACTGGGAATTTTCTACGGTGGTTGGGTTGTGGGTAGGACAAAAACTGTGATCCTCGCTGTCCTCAACAGACTGTTCGTGCAGAAAGAAAATAATTTCATTACAAGTTATCCTGATTGATAACAGTAAGGATAATCTCACAAGATGCATCCCAAATCAACCAGAATGTTACAGCGTGGAATTTTCTTTAACAACGTAAACCATTCTCTGTTCCCTGTAAATCACCTCCGATAATAAAAGAAACCAGCGCTGTTTTGTTTGGTTGCTAAGTCTCATTATCACTTGATTTAGGAGGCTGGCTGGATTCTGAAGCCCTGTTCTGTTTATGTCCACGGTATCCCACACAACCTCCGCGGAGCAAACAGGCAAACCTTTGGCTGGAAAAACAGGGTCACAGGCTCATCTACAGACAAGCCACAGGCCACTGGGACATAGGGTCAGGCTTCCCGGAGTCATCTGTTCTACCTCCACGAGCCAATACGAGTTACAATCCAGGTCCTTGTCATTCTTTGTCTGGGAATTCACTGACCAATCTGACCCTACGATCCTTTCCTTTGCCAGTAGTTTGGCATAAGCTGTATGTTGGGATGGTGCCTTTACCATCTTTGTGACCAGTGTCACCGTCTGCTAATTTCCCTAAGACAGCAGGGAATCCTCACTGTCCCCCAACACCATCCCCTATGGACCAGCTGTGTCTCTATGCCCCTTCCAACTCTGCTCTAGCCATGCTATCTCTTACCTGAACCACAGACATTCTCCCAACAGGAGGCCCTGCCTCCAATCCAGCCTCCTAACAGGAGCCATCTAAAAGGCAAATGTGGTCATTTCATTTTGTCATTGGACCTTCATTTGTCATAGGGACCTTCTTCTCCGTGTCCATTCCTTCCAATCCTCATGCCTCTCCCCCAAGTCTCAAGTTGATATCTTTCTTTTCTTTGTCATTACAGACAGATAGACAGACAGAGATATAAATATATGTACAGATATATAAATATAACCTGTCGAATTTAGTTTTGGGTTTCTGTATGTATATGGTTTTAGGGTTGACCACTTTGTATTGGATAACCAATCGGGGGGCTCATGCTCAGGGAAGGCCAGCGTTCCCTCTCTCCGCAGTCATTAGTGTCTGCAATTCTTTGGAGGGTGGAGCCCTACGATCTCCCCCGTTCTGACGGTCACCGCCCAGGCGGTGTTTATGCCGTTGTTTTAGGAGAGACGTCAGTCTCTCAGAAGACTTCCTGCCATTCCGGCTCTCATGATCTTCCCGCCCCAAGCATTTTATCTTATAGTTCCTTTCCTCCTTTCTGTGACCAAAATACATGACACGAAACAATGTGTGCAGGGTAGGGTTTATTTGGTTTATAGTTTGAGGGGATATAGGGCATCGTGGCAAGAAAGGTATGATGGAAGCAGGAAGTGGCTGATTAAGGCTCCCGTGGTCAGGAAGAGAATGAACAGGAAGTGGGGCCGGTCAATAAAATCTCAAGAGGTTCCCTTAGTGACCCACTTCCTTCAGTAAGGTTCCATCTCCCAAAGGTTCCACAGTCCTCTCCCAACGGAGCTAAAAATAAGGCAGGCCAAGTGTTCAAACACAACCAAAACACACCTTCCCTTCTTCAAGTTGTCCAGTTGCCATGAGAAAGTAACGGATACATTTTCTCGTGAAGCAGTGGGTATCCCCACCTGCTCCCCTACTGAAGTTAGTGGTACACTGGGACTAAACAACAGGGCTTGGTGTCGTGCCCACTCGGTCCCAGGCTTGGATTGGGTGCCGTTTGTCACTTTGCATACACCACTTCTGTAGTCGGCACAACGCCAGCGCTGAGCTATTCACCCCCGACACACACACTTGGGAACTGAGCCATCCTACCAATCACATCAGCGCACGAGACCTGAGACATGCGCACTCTGGACTCAACCATCTTACCAGTCACATCCGCTCACCAGACACAGACCTGAGACATGCGCACTCTCTGAGACATGCGCACTCTGGACTCAACCATCCTACCAGTGACATCAGCTCACAAGACACAGACCTGACACATGCGCACTATGGACTCAACGCTCTAGCTCAACCACACTCCTTCATGAGCGAGCGCATCCCCAGGCTGTTATGCCCTTCCTTTAACACCGGCTTTTGCCTCTTTCTCTGGCTTCTGTTTGTTTCCACTCCCTGTGTTTGAGGGACCAATAATTTCTTGTTCACACCCCTTCTTCAGTCACGATTTCTCTGATCGCCTCACTCTGACCCTCTCGGAAAAGCTCTTGTGGCCTCTGCCGTGAACAATATCCATCTTTCCCTGCCCTAAGAAGTTACAGAAAATGGGAAAAAGTCAAGGGGATGGTGAAACCAGTGGATGGTCTAATAATTCAGAATCCATTGACATCCAGAAAAACGGAAATCTGATGATTAAATGCTTCTGTTTGATAAAAATAAAGAAGTCACTAACAGCATTAGCAGGCGTCACTCTGGTCTCTCTCACTCACACACACACAGTGGCCCTCTGACATTCCCCCAGGACTACCTGTCTCAGCAGAAGCTCAAGTTTCATTCTCTGCTTCATCTTCCTTCTCTAAACTTCCTCATGTGAACCGCGGTTCTGCCTACTTTAGGTTGCTCGCAGTGGCATTCTCTGAGGGCGTCTCAGGTGGCCTCCCCCGTACCCTCTGCCTTCTTGGCCTTCCCACTGCTGTGTACTCAGCCTCAGAATATGTATCACTCCTCTGGGGTCGTCCTAGTTCTCTGATGGGGGCAGAATCTTCTCTCTCCAAACCGCACATGTATCTGTCTCATCTTATGGCAACACGCCGGCTTCCTTCGGTTTCTAATGTATCGTGATCCTGTCCATCTCTGCCCATCTCGATCTGCCGGGATCACACCTGCAGTGATCTCACCACTGTCCTGTGTCCAGTCATGCTCCACCATAACCACTTTTCCATGGTGGCTCTGGACAACGTCCAGCCCTACTACGTTCCACTGGCACCGGATGGGGCCTGCCTTCATTCTGGTCACCTCTCCTGAGCTTGTGCTTAAAAAACAAAAAAACAACAACAACAACAACAAAGACTAGAAAAAGTATTTTGCTCCTTCTGCCACATGAGCATCAGGTCTCGTCTGTAGAAAGAATGCCGTTTATCCCATGAACTAGACCTGAGCTGAGCACAGGGCTGAACAGCGAGGGGGTGCCTGGACTGTCTGCTTAGGCTTCATCAGTCAGAAGTAGAGCAAGGATGTGGGACAAGAGATAGCCCACTCAGACAAGCTCCCAGGTCCGGGACTGGAGGGAAGGAGACAAGAGAACAGACGGAACGAAAGGTTTACATTTCCTAATGCCCTGCATCCCCTTCCACGGCACCGAGGCCCTCTTCCTCCGGCACCGAGCCCTCCTCCTCCTGCACTGTCCATTGCCGACAGAATCGGCCCTCCTTGCGTCCACCCTTTTCTGGGTTGTGGGGATCACATTAAATCCGGTGGTCAAGCTTTTGTACGGCAAATGTTGCTTTCCCAAGCAATACATTTGTGGGGTGAGAGTATTTGGTATTTAGTAGCTTAATCCTCACCTTCTTAAGCTTAAGCAAGCAAGGAAACAAACAACAACAATAAAGAAGCCTTTTCCTGGAAATAAGAGGGGAAGTCTGTCCAGAGTTGGGTGTGGGGGATGGGAGGAGACAGGCTGTAATGCATCACTTCTTGCCTGCCCCAGCAGAGTTCGGACTTTTCCCACTCTGAGCAAAGAAAGGCTGTTGCAGGTGGCACCTCCTCCTCACAGCCGCAACAAAATCCTGTGGGAAGGCTTGGCTTCTTCTTCTTTCTTTTTTCTTTTCTTTCTTTCTTTTTTTCTTTCTTTAAGTGTTTCTTATGGGCTGCAAATTACAAATGAGTCTCCTCTCCTTTCACCAAATCATCAACTGGCCCCTGAATCTGAAAGACTGGCATAATTTCGTTGGGAGTATCCAAAAAACCGCAGGATCGGTCCAGCCCCACGAGGGCTGTTCAGCTTTTCATTTCTGGAGCAAGACTCAGCAAACAGTACAACACTTTTGTGGCGCTGTGAAGGTTGAGCTTCGCTGTTTGATAAATGAGCAGACGGGCAGGCAGCCCCTCTTTCTTTATTTGTGTGGATTCAATGAAGCCTGCCTAAAGAACACCGCATGCTGTTCTAGCTACTGATCTAACATTCCGCAGCATCCCAGCCTTCCAAATTCCCTTCAGTCACTCGTGAAGTCCACCCTTCTCTCTTTCAGCCAGTGCAGGCAGAGCTGGGGGCTGGGGGTGCAGGCTGGGGGTGGGAAGTGGGACCGTTTGGAATGGCACTCTTTAGAGCTGCTGGAATGATTTCAGGTGGCACTGGGTGGCTCGTGTGCATGGTCCAGGCTTGGGCAGGCCCAGCATGCTCGGCACCCATGCATAATTTTGTGGGTGAAATTTTTACAGAACACAGGTTGTTGGTGTGCATTCCTGAAACGGCCTGGCCACAGAGTGGCCCTGTGGTGAGATGGGGAAAGGAGGATAGACACCCACGAGCATCACTGAGTGCCACGCACTGTCTAAGGCATGGTCCTCTTGGTGTTAAAAGTGACCCTAAAACATTTCCCAACTGAGACCTGGGATCTAGCGAGTGATCTAATCGCTTGTGTTCACAGCCCCTTGCCAGTGGAAGAGACATGAACAGGATCCCACTGACCTCCCCTGATCTTTAACCTCGCTAACGCTTGGCACCAGGGAGCCAGCAGATGTTCATCAATCGTGTCCATCAATGGTGCATGAAAACCCACTGATCTGTCCTCTTGTGCGGCGCATCAAGAGATACCTCCAGAGCCATGTAGCAAAGCCCCTTGGTCCCTGTCCTCTGCAGACAGGCTTCACTCTGGGCCCTCATCATATGGCCTCCATTGCCTTGGTTCCCAAACTTAGCCACTGGGCTTCTTATTGTTTCTACAGATTCCACACAACAAATGATCTAAAAGAAATCCCAGGGTGACAGAGCAAGTATGAATCCTCCCACGCCCAGGAGGAGACAGGATCCTAGGTACGCGATGAGTCAGACTGTGGGTCCCGGTGCAGGGGCCACTGGGTGTGGGAAAAGAAAGGCTGGCCAAACAGAAATTGAAACTTAAGACCGTAACACACTGTGTTTTATAAGCATTCATTGTGGAAATTTTGAACAAAAATAAGACAGAAGTTGGTTAAGGATCTGAGTCCCACCATTTAAATCTAGAAGTAAAGCGAGCTAGTCACTCTCTGTTTTGACAATAAACCTAGTCCCCCTTTCAGAAGAGGAAGAATTGAAGCCTGTGGTGGGTGCAAACAAAGACTTTGAAACATCCGACCTCTGTGCCTCCTTCAAGTATCTGCAAGAGCCATTTTGGTGGGACATAAGGGTCCAGTCTATAAGCACGCGCACACACACATATATAAAGTGTCACATCCACCTATTTCCTGGATGCCATCCATTTACACAAGAGCTCTGAAGTTCTACTTCCATAGAAAATGCTCCAAGAGAAGTTTCTATAAGAACTTCATGTGGACTGGGAAGGGACAGAAGTAGACTTTCAAATCCCATGTGTGAACGGATGAAGGCGTCTGGGAAGAGCCCAGGGGAGGGGAGGCAACTGTGAACCATGAGGCAGGAAATGTAGTGAGAGCTGCAGGGGTCCAAACATTCATGCGTGAACCAGGGACTGTCCTTAGCGTGACTGGGTGCCGTGTCGCGTGTTAATGAGATGGTGACAGCTTTGGCAGACTCGTTAGAGCGGGGTGACTTACGTAAGGTGCAGGTTAAGTCAAAATATGGAATAATCACACAGACGATAATAAGAAAAGTGCGGGCGGTGATGGCAGTGAGTGTGATGTGGGACATTTTTAGAACAATCGTTTTCAAAATTGCTCAGCAGGAAGAGCACCGAGAAGGGCTGGAACAGTCATGCATTAGGGATGGTATATTAAAAAAAATGAAGTATTAGAGCCATGGAATGTTGCTACGATAAAATGAAATCACAACTGTAACTAACAGACACTGAGTGCTTCTGTTTGCTGGCTTCTGAGCTAAGTGGTATTTACAGACGTTTCCTCCACAGTCCCCAGAGCTGATTTCATAAGTCCACTTTACAGACCGGGAAACTGGGCCCAGAGATGTTAAGCTGTCTGGGTTCTTGTGGCTGGTTAATGCTGGGGTTGAGCTTCAGACCCAAATGACCTGGGAAGTTCTGCAGGGTACTACACTAAGAAAAGCAAATTAACCAGTATGACTTCATATGTTGATGTGAAGTCACATGGACAGTGGGTACCATAATCTAAAGGCTAAGGAAAATATATGCTAGCGTTTAAAACAGAAAGACACTCTGTCTGTAAAATTAATTTTTTCCTTTGAGTGATGGCAAGATATCATCATGAAGACCCCTTGGTATGTCTTCAGGACACTTTCATTGCCTGCATCCATGGACATGTGAGTAGCCCCTCTTCCCATGTCAGGACAGGAAGGAGGTGGGCAAAATGGAGGGACTCTCAAAGGGGGAGTTCTTATTTCCATCCGTGTTCCACATATATGTAACTGCTGAGCATAGATCCACATATATGTAACTGCTGAGCATGGATCCACAACCACATAAAGCTGTTCCCACCACTGAGCAAGGTTGGCCAGCAAGAAGGAAGACGCCAGACCTTGGAGGAGCCACCCCCACGGTCCGACCTCCGAGTGACCTCTATAGTTCATTCATACCTCACCTTTCCCAGTGACTAAATTCACACAAACACAGCCCTCTGGAGTTCGACTTCCCGTGCCTGGTTTCTTCCCATCTTACTGACGTCAGCACACCACCCATCTCAGCTGGCGTGGGCAGGGCAACCCTTCTGCCAAATGGCCTCTTCATGCACTCAGATCACACTGTCAGAACTAATGCCCTTTCCAAGAACCCCACAAACTGTGGACCATAATTGTGTCACTCTCATGGTCTCGAGTGGTCATATGCACCACCTGGGCTACTTTTAACTGACTTATCATCAGAGCGTTGACAGACGGCCCCGTCCTGATGACTCAGCTTCCTCTGTTCAGACCTGAAGGTACTACAAAGGTGACGATTGGGAGAAGCCAGGATTTGCATTTGCATTTTGATCAGTCTGGGATGGTGACCTCTGTGATGCTGAACAGTGGCGGGGAGGGGCAGCTACATCTGGCCGTGGGGTCCGGTCGTGAAGGCAGAGAGCTAGAATTCAATGGCGTGCGATGCTGACACACGAGATGTTCGACAGCTCCTTAGGAAGGAGGCTCTGTTGGGGAGAGTGTGCCCGACTGTAGCATGAGTAAGGCCCTAAGCATTTTTAAGGTGGGAGATGCTAAGCTGTGCTGCGCAGCAGGTTCTGTGTCCTAAACACATGTCTAACTGATTTTCATCTTTCAGTAGCTGTATGTTCACATAACCCCACTGTAAGTCAGAGAACACGGTCACACCCTAGAGCTCTCAGCCCTGGTTCCTCGCCATAACTGAGATACAAGTGTCGGGGATAGCCTCAGAGAGATAAAAATTGCTATTTCCTCCTTCTCTCTCCTTCTTATCAAGAACTTCAGGTAAAAGTAAAACTTGTTTTTAATCCACCCGCCAGATGACACTTTGTTCAGAATGCTAGCCCAGCGATACACTAAATCATACATCTGTCTATGTAGGTGCACACGTCAGGGGGTTAATGATGGCAGGGTGGCGATACAGAGCAGGAGGGGAGGAAGGAGGACGGTTGCAGGGTGCCCGTCCATAAGGTGTCATGGTGGCTTGATTAACTGTAAACACACACTGTAAATTACGGGCGAGCACAGTTTTTTTTTAAAAAGCACAACTGATACAAAGCCAAATAGAGAGACGAAAGCAGGGTGAACTGTCCGCTGCCCAAGCAGGGACTGAGTTCAAATCCCCAGTACGGCTAAGTGCAGCTGCAGTCCCACTGCGCGCGAGGAGACACGTGGGTCCCTGAAACCTGCTGGGCACCCAGTCTAGACAGTGTGCTCCAGTTCTGTGAGACAGCCTGCCTCACGGGATAAAGTAGAGAGCAGCAGAGGAAGACACGGTCTCCACACACATCACAGGCACTTATGGACACAGCCAAACATGACCGTAAAATATACACACACTTACAGAGTAGTGATCCAGAGGCTGAGGTGGTAGGATCACCGTAAGTTCAAGGCCAGCCTGGCTTACACAGGAAATCTGAGGCCAAACGGGGCTAAATAGTAAGAGTTTAATTAAAATGGTTAATTAAAAATAATTAATTAGGGCAAGGAGGGGAAACTGCCCTGGTGACTGAAGTACTGTGTAGCCTGTACCTGCAGGCATGAGGACCTGACTTCAGATCCTCAGCATCCACGGAAAAGCTGGGTGTGGGAGGCTGGAGCGACACCTTGGCAGCTCAGAGTATCTGCTGCCCCTGCAGGGCATCTACTGTTTGGTTCCTAGCTTGCACAGATTGATGGGATTCAACACCTCCTCGTGGCCTCTTCAGGTACCCACATGCATGCATGTGTACACACACGCACAGGTTAAGTAAATAAGAATGAAAATAGAGTACAATAAAATAAGACGTGAAATAACCGGGCATAATGGCACATACCTCTAACCCTCGCATTCAGAAGGACAGCTGCAAGTTTGAGGCTGACCTAGTATACAAAGTAAGACTTTCTAAATAAGTAAATACACATAGATAAATAAATACGTAGACCAAACTGTAAACGGTGAGAAATAGCAAAACACAGAAATAGAATAAGGAGTGAGGACAACGAATAGAAAACTAACAGATGTGGTAACTGCTCCAACTGTGCCAATAATCACTGTGAGTGAGCGTCACTCAGCAACTGCACCAACCAGAGAGAAGCTGCAGGTGCTGGGCAGGCAACGCACACTGTAGATTAGCTCCCGGGAAGCCAAGGCAGGCAGATCAGGACCCGAGGCCAATGTGAGCTGCACAGAGAGCCTGGGCTGTGCAGAGAGATCCTAGCAAGACCCTGAGAAAGAGACAAGATGTCGGGGAGAGATGGTTTGCTTGTTGAAGTAAATAAAGAAACAAGATCCAACTATGTGTTGCTTATAAAAAAAAGTTTTAAATACAAAGATGCTTAGAGATGAAAACGGGACGGGGAAGGAATGCCAAGATAGCAGTGATCAAACGGGCAGGGAGCTGCACTGATTTCAGAAAGCACAGACTTAAACCAAGGAGCGCTGTCTAGCATAAAAGTGACACACGGACCGAGGGGCCGATTCACCAGGAAGGGGCAGCAGTTCTTAATGCTGCTCAGAACAACAGAATAGCGCACTTCTTTTCAACACTGTACAGAAGGCCTCGCTACCTAAAGCAATAAGGCAGGAAAGGAAAATAAAAGAGAGATCAGGAAGAATGAACAGAAGGGTCCTCATCCACAGATAGCATGATTGTCTACGAAAAAAATAAAGATACATTGAGAAACAAACAAAAAACAATTTTTTTAAATTAAAAAGAAATCATAGAAGTGTTGCAGGATATGAGGTTAATACATAAAAGCTTTTTCTACAAACCAGCGATGAACACAACACTGCTTGTGTTGACACTCTTAAAGATGAGCAGTCGTGTAAGCCAGTTAGATGTATAGGATCTATAAGAAGAAAACTCAGTGGAAAGAGAGTCAAGGAAAGCTACATAAATGGAGTGGTATTCCACATGCATGGATAAGAAGATACATACAACCTGATGAAGATTTTAGTTCTTCCCAACATGGTGGACAGATTAATTAGAATCCAACTCAAAATCCCAGCAAGTATTTTGTAGTTATTATCCAACTACTTCTAAAGTTTACACAGAGAAGTTAGAGACCCAGAATAAGCAGTATACTATTAAAGAACAAAAAGAAAGGACTGGCAATACCTGACCTCAAGGCTTACTATGAAGGTACAGTGATCATGGCATTCTAGTATTGTCAAAAGAATAGACAAATAGATTAACAAAAAGAACAGACAGCACAGAGGCAGACTTTCTGTGAGGGTTACCCTTCGTTGTCACCCTGACAGGATTAGAATCACCCGAGGGTGTCTGTGAGGACATTTTAGGAAGGTTTAACTGAGGTGGAAGGACCCACCCTGAATATGGCTGGCACCATGTCATGGCTGGGGGAGGGGGAGGCTCTTGGACGGAATAGAAAGGGCCTACCAAATGGAGAGCCAGCGTTCATGTCTCCCTGCTTCCTGACCACAGACCAGCTGCACCCCCTACATGTCGCCATGAATTCCCTGCCATGACAGATGCTACCCTAAAGCCCAGAGCCAAACTAAAGCCACTTGTCCAAGTATGTTGTTACACGCCCATGCGTGAGGGTGCACCCACACAGTTACACACAAAGCACACATGAGCATGTACATATGTACAAAAGAGAAAAGAGGTTAAGGATGTGAGGTCACAGAAAACGACCTAAGCCACTAGCAAAAGCCCGCTTCCGCGTCCTCTCCACTTCCTGAATAACCCCAGGACCCAAGGTCACTGCAGCTTTCCCAGAAGCCAGTGCTGTGGAGTTTGGTCAATGGTGAGATGTCTCAGGCCTCGCTTGTGGCAACGAAACCGCTGCCTTCATCTTTAGCAACAGTGTTTTCCAGCCAGGCTGCCCTAGGGACAGCTTCAGAGCGGACATCTGACTCATTGCTTGCCAGTCCAAGGGGGGGGGGGGTGCTACCAATAGAGTCTCCCTTGAAAATGAAGAAATACCAAACTCTAAGTTAAAAGTTCACAGATTAATCATAAGTTCGGATGCCCCTGCTCAAGGGCAGGCTGTACCCCAAGGTTTGCAGAAACTGGTTCCCTTCTTGGGAGGAAATGGCAGCAGTAGAGTACAGGAGTCTCAGGATGGGCAACTGTGTGTTTGAGATTTCAATGCAGCAAACTCATCATGGACCCTCAGCAGACATCTTCTGCCCCCGGCAGCTGGAAGGACAGTCAGTCCCAACTGGAGTGCGTTTGTACTGTTGGCAAGGCGGATGCCCAGAGTACTTACGATCTTAATAATAAGGACAATTCCTTGCATTCAGTCTGATGACTGAACATAGATGTCTCTTAGTGTTTGTGTTGGAAGCTTCTGGCACTGAAATTTGTGGGGAGGAAGCTCCCCATTCAGAAAACTATTTGAAGACATCTGTGCGGTCAAATGTGTCAGCAGAGACCAAGAACCCCAGAAGAGAAGGAATTTGGCAGGAGGTGTCTCAACAAGGAAAGGGAGAGGAAAATGGGCCTGGGAGGGAGTTCAGAAGGAAAAGCTAAGAAACGCAGGGCAGAGAGGGGTTGGGATTAGTGGGAAGGAGCTGAGGACTAATAAACTTGCTGATGAAGAAGGCTTGATCCCAGCCTTGTCGAGAAGTAAAGATGTCTACGAACTTCACAGGGGTTTTCTGTGGGCTGTCACATGAGAAACAAAAGGACACCATGCTTCATCCGTGGTCCATTGGTGTCTGGAACAAGAGCTGCCCCGTAGACTCCTCCGTGACGATGAGGGGCCATCCAATATTGCGGTCTCTGGTCAGGTGTTGCTATTTGTAGTGCAGCCAATACAACTGCTGGAGGACCAAACTTTGCTTTTGCATAAATTTCAAAGAGTTAGATGCTGTATGTGGCTAAAGACACCAGGCTGAAGAGCACAGGGGTAAGGAGAGATGGCACAGACTGCAGGAGGGGTCAGAGGTCGGGGGGCTTCTAGACCACAAACCTCTGGGGATTTGACCACATCTTGAACGGAGCTTGAGGCTTAAAACGGGAATGGAAGTGAAGAGCTCAGAGGGAAGGACAGACTTTAGCCAAAGTCCTCTTGAGGAAGAGTTCAAGGACACGCCAAGATGACCGCAGAGCTGAGGAAGTTTTCGTTTTGTTTGTTGTTTTTAAAGAGACCCTCCACACGAGCAAACCAATAAATGGTTTTGGTTTTCTTTACTTCCTAATTTGAGCTAAAAGATGGCTGCTTGCATCTGGACACAGAAACTTCAAAGATGAACTCATAACACCAACAGTTGTGGTCACAAGCAAGAGGTGGTTAAGATAGATCTGAGTTGCTGGGTGACTAAACCATTTTCCAGCCCGCTGATATCTCACCAGACCTTGTTGCTTCCCACAAGGAGACGGAGGCTCAGAGAGGTTGCATGTTGAATTCTTAGAAGCTGCCCAGGCTGCCCTTCTATCCATACCTACCTGGCCTTTCTGCTATAGCCACTTCATGAGGATGCCAACACAAGCCTGGTGTCATGGGAGTCATAAAACACTCTCTCTTCCCTCACTGCTGGGTCCGAGCCCCTCAGAGCAGCACACTGGACGCCCTCCCTAGGTCCTCCTATCACTACCTAACACGGCACCTGTTGTACATTAGAAGTAGTACCACTTCCAGCTGAGGGCCCTGGGACCACCAATGTCATAATCCAGGATGGTTTCTCAGTCTCCCCAAGGCACGCATTACCAAGCCAAGTGCCTCTCCGGTCCCAGGCTAACCATCAGACATAGATGCATTTGTACACTTGTATCTGCCTCTTGTAGAAGAGACATTACTTTATGTAAGTGAAATACAAAGGAAAGACAGCAGAGACCTTCAACTTCTTGCTTCATAATACTCCTGAATTGATTGACATTTTTATAGTCAGGTATTACCAAACCCTGCAGATTGCTTTCTTCTGGGGTTTGATTTGGTACTGCTTTGTTATAACTGTGTGAGGACTTTGCAACCAAAGATCACAGCGAAGTCACGCAAGTGTTTATTTTAATAACTTCATAAAATAAGAATTAGGATGTTTTAAATCTGTGTGTTATGGGCCAGCAAAATGACTCAGTGGCACCTGCTGCCAAGCCTAAGGGTCTGAGTTTTAATCCCAAGACTCAATGGAAGGAGAGAATTCGATTTTCGCCTCTCTCTCTCTCTCTCTCTCTCTCACACACACACACACACACACACACACACACACACACAAATACACTAAGTAAAATGTACTTTTTTAAAGATTTTAAGTATGTAGATTATCTAAAGTTGGGGAGCTTAGACTGACCTTCCCAAAGCTGGCCGCGTTGACGGGCTGGGTGTCATTCTTCTCACAGAAATCCAGGTAGTGCATGTACAGGGCACTACGAGGGATGCAGACGCCCTCGGCGATCTCATAGTTCTCCTCCAGCCTAGAGAAACAGACACTCAGTGAGAAGAGCAACAGCAACCAAAGGTCTCAGCTCCCCTTCCTTCCGGTCTGGTAAGGCCTCAGAGACAGGACTCTTCCTCCATGATGAGAAGCCGGGGCCACCTATCGCGTCAACAGGTTCCTTTGTGTTTGGTCCTGGTTACTTTTCCAGCCCAAATTCCAGTCCCTCTACTATGAGCTGACTTGGCCTGGCCACACTGGCGAGAAAGGTCCCTTCAGACCTTTAAAGCTACGCTAGAGCTGGCAAGAGCCCTGCTCAGCCAGGCTTCAAACCATACATTCACTTTGAAGGCATTTCTAACAGGAAGATGTCACAGGCTGTGTGTCAACACCCTAAAGCTTTTTCCCTCGACAAGAGTGGCAGAGAGGAATTATCTGAGAAAACTCATGGACAGGCAGAGGTGGCACAGCTGGACAGTCACTGGTCACTGCCAAAGGGCGACTTCATGATCCTAGTAGAGTTGACTTTTGGTTACACTAGGGTCTTCTTCCTCTGTGAGGTATTCAGGCTGGTAGTGCTATAACCTGTACATTCCTGAGTGCAGGTTAGGGGTTCTGTGGAAGAAAATGTCCACTCTCCAACTGGATTCAAGTCCCAACCTCTTTGTTTATTGGTGTGGTGACCGTGAGCAGGTTACCTAACCTCAGGCCTCAGTTTCCCTTCAGAAGTGATAACTGGTGACTACCTTTTAGGGTGGCTGTTGATATCAAACAAAGTGGTATGTGTATTATAAGTACAGGGCCCAGATGTCCTGTGAATGGCATTAGGAGTCCTCAGTTTTCTTTTCCATGAGACACTTTGCAGTACCTACGTATCCCAACTCTGTGATAGACATTGAAGACACAGAATAATTCTAAGAAAGTTTTGAAGTTTTTTTTTTTCAAGGAAACAGAATTTAGGAATCCAAATATTCTGCCTCCAATGACATCAATCCGTCAGAGGGTTAAGGCACCTCTTCCCACATCCCTGCTGTGGAACATGACACCTTGGAGGAGCCTGGGGTACACACAGCTCATTAAACACTCCGACAGAAAACAGTTCTCCTATGGTCACTGGATTTTTAGGGAAACCATTCAAACACAAACAAACAAACCTGGAATCAAGTTTAGGGGACACCGTGATGAGTACCTGTTTTCCGGGATTTTTTTCCTTGCTCTTGTTAAAATAAGGCATGATTCTTAAGCAATGGAACAAATGTCCTCAAGTAGCTGTAGCCTCACTCTGAGGGCACTTGCCAGAGAAGTGGTCCAGCAGTGTCATAACTCAAGTAGAATGAGGACACAACCTCCCAAGGGGTCCCTTGAAAGGGTGGCACTCATTGAGCTCGTTCCAGCACAAGACTGAAAAAAGTCAGCTCAACCATTTCAAACCTCATGCATGAATCTGACCCCAGGGATGCAGGCAATGGCAGGGCCAAGTGCTGAGGGGTCCCGGCCATTCAGACCACGGCCCTCTCTTCAGAATGGGCCTCTGGAGTAGTTCCTGATTCGCAGGTTCCAATAAAAATACCTCAAGCAATCCTTTCTGGAGGACCATCTGGTCACCTCAGAATCCATGAAGTCCCACATATCCCTCAGCACAAATAGGTGTCTCGTGTTTGATGGGTGGATCATTTCAATTTTACTCATTCAACAAATGCGTATTGACCTTATCACTCTCCAGGCATTGGGGCCATATCATGGTGAGCAAAATGGTCCTTGACGGCATATGGTGAACAGATTCATAGTAAACAGAGGGATAGAGATGGGGTCTTTAATTCAACACACACTTTCTGAGGGCTGAGCAGTGATCTCAACATAGGGAAACAGACTTTAATTCAACACACACTTCCTGAGGGCTGAGCAGTGATCTCAACATAGGGAAACAGAATCAGGATGGTATGCATGTTCACAAAATGTTCCACATTAAAAAATAAATAAATTAAGGAAACAATGGTGAACAAAATGAAGCCGTTCTACACCAAAGCAAGTGTCCTCGGTGCTAGCAATGGAGCTCTACCTGGGTTTCACCTGGGGAAACTGGCTCCAGGTACAGTGGAGGCTTCTTGAGGCTGTCCCGAGCTTTGGATCTAGGATGAATGAAGATCAGCCTGCAAGTTTAGCCAAGATCCCTAACTGCCACTCACAGCATTGCTTCTCTGTAACTTCAAAGGCCCAGCTGAGGCTCAAACTTTATAGGGACCACGTAAATGAGGCAGCTGTCACCACTGGGGGAGGGGAGTGTGTCTCACATGCATGCTTTGTTTTGCCTAAGCACCAATGGCTCAGCTTTTAAACCTCAGGACTTTGCACAGAAGAATCTGGATTCCTGGCTTCTTATGAAAAAGCTGAGATTTGGCACCCTGGACCAATATTCCCTCATGACAACAGTTGGCCAGGGTGACATGTGCCCTGGGGTTGGCCAGAGTCCTTACTCCTCTCCGTCTTTCTTACACCAAGTCTGTTTTCTGTCCCTTTCCTGGCTTCTGTAGGCACTTGTGCTGGCATAAGACATAACCTATGTCCTAGTTCACTCTGGAGTCTATTTGGGGAGAATGACACAAGAAATAAGAGTATGTAAATACTATAACCTCCTGACCACAGATGCTATTGAAGAGGGAAACGCTGGCTAGTGTGTAGATAGGAGTGGATAATTATGGCTCCACAGAAGACTTCGGATTGAAATTTTTTAGCAGGAAACAACAGCTCAAATTCATGGAGCTCGTTCTAGGTGCCAGGCACCAGGTAGTCAGGGTTATTTTCTTTTAATTCTCATGGTAATCACAGAAAAGTCAGGCATGTTGACACATGCCTGTAACCCTAGCACTCAGAAGGATGGAGTGGGAGGGTATGGGGTTTGAGGAGCGTTTAGGCTAACATAGTGTGTCCAGGCCTGAGCTACAAAGTGACAACCTGAGTTAACAAAAAAACCCAAGTGAAGCAAAACAGAACGGAAAGCCATATGAAGTAGGCAGGACACCGACCTTTCACATCAGGAGCTAAGGCTCAGAAAGTACAATTCATTTCCTAATGTGACCAGATTAAGAGAACTTTTCTCATTAGAAGCCTGCTCTACTGCTGCAGTTGGCGGAGGCTCCAGGCAGGCAGGACAACAGGGAGTAATAGATGTGTCATGTGCTCTGAATGATGGGGATATTTGCCTGAGTGGGAGGATGGGGCTTGCGAAGGGAGACCTGAAAGGAAAGGGCTAGGGACGGCTCATGGGGGCCAGGGATGACTCATCAGGGGCCAGGGATGGCTCATAGGGGCCAGGGATGGCTCACTGGGGGCTAGGGATGGCTCATGGGGGCCAGGGATGGCTCACCGGGGGCTAGCGATGGCTCATGGGGGCCAGGGATGGCTCATGGGGGCCAGGGATGGCTCATGGGGGCCAGGAATGGCTCATCAGGGGCCAGGGATGGCTCATGGGGGCCAGGGATGGCTCACCGGGGGCTAGGGATGGCTCATCAGGGGATAGGAATGGCCCATCAGTTAAGAACACATACTGCTCTTTTTCCCAGAGGACCCAAGTTCAGTTTTCAGCAACCATGGCAGGTAGATCAGTTACTTCCTGTAACTCTAGCTCCAGCGATCCAACACCATCTTCTGACTTCTACAGGCAGGTCTATGCATATGACCACACACACACACACGCACACACACACACACACACACCACTCGGTTTGTGCGGTGCTTGTTGTAAAGCCCGAGAACCTTCACTGTAAAGTGTGAGCTCACATCTCCAGAGCCCATGTTTTAAAAATGAACATGGAGGTGTGTGCGTGTAACCCTAGAGCCGGAGATGCAAAGACAGTTGGGGTCAGGGGAGAGCTTTGAGGCTGACCAGCCAGCAGACCAAACCAGTGAGTTACAGGGCCAATGAGGGACTAAGCCTAAAAATCATAATGTGGAGAGTGATTGATAAAACAGGACAGGATACTCGATGTCAACCTCTGACTCACACATACACTCATTGTACACACACACATGCACACATACACAGACACACACACGCACGCATGCACACACACACACACACACACACAACTCTCAGAAGCAAGACCTTCTTGCCTGATTACTTCTAGAATGCTCTATTAACCACAATAATAATGTTGACAAAGGTTGAGAACAGTAACACAAAACTAATAGGTTCTGTTAACTGATAACCAAATATAAAGAACACAAAAAAGCAAGAAAGTAACCCCACAAGTTCCATCTTAGACTTTTGAGTGTTCCATTAAACTATTTCCCTAAATTAACAGAGGTTTGATTTTAATTCTTCAGGCCATTGTGTGTGGGACATTTTCCATTCTAATACAGCAACAAGAAGGTAGCTGGGACTTGGTGGAGAGAGGAGAGTGTCCCTCTGTGCTGTGTTAACGTTGTCCTAAGTTCACTTTGGCCCAAACAATCCAAGGATTCGGTGGTAAAGTAAGCTTTTCAAGCCACTTGGAATCTGTTTGTGGGATGCTTTTAAATGAGAGAGCAACCTTCTCCCTGTTAAGGGACAAGAGTGGCATAGTTAAAGGTGGCAGGTACCTCTGTGGCAGGTGACCAAGGATAACTAGCAAAGTTGGGTTAACTGGTACTTTTCACATGGATCAGCAAACATATGAGACTAGTCTGGACACACTATACTAGTCCAGGCAAGAAGTACTAGATCTATGCTTTGTTGACTCCCATGGGAGGCCTGGCCCTTTCTGAATGGAGATGGGAGAGGAGTGGATGGGGGAGGGTAGAAAGGAAGTGGGGGGAGAGAATGGAGGAGAGGAGGTGGGGAAACGGGCCGGTATATAAAATAAATGAAAAAAATTTAATTATAGTAATTAAAAAGAAGTACTGGGCCTGTATTGAGTCAAGATAGCATATGGGATCTAGGTCTCCTTTTGTCAGACTGGAGAAGTAGGCAGTTACTCAGGTGGGTCTCAGGTTCCTAACCTGAAAAGGGGTCCATCCCATTGTCAGAAATGCCCCAAGATGGGTAAACTTAGGGGATATAATGCTTTCAATGTGGTGTTAAAAACATGGATTCCCAAGCTGAGAGTAAACCCAGTGCTCAAAAGACTGAGGCAGGAGGATCACCATGAGTTTGAAACCAGTGTAAACTATTAGGGTAAAACCCTGTGCCCCCTGCCCTGCCACCAATAACAAAAAGCACTGGCTCCCAGGTGTATTCCTGGTTTCTCAAATCATTACGTGTCAGTAAAGTCACAATGCCTGCATTTCTATTTACTATTCTGTGGTCTGTTTGCCTGCTAAATCTGACCAAGATATCAGGTAATACAAAGCACGTGAGATGAACCCCTAGCAACAACAAACTATTTGGATCTGCTCAATCAAAGTCACGGTTGATGCAGGCTGAGCTAATTAAGCCACTACCTGTGAAAGGCCAGCGCCTGCTAACCTACTACGTTTCTGTCGGGTTTTGTCCCTGCGACTGGAGCGGCTGAACCTCCGAGTATCCAGGTGGCTTATGACTATGAAGCATTTTAATAAGCTCTGTGAGTGATGGATGTAATTGGCACGGAAGGGCACCTTTGATGCTAGAAGGATGCTCCAGGAATAGCATTGTGACGCTGTCCCTCAGACCGCCTCGCAAAACCTAGCGGCTCTGCATGTGCACTGAAGTTACTAATTGGAGCATCCGCTCCGCTGACTGAGGCGGGAAAGAGAGAAAGCAGTTAATTATTTCTCTTCATATCTGATGATGAATTTCCCCCTTTCCTCCCTCCTTTTGAGGACATCATTAGCCTGGCATGGTGGGTGAACAATGCTGCATTTCACCTGGATTTTTTTTATGCACACACACACACACACACACACACACATGCACGCACATACAATTCTGGACTTGCTCTATTTTTTTTATCTTCTATTTAACAACTTCATTGTATTTGAATTGAGCTCGTGCTATTATGGGCAGATAATGAACTCGGTCACCAGCTAGTGTGAGCCATTATCAGAGACACACATTTCTTAAGGAGATCTCCTTGGAAGGCTTCAGCCCATGGCCTCCTGAGACACAGGGAAGCAGCTTTGTATCAACGCTCTCAAGCAATAGAGAATGTTGTGGCGCCTGGAACTGCTTCTCTTCTGAGCCACGTTTTACCTACAGCTTTTTATGTATACACGTGGCTGTCAGGCAAAGTGTCCACCTCTTCAGTTATTGCTCACTTATCTAGAAATGCTACAACAGGTCTACTTTACCAAAGCAGGATCTAAAAAATACATTCCAAAAGTAGAAAAGCAGAGACGGCCACAGAGACTGGACACTATATTGTTTTTGTTTGTTTGTTTGTATTTAGAGATAGTGTCTTACTATGTGTCTCTGTCCTGGAAATCACTACGTAAACCAGGCTGGCCTCGAACTCAGAGAGAGCCACTTGCCTCTGCCTCCTGCGTGCTGGGATTAGAGGGGTGTGTCACTATGTCTGGCTTGGTTTTTTGTTTGTTTGTTTGGGGATCTGAGACTGCAACAATAAGAACTTGCTGAGCAATGAGAGCCAGGCAGTGTTCTACACCTTTAGTGGCTCCATATTGCCTCCTCACAGAAGTAGGTTCCTTCCTGGACATCCAAGGCCTCCATTGTCTGACCCCTACTGATTCTCCAGACTTCACTTTCCCCACTCACCACAGACACCCCCTCTTCAGCTACTGGGCCGTGCCCTGTACCTTAAATACATTTTGCCATAATGTACCCATACATGTCATAATGCGCCTGCGCCCATATGTGTCATAATGCGCCAATACATGTCTGGTAGCAGTGAACCATGTACACAGCAGCAATGTCCTAAGAACAGAACAGCAACCAAAGATTGTTGTCTGTGGCATCACAGTCGTCCTAAGAGCAGAGTGGAGGCCTTCCTCCCGTGTATGTGCTGATGCAGAGGCGACATACCAACTGTGCTGTCGAGTGCATGTGGTGTGTGCGTGTGTGCGTGTGCGCTCGTGTGCGTGTGTGTGTGTGTGTGTGTGTGTGTGAGTCAGATGATAAGTCATGGAAATCAGTTCTCGCCTTTCACCATGTGGGTCTAGAGGTTGAAATCAGGTCCTAGGGTAGGTGGCAGGTACATTTACCCACTGAGCCATCTCACCAACCCACATACAAACGTTCTGTTCAGACAAACAGTCTGACAAATGACTGCTATGGGTGTGTTTATCATTTGCCACGCTAAACGATGACTTCCAGAGTGAGCGCACTCCTTGAGCTCACACGTCCACACCAGCAGCAATCTTGTCACTGGACTGCGTCATTTTCTCCTGTGTCAGATTTAATTCCCCCGTTTTCCTCATGGCCGGAGGGGCAATCAGCTGTAGCACATATGCCACATGCACTTCTACGATGCTCACTCAACAACGCCGTGGCCTAAGACCCGTGTCTCCCAGGGCATGTGTCTGTGGCTAGTGCATGGCTATGGCATCTCTGCCCATTCTGCAATTTTATGGAACTTGAGTGACTTTGGGTGACATCATCTGATGGGGGGTGGAGGAAGCACTGCCCCAGTATGTCCTGAATCTGCAGATCTGGCCAGTCCAGAGCAGAGAACTGAACGAGAGTTCTCTCTACCATTGCAATGACTAGCTGGGCTGGAGCACAGAACCGTCTGATCCATCCCGGGGTTGCTTACAACTTCCCAGAGGCTTGGGTTCAGAAACGTAGGTGCAGAGGTCTGCCAAGTTGTTGGGTATCCATGTCTGTTACTTGGGGTTTTACATTCTCACAAGCTATCAATGCTTCTGTCCAGGAGGAGACTGGGGACTGGAGGCCCCGAAGCTAAAGGGTTCTCACAGTTTCCTGTCCTGTGTCCTTCGTCTTCTTCCTCCATTCCCCATCTCTACCTCTCCTCGCCTTACTGTGGCAGGTGGGGCCCCAAAGATCATCTTTGTGGGTCTCCTTACAGTCCTGGGGAGGGTTCTCCATATGCGGCAGAGTCAAGTGAGCAGAACCCCAGGCTGACTTAGGAACCATGACCTGGTCTAAAATATTGTGATGTTCAGGTTTAAAAGGTCAACTAGCTGCAGCCTAGACTCACCTGGGGCAAGAACTGGGTGAGGGATGGCCCAGCTCCAGCAGGCCTGTGGACATGTCTGTAGGTGGCTGTCTTTACTGTTAGTTTAATCCACTGTGAGTGACCCTACTCTCTAGGTTGGGCCCTGAACTGTACCATTAAAAAAACACAAAAACAAAAAAACAAGAGCGAGTAGAAAACCTCCATGTTATTCATCCCCCCTCTTCTGGACTGTGGATGAGGTGTGACAGGCCGCTGGAGTCCCTGGCTGGACTTCTTCAAAAGGATGGGCTAGAATTCTGAGTAGAGAGAACCCTTACTCCCTGCTATGTTGCTTTTGGACAGGATATGTCCTTAAATTTAAAGAGGGGGATGGAGGAGGAGGAAGAGGGAGAGCGAGAGACAGAGAGCATGTGCGCACACGCGTACCCACAGAGACCCAAAGAGGCACTAATTAGATCCTCTAGACCTGGAGTTCCAGGTGGTTGTGAGCCACTCGAGGGGGGCGCTGGGATCTGAACACAGGTCCTCCGCAGAGACAGTGTCCTCTCTTGACCACTGAGCTGTCTCTGCAAACTGTTCAGGACGTTTGTCATAGCAACAGAAACAAAACGAGGACAGACATCCAAGTCTGGCTTTAGAACAGTGCCAGGTCTAGCAAGCCACTGGTGGTTTGTGAGAGCATCTTAAAGAGAAACGCTGAATCTATTTGATTTCACACTAATATCAACAGCCCATCTAAAAGGAAAATGTTCACACCTCCCAGCTACCCTTGCCAAGAAAGCAACACCCCGCTGCCTCATCTTCAGCCTTCTGGGTATTGGGGGACCCTTACGTCCTATGCCCCCACCCTTATGGTGCACAGGGCTCAGGAAGGGCACAGTAGTGAGTGCGGGAAGGAGCAGGCCACAGAGGAGCCATGTATTGGCAACAGGTCAGCCGGCATGGCCCAACAGGGCCGCTTTCCATTTCAAAATCTCCAGTGTGAATAGGGGTGATTGTGTGGCTGGGATTCCAGCGGCGCCCAGCATCCCCAGTGAGGTGGGATTTACTCACCCCCATGACCGAGGTTGCTGGAAAGGGTTTGGCAGGAGCCCTTGGACAACATTTGCCTGTTTTCTGCTGGAAGCTGCCTCCAGATCATGTGGCCCCGATTCTTTTTGGCTGCTTGGCAGTTACGTTATTTGTTCCTCCGAGGAGGAGGCCTGGTGTCTCCAGGGTGGTGGGGAGGGAGCTTGGGAGGGGAGGGGCCAGAAGGGAAGTAAACCATTCCTAACCCAGTTCTAGTGGCAAGCCAAATCGTCCCAGGGAGGCTGGGTGCTGCCAGCCTGGCATAGCAGCTCTCCTCAACATCCGTATGGGTGCACAGCGCCACAGGAGACAGGACAGCGTGAAGGACCTGAACAACTAAGACATAAGATTCCTATAGAGAGAGATTCCTAGGCTTATGTGTCTAAATCCTTTGTAGTGCAGGAAAAGACAGAACTGGAAACTGTCTGGTGGTCAGTAAGCCCTGCAACTCCATCACCATCCAACGTGTGTGCCAGCTATTCTTCATGTGTGCATGGAGAAGCCCTCCCCAGGGCTGCAGAGGCCCCATGTGGAACCTTCTGTGGGGTCCTGTTTATAATTCAGAGGTGACATTTGGACAGACTTAAATACTTACCACGAGGGAAAGGGGCTGGTTCTGCAGCCGTTCTCCAGGCAGCACTGTGTGCCACTTAGAAGAAAGTTCATTCTCTTCATCTTTAAATGTGGGGGGGGGGGGGAGGCACACACATGTGCCTTGGCAGGTGTACAGCGGTCATTCCTGTCCTGCCGTGTGGGCTCCATAGCTCAGATTCAGGTTGTTAGCTCGGCGACAGGTGCTTTTGGCCCCTGCGTTACCTCCTCATCCTGAGGCTAATTCTTTATTAGCTAATCCGGCGTGACATCAGGATGTTAAGAAATAAAGTTAGCTGTGGATCTACAGAGTTTGGAGCAACAGTGTAATACATCTGTGTGCCTCTTATAAGGAGGATAGAAATAAAATAAAATACAAATTAAAAACTGCAAGATTCCCTGGGTGTTTGCATGTAAACACTTACACACACCCACACGCCCTACTGAAAAGTTATTTCTGAGAAAAAGTAGAATAACTACAGTGAAAATGGATGTTAGCCTAATCTTCGGTTTCATTTTCTAACAAAAAAAAATGTGTTACTTGTGCTAATATCAGAATAAACAGGAGGAATCTGTGACTGTATGCATTTCCTGACCTTTCAGTGAGCGCTAGTTGAAGGGGAGAGGAGGAGTATATGAGCATCCCTGAATCTGCAGACAGAGCACTGACAAACCAGCTCAGATTAACCTCTGAGCTCTCGGGCAGCCAGAGAGAAAGGGGAGACGCACTGTAAATCGTATTGCTGTTTTCATAGGATGAAGGCTGCACCCAGTTCCTTCTGAGAGACAAAGCTTTAGACTAGAACTACAGCACAAAATAATAACTATTCACAAGGGAACTTTATGGAGGGGTGGGGTTAAGTGTGATGTTCTTACGTTTAGAGGAATGTCCTACACGTTCCCTCTGTACACATGACTTCTCCCTCATCAGGATTTTGTTTTTTGTGTTTCTGTCTTGAGAAAGTATGGTGTAACCCCTCGAACTTGATGTGTCAGAGGGCCGCCTTAAGCGCCTGATCCTCCTGCTTTCACCTAGTACATCTAGGGTTAAAAGGCATGAGCCCCTCCTCTGTACCGCAGCGATCTTTACGCCCGCCCCTCCTCTGTACCACAGTGTTCTTTGCACACGCCCCTCATCTATACCACAGCGTTTTTTGCACACACCCCTCCTCTGTATAACAAAGTTCCTTGCACACGCCCCTCCTCTGTATCAGTGTTCTCTGCACACTACACAGCTGTGGTGCTTTGTGTGTGACCAGACTGCTTCTTGTGATTAAGACTACGACTGGCACAGGGAAGTGGGCTTCTGGGGCCGAGTCCCAGGCCTAGAGGAAGTCATCCTTGGCAGAATATGAAGAACACTTGTCTTTCCCGGAGCAACATGCTGGCCCACTGGCTTAGTTCTCATGACAGACCTGGGTGGTGGTAAGGCTTCTCTGCTTGACTGGTAGGGGCTTATCTCTGAGAGGCTGCGGAGGCCTCAGAACTGCCCGAGGGTGTCGCCCTCCTCCCAGTCCAGGTCCTCGTCACCTGTTCCAGTGCTCCACGTGGATCCTGGGCACAGGCTGAATGTCCACTGTGTGCTTGCTCATCCTGAAAAGTGGAGAGCCGGGCTACAGTCTCAGGCCACTGAAGCGGTCCTGTCTGGATGTTCCTCTGGCCTGGCTTCTGCAAGCCGTGGTGTCACAGAGTTTGCTGCCACACATCTGTCCACGGGAGTGTCACCTCTGCAAGCTGTGGTGTCACAGGGTTTGCTGCCGCACATCTGTCCACGGGAGTGTCACCTCCAAGAAGCTTTTACTGCTCATCACAATAGTGCTGACACTGAGTCATCCCACAGCATCCCCCTCGGGCTAATATGTGCCTGGTTTCCTTTCTCATCCCTTAAAAAATTATCACTGTGAGCATAGCTCAAGTGGTAAAGCACTTACCTAGCTTGCCCAAGGCCCTGGATAAGCCAGGTGTTAGTGCCTGGCCCACACTGTAATCCCAGCACTCAGGAGGTAGAGGCTAGAAGGAGTTCAAGGGCAGCCTGGGCTACAGACCCTGTCCCCGCCCCCCCCCCCAAAAAAACTGGACAGTTCTGCTTGCCTCTTCTACATCTTTCTTATCCCAGAATAGGACCACCCTGACACATAGAAGGTATTCATTAAGAACTACTTGAATTTAGTTAATGACTGAAGCTATATTAACATACAATACAAAGGAAATTGGAGACTGATTTGCTATTCCTAAAAGAACATATTTTCAAATTTGCTTTGCCAACTGGAGGATGAAGTCAGTCAGTTCTAGAATGATCCACTTGCCTCATCACAGACAAACAGATGCCACAAGGTGGGTTTCTTCTATTATCTTTCTGATGTTTTAAAATGAACTGTTTCAGGTCACTAAGAAGAAAGTGTTGATGTCCTGTGTTTCGAGAAATCCCCACACCCATTATCCTCTGCACGGAACTCATTCCTGTGGTAGCGCCATGGTACATAACTGGCAGAATATTTGGAGACCACTACAGAGGCAGGTTTGCTAGGGGAAGTAGATGTAGATCATCTGCCCCTCGCCTTTAGACAGGGTTGGGAGAATAGCATCTCATACAGCCAGACTGATCGCAAACTCACTGCACACAGAGAGACCTAAGTTTCTAACCCTTTTGCCTCCACCTCCCTCCTATGTATGGCAGCATGAGCTACCACATGTGGTTCATCTTGCATAAAGGATCAAAGCCAGGCCTTCTGTATGCTAGGCAAGCACTCAACAAACTGAGCCAAATCCCCAGGTCACAGTCTTTAGGCTAATGCTTGCAGAGACAGAGGAAGACAAACGGGGAGGGAGGAATAGTGTTCTGAAGGATCCGGCTCCCTGTAACAGCCATAAGCTTGCTGTCACCAAATATCAACGGTGGCTTCCAAGACTCCTTTCTAGGCCTTCTCCTTGTCCCCCTTGTTTGTCCATGTGTTCCTTCTCACTGAAGTTCTGCTAGCAGGCTGATCATGGAGACCCCTGGACAGCAAGCTGACCACGGAGACACCTGGCCGGCAAGCTGATGGTGGAGACCCCTGGCTGCTAGTTGATGGTGCAGATCCCGGATGGCAAGCTGAGATCTACCCCAACACCTTCTCCTCTGTCACCTTCCCTTCCTCCCTGCACACACCAGCCCAGAGATGGAAAGATGACAGCCCTTACAGCCCCAATCTGAGATCTCTTCTCAGTCCTTCCCAAGCACCAGGCTGGCACTTAGAGTCCCCGTCAGATTCCTGCCTCCTCCCACTTAAAAAGCCGTAGACAACCAATGCTGTAACTGTCTCGGTTTTATGTTCCTTCTCTATAGAACGGACGCAGCAATACAAAGGCCAATGACTTAGAATGGCATAGGGCGTGTAAGTGAGCCCCGCACATACCTTCCCCTCTCCAAACCTTTCCCTCCCCTTTGCTCCTGGGTTCCTTTGGGTTCCCTGAGCTAGACTGGTAAGACGAGAATAGCCTTCAGTTGCCAGGTTCTCTGAAGCAAGGGTCTCAGGTCAGAGAGTTCAAGGGTTCAAGGCCACAACACGATGTTGAAGAAGCTTTGAGAAGAGGGGCTCGCTGTACATTCCATCAAGTCCAGGGATTTCAAATATCAATGGGAAGTCATTCTAGAGGGTTACTTTTGTTAACGATATAGTGTTAATTATATTTCCAGCAATTATTAGTTTACTCGGGACTCCTAGGTTAAGGATGGACAGACTTTCATTTCTATCATTTACTAAAACTTCATCCATTGTAATAACAGATTCTGTTAAAACTCGGAGGCTGAGGCAGGTGGATCTCTGTGAGTTTGAGGCCAGCCTGGCCTACAGAGCGAGTTCCAGGACAGGCTCCAAAGCTACAGAGAAACCCTGTCTCCAAAAACCAAACCAAAACAGAACAAAACAAAAACCCACTTAACAACATTCATGTGAAATCTAATCCTTACCAGTGTTTTGATAATGGGAAAAAAATTTACACCCAAAGACAAGACATGAAAACTCAATCACCAGGCTAGAGCTAAGGCAAGCCCTTTGCGTTTACCTGCCAACTAAGCAGATTCCAGGTGAGTTACCAAACATCACATAAGCAGGGCAACACCAAAACAGCTGGGAGACAGGCTGCCCTAGCCAGAGAGATCTGTGCGGCTCACATTACTGGCGGCAGACACTTACCATTGCAGAGTGGCGGGAGTGGAGTGGGGCTTGGAGGCTCTGTTATTTTCTTTTTCCTCATCTGTTAAAGGAAAGAAAAAGGAGTTGGCTTCAGTTGGCAACGGGAGGACGTCAAAGGCAGCTCGGTGACCCCAAGTTTCAAAAGACCGGTCTCCCTCGGATGCTGATGCCTGAAACGGCGACATCTTGGCATTTCCAACTTGCTAGCCTCATTGCACGCGAATACAAACACAAGGAAAACTTTGACTTTTTTAGACAAGATCTCACTGTGTAGACCTCATCATACACGGAGCCTGGAACTTACTATGTAGACCAGGCTACCCTCAAACTCTAAGACATTCACCTGCCTCCCAAGTCCTGGAATTGAGGGTGTGCACCACGACACCTGACACAGAAAACTGACCCCTGCAGAAGGCTCCAGTGCACTTTCCTTCATGTGACAGCCGCAGTTAGTCTGACAAGCCGCCCTCCATTGGCTTTTAGAAGTTACGGACTTCTAAAACGCTCCAGTCAATTAAATATTTTGGACATCCGTCTCCATGATTTGAGGACTTGAGAATAAATACATTGTCGTCTCTCACTGCTACAGATTGATCGTTTGTGTCCCCCCGGTAGTCCTTTAGGAAATAAACCAACCCCTTCAGCTCCCTTGTGACTCGGATCAATGTTTTTATGAAAAGACCCCAGAGAGTCACTTTGTCCCTTCTGCCCTAAGCACATGCCAGGAAGGCTCCACCAATGAGTCAGGAAATGGCTTCCACCAGAGACAAACCTTCAACGTGAAGGCTGTGTAGGAACTCAAGGGAGCCAGAGGGGCAGTATGGCAGGCCAGAGTCTATGAGTCATGCGGCCTCTTTTGTAAAGGGCTGGAGAGTAAGCAAGGTTCTCAGCCCAAGAGGAAAAACAAGAATATTTTTGTAGAATGTTTCCTTTTGGATACTAAGCTCAAATTCGCGTCAATCATCCTGCCTCAGCCTTTTTGAGTGCTCGGATTAAAGAATTTGAGCCACTGTGACTTACTAGAATTTGTACAAGAAAGAAAACAAATCCCTGCTCCCCCACATTTTTTAAAAATATTCAAAGTACAGTAATTACAAGCACGAATGTCTACAGAATATCTACTAAAGAGAAGAATAAAGTTATTTCAGACGGGTGCGTCACATTTCTCTTCATTGGGAGTCAGTTAGAATCAATATCAAAAAAGCTCACCTGTAAAAGTCACTTATCTGTAAAAGATACCATCTAGCTGTTAGGCCGGTCAGACCACAGGGTCTTGATTGCTAAGTCCTTCAATGCAACAGTCGGAGCAATGGATCAGTCTCCGCCCACCTGAAGCTATTGAGTCTTTTGCCCAAGTCCCAATGAGGATTATTAAGTGGAAGATCAACACAAAGTCTCTAGATCCACAAATTTAACCCAAGAAAACTGCTACAGCCTCAGGTAGTTTCAAAAGAAAATCATATACATGTATGGAAAATACATGATGAAATTCATTATTTCATACATTTAGTACATGCTAAAAAGTTGGCTTTTAAGAAACTGGTTGGCCGGATGTCATGCATGCCTGTAATAGCCAAACACAGAGAGCTGTGGTAGGAGGATTAGTGAACGGGTCATGGTCAGGGGCAGGAGATGTTCGTAAGGTCGGGATGACCTGAGTTACCGTGGACTCCATGGCAGAGGCAGGGAACAAGCTCCCGGAAGTTGTTCTCTGACCTCCATATGCACTCTATAGCATGCCACTGCGCAACACGGATTAATGTGTGTGTGAGCGTGTGTGTGTGTGTACCTGGCTCATCTGGTACATAGTGGGACACTGCCTCAAAGATGTGCAAGACCCTGGGTTTCATTCTCAGCATCTCAAGCAATGAAAAGGAAGGGGAAAGAGAGAGATGGAAGAGAGAAGGAAACCACACTGATCAAACCTACAAATACCCTGAACAAAAGCTGGCACAGAAAACTTCCATAGAAAGGAGCTAATACTTGTGGAAACAGCTTAAATAAAATAAAAATGAAGATGGTATAAGATGGTTTGCTGGTGGCAAACAGGGGTGTCTGCCCGTCTGATGTTGTGACACAATGCTGTCATCTACAAAATCTGTGCTCAAGAACTGCTTAACCAAGCTGCACCCCAAAATCTCCTAATATTCTGCATAAGTTCATGCTTTCATGCCAGGCCAATTATCCTGGATGCACAGATCCTGAAGGTCACAGGCTGGGTACAGCCAATCAACTTCTTCCTAAAATCTTAATTTGTTTCAGTAAGTTGAGTCCAGAAAATATTTTCTCCAAGAGAACAGATTGGTATTAGTATAATTCTGATTAGAACATGGGGTTGAAAAGAATAACTTTTCCCACAATTAAATGGAAATCTGTGAGAGAGACTCTGGCCAGTAAAGGAATGGGGAAGAGACGGCAAACCTGTGACTGGGCAGGGAGTGGTGGGCTGAGGACAAGGTCAATGCTGAGGATGCAGAGAGAAGACAGGGAGTGATGGAGGCCTCTGAATTCCACACTGTGCCTCTCGTTAATGGGCCCCCAAATAGCTGCCTCTCTGTTTTAAAATCCAGTCTCATTCCCCAGCTAATAAAACTTGTATCCGTTGGGTGTTCTCTCCTCTGTCTCCCAAACTACAGTATTGATATAAACACTAAGAGTTCTCAGGCACAAAAATGTCAGAGTCCTCAGCAAATTCAACACTGTGTCGTCTGCTTTGACACCCAGAGCCCCTTCTAAATGGTTCTTGTTCCTTCCAGCCTAACTTGGGCGCCTCGAGTTCAAACCACAACAAAGGTGGTTTGATAGCATAGAAAAAACACGGAACTGAGGCTGTTATAAGAACGCAATCAAGCTAGGCTATAATGGCCTAAAAAAAAAAAAAAAAGGTGACTTCTCCAGTTTGACTGAGGTCAGGTGACCTTACTGCCATCTTAACCGAGGTCAGGTGACTTCACTGCCATCTTAACTGAGGGCCAGGTCAGGTGACCAAGTCCTGCCATCTCTGCCTGGTCCCTGAAGCTGACTCTATTACATGTGTGTTTTGCGGAGTGGCATGTCTTTGGGAGTGCCCACCAAGAGCATCCATTTGGCCCAATTCTTGTTCACTGTGTGTGTGTGCGTGCATACATGTAACTGAAATGCACCTGTACTTACTTACTGCTAAATGTTATAATTGTCTGTTCATTGTATCTTATTCCAGACTACAAACCAGTAAGTCTCATGTTTTAAATTGGTATGTACTTTTAAATCTCTTACATAAAATACTATATATTTAATCCAATCTTCTTTAAAATACATTGAACTGTTCCACTATTGTCAGTTACAGTTGAGCTCGGACCCGGCTCTCCCGGCAGATTCTGTACTGTAGTTATAACTCATCCATACCCAATAAACGTCCCCAACTGCTCAGAGAGCTGGGAAATAGTGTACTTAAATGTTTAATTATTAAAAGACTTTCATAACAAAAAGAGACAGGTTGGCTCCTCGCAGCAGCACTCCACTTCCTCCAAAGAAGACAGAAGACAAATGGGCACAGAACAACGTTCATCCTGTTTGTTTCAACTGCCCGTGCTGACCACTGGGAAAACCTGTCTTTCATCTAAACTGAAGATCTCCAGACAGTGGACAGAATCACTGGAATCAACAGCCTAGCTGCTCAGGTTAAGGTAGGCTTGTCTTCCTACAGATTTCTTAGCCCACAGGATCTTCTGGAGCCTGGTAGGCCCTGTGCTACACAGCAAAAGGCAAATATGACTCTCAGCGACCAGGGAGGACCCTGAGGAGTAGCTCTAGGTGCCAACCAAGTAAGTTCTCTGTCGTTTTTAATCAATAACTCAAGTAAAATTTTGTCCTTCTCAAAGATCTCTGATGCAGATTCCTTCTGCTTCTAGCCTGAGCTCCTTCTTTTCCATCTCTCGAAGAGGTAGCTTCTCTTCTCCTCTCCCCCTCCCCCCTCTCTCTCTCTATCTCTCCCTCCTCCTCCCTCCCTCTCTCTCCCCCTCCCCCTCTCTCTCCCTCTCTCTCTGCTCTTCTTCCCTTCCCTTCCTCCTCCATAGCCTACTAAATAAACTATACCCAAACCCGCACTCAGCATGGCGGGCCTATCCGTCTGTCTCTCATCTGCCACGGCTCCTCGGCTCTTCATGGGACCGGCTGACCCACGGAGGTCTCTCAACTGCTGCATGGCTCCCTGCCTGGGATTCACTGCCCCTCATGGCCCACAGGTTCCTCGGGGCTGGTGTTGTTTTATTTTTACCATTACACGTATAAATTAAGAAACAGCATTTTGTGGACAACTCCCATGGTCCAAACAGTCCGTAAATGTGGGCTGGTACTTGCTGACTGGTCCTAGGGTGACTAGCCGTGATATTTACACAAGAACTGTGAACTCCTGGCCTCCTTCCCTCAAAGGGTGTTCCTCCCAGACCTGACCCTCATAGTTAGTGACTGTTAATTCGGATTCTCCTGAAGGAGTGGCTACTTCCTAACTCACCAAATATGTATTGAATGTCTACAACGTCTGAGCTCTGTGCCAAGTGCAAAGGCTGAGAAATAGTCACAGCCTTGCTCTCTTGAGCTCAGATTATCAGCTGAAAAAGGGAAAGCTGTTATCTTCACAGAGTCTTGCTGGGCGTACACACCATACCTAAGGCCAGACCCCGTGGTCAGCCATTCACGGCCAACACGAGATGAACTTGGTGATATTTTTGGAGATTTTTATTTTGTTTTGTGTTGGTTTTGCCTTATAGATATTTTGATTTTACATTATTTTCCCATTGTTTTGATGGGTTTTTGTTTTTTTCTGAGACAGGGTTTCTCTGTAGCTTTGGAGCCTGTCCTGGAACTAGTTCTTGTAGACCAGGCTGGTCTTGAACTCCCAGAGATCTGCCTGCCTCTGCCTCCAAAGTGCTGGGGTTAAAGGTGTGCGCCACCACCACCCCCGTTTTGATGGGTTTTATTTTTATGCAAATGTGTATCTCAGTGTTTGTATGCATTTCTTGTGTTTTTAACTTGGATCTTTTTTTATCTTTGTGTTTTGTCCTATCCTGGTTTGTTCCTATTTTATCTTATTTTTAGATCCCTATGTGTGGTCTAATGAGAGAGAGAAAGAAAGGGTGCACGTTTGGGTTGGTGGGGAAGTGGGGAGAATTTGGGAAGAGTTGGGGGAGGGGAAACCATAATCAGAATATACTGCATAAAAAATTTTATTTTCAATGAAAAAAAATCAGTTAAAAAAAGTCTAAGTTCTGGGCAGGCACTGTGGAGGCCAGGTCCAGGATGCTATGATAGCAAAGACAGTGGATGTGAGCCTGGCTTGGGATCTGAAGGAGCCATCAACCATAGCAGGCAGGAAAGCCTGTTTAAGAAGATGGACTAGCCATGGGTGATGGAGACTTTAGGGACTGGTGCTGCCGAGCGCCTCTGCAGACTTTAGGGACTGGTACTGCCAAGTGCCTCTGCAGTTGCCTAGGCTGAAGGGCCAAACATCAAGTAAGAACCACAACACAAGGTATAACATCAGGTCAGTGGGGTTCCTGGTTGGTGTCTTTACTCTGCAGCGCTCACTGGCTAAAGCCGAGGGCAGCATCCAGCTTCGGAGAAACCCTAGGGAAACACAGTTACCTACTCCAGCACAGCACGGGCACCTCTGCCTCTTCCTCTACTCTCATCTACCTCTAGGCTCAAATCCCGGCTCTGCAAGTCGTGGCCGGGTGACCCAGAGAAGCCTTTCGGTCTGTAGAGATCAGAAAGCACCAAGCGCACAGGGCTCTGACTCCTGCTGCAGTGTGCATGCTATCACAGTGTCCCCAGAGCCTCTAAAGCTGCAATTTCTCCATGAGGGCCACCACCCGGCACAGTCCTGCGCAGTGCCGGGGTATTGTACTGACTCAGTGGCCCCATAGCCCTCTGTCCTCCTCTTAGCGGAGCCCTTGTCTCTGGGTAGTGTTGGTGCCATTTGGAGTCCTGGCCTCCAGCTGCTCTTCCCTGCTAGAAATCTTTACTTTCCTTCTGATTTGAGTTACTAAAGGCTGTGTCAAAGTTGTTTACCAGCTCTGCTTCACGAACACGTGTTCCCTTGCCTTGAGGATTAGAGGATAGGGTTTTCACGTGTTGGCCCACTTGACTGTTGGGTATATAAGCCTCCAGGGTGCTACTGAATAAAGGGCTTTTTACCAGTGACTAGAGGTCCATGTTCCTGTCTGTGCTGTCTCCGTCTCTCTGTCTCTGTGTGAGTCTCTGTGTGTTTCAACCTCCAGCCCCTTGCCCGAAGCTCGTGAACTATATGGTAGCGCATAGAGCGCAGACAGGCATTGTGCACTGTAGGGTAGCATTGCTACTTCATGACTGCCCAGCCTATTCCCGCTTCTGAAACAAAATGATATAGATGACTTATCAACAACCGTGTCCTTTCACACACTGCTGGAAGTTGAGACGTCCAAGATGATCGAGGCGCAAAAAGATTCTACATAGCATATGCAGTGCTCTGTCTCATGACAGGATGGGTGGAAAGCTCTCTGGGGCCTCTTCTATAACGGCACGCATTCCGGGCACTCATTCCGCTCTCAAGGATCCCACGCTCATGCCCTAAGCCCCTCCCTAGACCTCCGCCTCAAAATCCTATCACTCTGGTCACCAAGTGCTCGACAGCTGCCGTGCTGGGCTGCAAGCTCAGGGGGGCGCAGACCTGGCACCCACACCATGCAACACACAGCAAAGGCTCAGAAAGTATTTGTGGAATGAAGACATGATTTGAAAAACACCCAGCTGAAGGCTGAGCCGTTCCCTCTGGCTTCAGAAGGCACGCAGGGTAACGGCAGCACGTGAAGGGTACGCTTGGGAGATGCGTAGGCGCCAAGAACACGCTCAGCTCTTAGAGACGCTGCTTGCTTTCCTAGGGCAGCTGCCCTAGGGAACGGACGAGTTCACACACACAGAACCCCCAATGTGTCTACGGTGTTTAGCGTTTATTGACAGGAGAGCAAGTCGTTAGCATTTTCTCCTCTTACAGAGGGAGAGAGGGAGGCACAGAGTACAGCGATTTGTCGAAGGTCACGTGACTGTTGGTGAACCCATGACAATGATCGCACCTTCCTCTTGTCAACCTCCCAAACTCCAACAGGTACGAGAAAGAAAAGCCTGGCTTTCTCTCTGGCCGCGCTGATGAGCTGGAGGTTTAAAGAACACAGTTCCCGCAGACTGTTTCTCCCTAGTGGCCCAGCCCCTGTGCTGATTAAATTTGCCACAGCCAGGTTCTGTTCTAACATATTTCCTGCCTTGAGTCTGATTCGCCAAGTTTAATGTGGTGGGAGAAAGTCTCTAAATTAATTAATTACCTCTTCAGCTCAAGAGAGGGATGGTTCAAGTTCATGTGAGTCTTGGGTTTCACTTCCAAGTTCTAATTCTATTTCCTTCCATTGTGCTGGCCTGCCCACACCTGGCCAGGACTCACCTGTGGGGAACAGGCAGTTGGCAAATGTTCCATTTCCCCTAATTCACGCCACCTCCATCTTCCTAGACCTCAGTTGATGAGCTGGGAGTGTGAGCACCCAGGTTCTTGGCAGCGGCACCAACCCTTGGCAAAAAGAAATGCTTCTCCCTGTGGGAACAGGGCTGGGTCCCAGACAAAACAGTGATGTTGGCAGCATTGCTCTGGGGAGCCACATACCTGTTTTCTCTCACTCTTCTGAGTGAATTCCTCCATAGCCTCTGTCTAGGGAGGGGCCCACCTAACTCAGATGTGAATCCCAAAAGCTGTGTAAGAAAAAACACTTTCACTACAAAAAAAAAAATCAATTTTTTTCTATGTGAGGGAAGAGAAACCATGCCATAATTTTCAACGATAATGGCTCGCTTGGAAAAACTGTGTTCATGATACACAGAGGGCGCTCATTTGCCCACCACATAAGCCAGCTCCATGAAACCAGGAGGAAAAAGACCCGGAGCTCAGAAGGAAGATGGACAGAGCCTGCACTGTTGATGGGAGTAAGAAACTGGTCCTTATGGTCCATTTTCAGTCTGAGGTGGCTTAAAGCGTGTCCGTCAGATAAGCAGCAGGCACTGGACCCCTGTCTTCCCCAGCTAGAAGCTGGCCCCTGCTCGCTGGGCACTTTTTGCCTTTTCTAAGGGTTGAAAAGCTACAGACAATTTGCTGAATGACAAAGCCCCCCACCCAGAATCAAAAACAGTGGAGGAGATCCGGAGGCCCAGGAGGCTGGGGAATTTGAGATGGAGACTATCCTAAAAGAGTCTCCCTCCCTGAAGACCTCAGCCTGTAGCCCGAGGAGGAGAAAATACACTTAAGAATGTAAAGCCCACCATTCTGTGCCAAGTTGGCACACCCGTTGGGCTTTGCCCGCTTTGCAAGGCCGTAAAATAAATAGCTTCGCTTTCAGTGCTTGGTCTTTAGGGCTCTATGGAGTGAGGACTGTTGTTTCTCACCTGGGGAGACACAAAGGCTCCTAACTCTGAGCAAGTGGGCTGTCTTCATCAACGGAAGGAGAAGCATGGGTGAACCCCAGCACTCTGCCATGAGGCTATGAGGAGCAGGTACCCTGCTTCAGAGTGGGGGTATAGACTAGCTCCTCCCACGTGGAGGGGCGTTCCGTGAAGATGAAATGTCTGTTCAGCAGCAGCCTCACAGGGGGGCTATACCCAGACTTACAGGAACAATACAAATTTAGACAACTTGTAATGGGAAGCTTGGAAGTGACCCAGTGTCTGTCTGATTAAATAAATGACAATGCATTCTCACCTTGGAATACAATGCAGCTGCTAGAGAAAGAGAGAGAGAGAGAGAGAGAGAGAGAGACCAAACAGAAGAAGGGGGATGCCCTCTATCTTATTTCCCTCCCTTTCTTTCTTTCTCTCCCACTTTTGTGACAGGGTTCATGTAGTCCAGGCTAGCCTCAAACTCATTATATAGATAGGGAGGGTCTTGATCGCCTGATCCTCTCGTAGCTACCTCCCAAGCAATGGCGTTACAGGTGAGTGCCGCTGTGTCTGGTGTCCTCTAGCTTACCAACACGGAGCGCCAGGCTGACAGCACAGCACATGCACACAGAACGTACTGTTATTTGTGTGGAAGAAAAGCAGTGATGGAGAACACATGTTCACATTTTTTATGTGCATTAAGAAATCCTGGAAAATGTATTTTAAAATGAATGAGAGCAGGGGTGGTGGGATGGTTCAATAGATGAAGGCACTTGCAGCCAAGTCTGAGGACATGAGTTCAAGCCCCAAGACCTACATGGTGAAAGCGGAGACCTGACCCCTGCAAGTTGACCTCTAATCTCCACTAACTAACTAAATGAATGAATGAATGAATGTAATTTAAAGAACAAAGCCAAAAAAGAATGAGTAAAATTGGTCACTGCTGAGGAGATAAGGTAGAAGGGAGAAGAAAAGGGGAGGGGACAGGACTTCTAAATAAAGGCTTTTTAAAGCATTTTTGCTTTTAAACCGTGTGAGGGTGTTAGCTATTCAAAGCCCTCTAAAACTGAAGACTCAACACGACCACCCAGAGAGGTCATCAAAAGGAAGAATCTCCTCCCACAGCTAAGTGGTTCGGGGTCTTTAACCCTGATACCTGGTCCAGCTCCAGGCTGTTTGCCTTCCTTCCTTCCTGTGCTTTAGAAAGCTCTTTCTCCACCTTCCAGCCCCAGGCCCAGGCTCCAGGCTCTTCTGGACTAAGTGGGGCCAGAGGTAACCGAAGGAGGAGTGGAGGGCCCTGGCATGGGGTCAGAGCATGGGGGTGGGGGGGACATTTCTTTCCCACGGAGTGTAGGGACAGTGGGATGGAGAGGGCAGACAGACAGAAAGGACCCCAAGGTCAAGCTGGGAGACCCTTGGTGTGGGAATAGAAATGAGACCCAGGAAGGAAAGAATGTGGGGGGCATAAATATGGGGGGCATGCTGGTGCCTCGTGGGCAAACTGACAGCCTTGTTTTCCTGCAGGAAGCCTGGCTGCTGACACCCAGGAAGGCAACCCCAGTCTTCAAAAGCAGACAAGGACTGGGGGAGTGGCCTCACGGTAGCGTACTTGCCTAGCATGCATGGCCCTGGGTTCTGTCCTCACCACCACAATAATGATCACGGTGCTGGTGGTGCTGGTGCTAATGGTTATAAAAAGCAGCATATAGATTTCCCTGCAGGAGGCATCCCTCATTTCTGACTATGGTGCTCTCTGGTCCAGCAATTCTCTGAGCTCTGCCACTGTCAGGGAGCTTGACAGATTTAAGGAGCAGGTCTGGGAGACAAGCCTACCTCCCCCACCCCATCCTCTCTCCAGTGGATGAGGCTTAGCAGTCTTCTCATCATTTTTTTTTCCCTGTTAGGAATTTCAAATAAGATCTAACAGCATTTCCTATTCCCCAGAATCCCTTTTATGAAGTTACGAGACCCCAAATTGGTTAATAAACTGAGACGCACTGAGCGAGCTGCACGGAGAAAGAAAGGAGGCTTTCGCTTACATAACCTTGAAGCAGGGCGCTATTTTAATAGAACAACGGTGAGTCACATCACCTTGTGACCCACCATGACCCTGGGCTTCCTATGCTGTCATACTGCAGAGTTCAAGCCTTCCCCTGGCTTGTGCTATGAATATCCTGTCCCCTCCAGCCATGGTGAGTCAGGAGGGTTGGAAGGTAAAGGAAGAAGCCAGATCTGGGGGCGAGGTGAGATGTGAGATCCAGGAGAGCCACCATCAGTACCTGGGAGGGAGGGGAAGCAGCAGGGCCCGAAGTAGAACATTCGAGGCAAAGAGACTCCTTCCCCACAGGCACCAGGGCACTGCATGTGTGCAGCCAGCGGGTGGGACAGTCCTGGGGCTCAAAGGGAAGGCTGTGGCTCCCAAAGAGATACAGTCTGGAGGCAAGAGTACTTTGACGCTTAGGTTCTAGGGACATGGCTGCCTGGAGGCAAGAGTCCTGTGACACTTAGGTTCTAGGGACATGGCTGCCTGGAGGCGAGAGGACTTGGGCACATCTGTGTTAGACCATGTGTGCTCTAATTCCCAGAGACTGAAGAGTGGAAAGGATCCCACTGATCTCTTGCTCTTTGGAGTCATCTTATCGCCCGAGTCCCTCTAGTTCCCTCCATGACTAACATAGAAAGTCTGCACCTCATCTTTTCAAATTTGCACCTTTAGAGGAGCCCCCGGGAGTGCCCTCTTAGCTCTAAGCCACATACCTGGAGACTCAGCCGTATCCAGTGCTTCAGGGGCACTTTGGCCACCAAACTTTCTTGCAATTCTTTCTTTGAAATTCCAGGCATCCCATGATAGGGCTGTCTTAGGGTTACTATTGCTGTCATGGAGCACCGTGACCAAAAGCAAGTTGGGGAAAAGGGCTTATTTTGCTAATACTTCCACATCTCTGTCCACCTCAAAAGAAGTCAGGGCAGAAAATAAAGCAGGGCAGGAACCCAGAAGCAGGAGCTGATGCAGAGGCCACGCAGGGTATTGCTTACTGGCTTGCTCCTTGTGCTTTGCTTAGGCTACTTCTCACAGAACCCAGGACCATCAGCCCAGGAGTGGTCCTAATTATCATAGGCTGGGCCGTTCCACATCAATCACTAAGTAAGAAAATGATGGTGGCGCACACCTTTAATCCTCGTACTTGGGAGGCAGAGGCAGGTGGATCTCTGTGTTTGAGGCCAGCCTGGTCTACAGAGTGAGTTCTAGGACAACCAGAGCTGCATAGAGAAACTCTGCCTTGAAAAAACAAAACAAATGGAAGGAAGGAAGGAAGGAAGGAAGGAAGGAAGGAAGGAAGGAAGGAAGGAAGGAAGGAAGGAAGGGAAAAACTATGGCATACAGCTAAATTATGCTTAGAGAAAAACTTTTAACTTTGAAAGCACATCTTAGAAAAGGCTGAAAATCAACTATCTGCCCCCAAACTAGAGAAAGCCAACAAATTAAATTCAGAGAAAGAAGGGAATAAGTAAGAAACATGGGAGTAGAAATAAATGCAACACTGAAGAGTGAATTGAGAGAAGTCATGAAGATACGACAAGAAATAAACAAAGGGAGAGTTTGGATACATACTGTCTTTGTAGGGGATTCTACTGCTGAGATAAACACCATGGCCAAAAGCAACTTGGGGAAGAAAGGGCTTATTTCACCTTCAACTTTATATGGCTGTTACTGAAGGAAGCTGGGCAAGAACCAGCAGGTAGGAACTGGAGGCAGGAACAAGCCTTGAAGGAACACTGCTTACTGGCTTACTCACTGTGGCTTGTTCAGCCTGCTTCATTATACACCCAGAGTCACGTGCCTGGGGGTGGAGTCACCCACAGTGGGCTGGGCCCTCCCATATCAATCACTAATTAAGACTAATCAAGACTTGCAGGCCAGTCTTATGGAGACATTTTTCTCAACTGTGGTTCCCTCTTCTCAGATAACTCTAGCTAGTGTCAAATTGATATAAAAGTAGCCAGGACACATAAATGTTAAGATAAGCAATATCCATCCCTTAAAAAAACAATTTTTGGAGGCTGGAGAGGTGACTCAGTGGTTAAGAGCACTGGCTGTTCTTCCAGAGAACCGGTCGGGTTCAATTCCCAGCACCTACATGGCAGCTCATAATTGTCTCTAACTCCAGGATCCAACACCCTCATCACAGACATACATACAGGCAAGACATCAAATACAAACAGGCAAAACATCAATAAAATGAAAATAAATTAATTTTAAAACATGTTAAAAGTAATAAAGATATGAATAATATCTTTATATTATTTTTAATAGCCAGTTAAAATATTTAATCTGATGTTGAGCACCCTTCTTCAAAGGAAATTCCTGTAGACTTCGTTCATGTTGAACTCTCCCAAATAGTTAAGAACGAAGCCAGTCTGTCACAAGCTTTCCAGAACAAATGGAGAAATGGAAGCTCTGCATTCCTTTTTGAGGCCTCCACAGGTTTCTTACAGAAACCTGAGAAGGACATTCCAAGCACACTAAAAATCACGACCAATAAATGCCATCAACATAGAGGTTGGATCTCTCACCAAACAACAGTCACAGTAACCCAGAAATTATCCTCAAAAAGGTGAGACTTCTGATCAAGGGTGGTTTATTCAAGTAATGCAAAAAATTTAACTATCACTATAATCCACTAGTGAAGAATAATTAGAAAAATAATAATAATGACAGTAACACTAAAAGATATCAATTGCCTGGGAATAAATCTAAAGTAAGGTGTGCAAAGACTCCCCACTGAAATTATAGACCACTTCTGGGGAAAACTGAAGATGATTTAAATATAGAGGTCAAATGAGGTTAAAAATTCAAGATTGCTATGAGGTTCGATTTTCCAAAATCTTTTGCTGTTGTTTTATTTGTTGAGACAGGGTTTCTCTGTGTAGCCCTAGCTGTCCTGGAACTCACTACTCTGCAGACCAGGTCGGCTTAGAGATCTGCCTGCCTCTGTCTCCCTAGGGCTGTACCGGATCACCCAGCTTGTTTTCCCAAACTTTGAAGAAACATATTTATTTATCTTGATTTGACGTGTGTGTGCATGCCTACATATATGTCCATGTACGTATGTATGAACCACACATATGCTGGTGCCCCAAGAACACCAGAAGAGCCTTCAGATTCCCTGTAGCAGGAGTTACAGGCAGTTGTAAGCAGCCGGAGACAGTTTTCAGAACTAAATCCAGGTCATCTGAAGTGATGATCTTATTTACTGAGCCATTTCTTCAGTGCCCTGCCTTCCCAACTTTTTAACAGATTTAATGAAATCCTATTTTTTAAAATCTTAATAGGGTTTTATCCTACATGTAAAATATCACCAGCTGATTATAAAGTCTACATGGACTTGTAAGAATGTAATTATCCAAAATAATGGCAAAGAAGAAAATCGTGAGTCATGGTGATGCCTGTGGGTAGCCTTAATACTGGGGAGGCAGATGCAAGAGGATCACAAGTCTGAGACCAAGCTTCACACTGAGTTCCAGACTAGCCCTGCCTAAGCAGCAAGATCTGTCCCCAGAGAAACCAAAACCAAAGGAAAATATCATGAGGTCTTTGTTAGCAGGCACCGCGGCCTATAAAGGTGCAGAAACAAAGACTGCATGACAGCGTGAGACAGACGGACAGACAGAACAAGAGAGCAGATCCCCACACCCAGTTAGTGGGCAACAGATGGTCTTCTCCAGTAACGGACCTCTGCTTGTGGAAAATTACTAACAAACTTTGACATCTATTTCATGCTTACAAGCAAAAGTCCCAGACATAGAGTTGATGCAAAGGTAAAATAATGAAATTCTATATAACAACAAATCTTCATAACCTTAAGGCAAGCGAATTTTCTCAACTCAGAAAGTGCTAACTGTTAAGAGAAAACCATTGGTAGATTGGGCTTTATTATGTCTGGAGGCTGTGGAGATGGCTTGGTGGGATAAGGCACTTGCTTCATCCCTGGGATCCACACGGAGAAAGTTAACTCTCGGAAATTTTCTCAGGCCTCCACCTTTGTGCACGACCTACCCCCAACTATGAACACACAAAATAGATAAATGCTAAAGAAAAACCAACAATTAAGAAGGCCAACTCATCCAAAATTCACATTAAGAGGGAAAAAAAGGGGAGTGGGGAGAAGGCTCAGCCAATTAAGCGCTTGCCTTGCAAACCTGAAGAACCCATGAGAAAGCCAGGCAAGGGGAGGGCACTTGGAAGCCCAGCGCTAGAGACTGCAGAGCAGGCAGGCTCCCTGGAGCCTGGTGGTCGGCCGGCCAGCCTACTCAGGAAGTGCTAGGCCAATGAGACACCTTGTCTCAAAACACAGGGTGGGCAGCCCCTTCAGATCACCAAAGGTTGACTTCTGGCCTCAAGCACATGCACACCCACAAACATATGCATCCATACATGCACAGACGTGTGCACGCACACAGAGTAGAAAGGCAAGCCACAAATGGAGAGAAGGTATTTACACTACTTTTACTTGGTAAATCCCCCTAGATCAGGTATAGGAAGACAACATGATCTAAAAAACACTCAGGAAGAAGCCATAAGCAGGCTGTGGAATCATAAGCGTATGTAAGATACTCATTAGGAATCTGAGAAATGAAAATTAAAACCACAGCGATAACAACAGGCATTTGTGTGGACAAATGGGCGCAACAAAGATTGGCAGGGAAGCAGCCACCTGGAAGCCTCTGCTACATCTGGGAATCCACGCCGGCTCGGCTACTTTCCAAAGACCTATCTGCTAAGGCGAAGTATACATTTGTCCTGTGACAGACTCAGCAGAAATGAGCACCTGAATCCACCAAAGATACAGGAATGTTCAGAGCACCAATCTTGCTACAGTCCATAAAACATGGAAGAGGCAGGTACATTTCCAAACTCAAAACCATCACACCATAGCACCAAAGTCAGACAGAGACACTATCAGGAAAAGAAGATTACAGACCAGCATCTCTCACGAGCACTGATGCAAACACACTCAAAGTACTGGCGACTCGAATACAGAACACTGCACCAACCAAGCTGGATCAATTATTTGAGGGCAAAGAAGGTACAGCATATAAAGACCACTGTAATTAATATACCACACTAACATAAGAAAGAGAAAAGGCATATGATCATATTAATTAACACAGAAGAAAACACTTGATGAAATTAAACACTTTATAATAAAAAAAAATCACCCAAAATTAGGAATAGGAAGAAACTACCTCAACATAATAAACAGCACAAGTTTAAGGAGTCTCCTGGGGGCTGGTGGTGGGGTGCTCCCAGCTTAGGCTTGGAGAAAACTGAGTTCAGACTGCATCGCTCCCAAAGGAGAAAGCTATGTGTGACTGGCAGGTCTGATATACTGGGCTGCATCTCCTTTTGGTGCTGATGGTGAACATACTAGTCCTTAAGACTCAAAGGCACTCGAGAGGCCTGTCACAGCACAAGGAAAGGAAATGTAGGCATCTGCATCCTGCAATTAACTCTAGTTCCCAGTTGAGGTCCAGAAGACATTTCGACTTCCCAACAGCAAAGGCATTTGTTGCTTTGAAGCCCTAAGCCTAGAACCCAGCTACATTAACATTGGGTACAGAGTGCGCTCCCCTTCAGGGTCAGCATCTGCCCAATTATGACATCATCTAATGGGATCTGTGTGGACCAGGCCAGAAGACCCTCTGTGGAAAGCAGGAGTGTAAACAGCAAACAAGGCTCGGCTCTGACCCAGATTTCCACGCCCACGTGACTGGATTCCACTCTCTCTGCAGAACATTCCTGGTTGGAGCGTGTCTTTTTCCAGGTGGTTTGCCCTAGCCTGGCACACCAAAAGCGCTCTCAGCCCCATCAGAACCCTGGCCCTGTTTGGGATGTCACAAAGGAATGAGGTTCAAGCACTTACTTTCATCATTAGACACATTCCCCAGAGATGTGTGGCTGGAATAGCGTTTGTTCTCGCTTTCATTGAGACATCTTTCAATCCAGCTCTCTACAGAAGGAAAAATAAACAGTGAGTCAGAGAGATGCTGTGTGCAGGAGACAGGAGCATAACAAACCCATTAGAGAACAGGGCCACGAACCTCCTACAGGTCAGCCTGGACCAGAAAAGGACTGCCCGTGTAGCTCCGCGCACAACACTGCTGCTGAGTTTGCGAGCAGCTAGGAGGCAACATGGCCGTTGGAAGACCCACTTGAAGATTTCTTGATCAAAATTTACTAATTCTAGGACGTTCGAAGCCCAGTACTGCCAACTCAGGATCATCTTTCTTTATAAATGGCACACATTCCCAAGAAGTGGTTTGTAAGCCATAGTCTGTTCAACTGGTCATGCATTGCAAACTTACCTGTCAGTCAGAGAGTCTTTCCTTCAAATAAAAACAAAACCCCAGGGGATCCGGTGGAAGTGGAGGAGGGCGGGGAAGCTGGTGGTCACCTTTTGTCAGGTGGTCCCCACAGGACACTCTTCCAAGTATAGTGAGAGGAGAAATAAAAGGTACCAGGGTATTCATGAAGCACTTTTAAAATCTAAAGGACTCTGGTTTTCTATCCAATACCAAAAGTTAATTAGGGGTTTATTGTTCATAATATAGCATAATGCTAAATCTTTTTTTTAAAAAAAGGTTTATTTAATTATGTATACAGTATCCAGAGGGCACCAGATCTCATTACAGAGAGGTTGTGAGCCACCATGTGGTTGCTGGGAATTGAACTCAGGACCTCTAGAAAAGCAGCCATTTCTCCAACCCCAGTTTATTCCATTTTCTAGAACACCCCCTACTCATCCAGTCATTCAACAACACCCACTACACACCATCACTTGTGTCCTTTGAACACAGCATAGCCCAGCGCAATGCTCTCAGAGGGAGGAGTCAAGCTCAGGGCCACACCTGTGTTTCCTTGGGCTCCATTTCTTCCGTGATGATACACAAAAGTCCTCGCCTCAAACGTTCACCTGCTACCTCAAGATTCTCAACGCCAGCCACTTCTGCCTGCACGGCTCACCGGCTGGCACGTCACGTTAAGTCACAGTGAGTCAGCTTTCGGACATCTGCTTCCAAAAGCCATCTTCAGGCCTTTGGATTTGCACATTCTTAACGATCAGGCTTGTGTCAAGCTAGACTGTTGTTATTTATTATGATCCTACCACACGTCTGTGACTGTTTACGAGTCTTGTCTCTCTAAATAATGTTTCCCACGAATTCTGTATTCTTTATCGTGTGATGTTACATAATGTGGCAATTCTTGGGAATACAGAGTGGTCCTAGGCCAGAACTGGCTGCACTCATGGCTATGTGGTTTTCAATACTCTTGCTACTTTCCTCACTTTCTTTTCCTTTCTATTAAATAGTCTCATATAAATATAAATGCTGCCCATTTTATCCTTGGTGTCAATGTGGAACTCATGCTGGTGATGCTTCTGCTTCAGCATCTCATGCCAGGATTGCAGGCATGCAACACTACCCCAACCCTCACTGCCTTCACAATGTGAAGGCTGGCATGTCCCCTCTTATTAAGTCAAGTCCCTCCTCTGTTATCTTATCTAGTTCTCAGAACCGCTCCCAGATGCAAGGATCTTAGTCTCTGTTTTTCCTAGAAAGCGGCTGGGACTTAGAGGAAGGCTCGGTAACGTGAACCCTTGCTCTTCCAAAGCTGAGGGAAAATCCTTAATGAGGATCTTAGGTCACAAACTGCAGAAGGAAGCTGGGCAGGTAGCATGATCCACCAAGTGAGAGCCAAGTGAGGGCAAGCAGCAGGGAGAAGGGCTGCATTTCGTTCTGTTTTATAGCGATGACCCAACCAACCGTTCTTTTAAAAGCTGCTTCCAAAATTACAGACAAGTAGGGGAAGACATCCAAGGAGAAGAACAAAGGCCAGCTTGTCGAGAGGAAATGGAAATCTGGTGTTTCTGAGCAATCCCGAAGCTGAAATCACGGAACACAAGGCTCAACCGCACGGCGCGGAAGCCAGACGCTTGTAACATAGCAAAGCTGGGAGGTGCAAGGTGGGTGTTTGCTAAACATTACATCCCAGAGCAAATGGGTCTCCAGGATCCTTTCCAGCCTTCTCTGGAATGTCATCACTGAGATCTGCTCACTTCTAGTCCTGACACAGTTCCCATGGCTGACGATGATGGCATCTGTCTCCTCAAACCACACCACCACATGGGTGTCTGCAGCCCGGGAAATGGCTCAGTGAAGCTCCCGGGTCTGACTGAGCTCAGCTCACTATTCTATGCCTAGAACCCTGGTGGTGGTGAGGCAAAGATGGCAGATCCCCGGGGCTTGCTGACAAGTCAGCCTCATTTACTATGTGACCTTCAAGACAGTCACCCTGTTTCAAAAACTGGGTGGCACTTGGAAGATGTGCTCTGCTCTCTGTAGGAATGTACACACACACACACATACACACACACACACACAGAGCAGTGCTATTGCTGCTATTGGTCTGGGCTCATCCCTGATCCTCAGGTAAGGACACATACCTGGCTGCTTGCATGTACACGGAGGCACATACCCTCACACACACCTATCGCACCTTCTCCCTAGGAGACTTGAACCCAAGGGAGAGTCTTGCTGTCATTTACTGGATTATACCCAAGTCAGTCCTGTTAACCTTGGAAGGGCCTGGCCCAGCCATGAGACCCCACTGCTATAGGAGAGGTTTTCTGAAAAAGTTGGCAACATTAGAGCGGAGCTTGTTCTCCAAACTGGGTGGGCCAGAATGGTACAGTCCCCTGGTTACCACATCACAAATCAGGCAAGAATTTTCCTCTCCTGTTCTCTTGCTGTGGCTCAGTCCCAGAACCAGCGATGAATGAAAGCCCGGCCCAAGGACGGGGACAGTAAAAAGGGCCATGAAACGAAAAGACACCACATGTCATCAGGTTTTCTGCCCACTGTTGCACACTTGTGGTTCCCTACAGACATACTGTGTCTGTAGCCAGGCTGTTCCCTACTCTCAGCCAGGGAACACTCAAATCTAGTCTCTCTGATTCCGGGCAGAGATGGGAAACCAATCCACGTCTCTACTTTCTGGTCTAAGGTAACTTATTTCAGTTGTTTCTTGGAAATAATTTCTCCTGCTTTGTTGTTATACAGATTTCTAAACATCTAATTAATGTCCTTGTGAACATCTGGCAAACCGAGTCAACTTGATGGGTCCAGACTGTGGGGTGAAGACTTGGAGAGCCCGTGCTTCCAAGAGTCTTGCAGTCCAGACTTGGTGAATGGGACATTTTGGTGTTAGTCACTCCCAACCAGAATGACACACATATTAGATTTCAATAAGGCCCTGTGTTCATGTACCTCTATGTTGTGCGTGATTCAGTAACAAAGGCCGCCTGTATCGAATGCTTGGGATGTGTTCCACATTGTTCTAATTGGGACCTGGATCACCATGAGCTGGGATTGAAATGAGCTAGGAGTTGTTAAGGGGATGTTTTAAGGCTATGGAGACAGTTCAGTGGGTGAGGTGCTTTGTTGAGAAAGCACGAGACCCCGAGTTCAAATTGCTAACATCCAAGAAGTTGGGCGTGATGGCGTGCCTGTCATCCCAGGGCTGGGGAGCCAAGGAAAGAGTGTGCCCTGGGGCCAAATCAGTGAGCTCCAGGTTTAATGAGAGACACTATCTCAAAAATTAAGGTTTGGAACCTCTGGCATGCACATCCATCCCCAAAGAGGAAAGAATGGGGTGGGGGGTGGTCAGGGAGAAAGAGCAGCACATTTTGAGGTAAGAAAGCTAAAACTTAGAGCAGTTAGACAATTTGTCAAAGTCACCCAGCTGGTGGAGGACAGGACCAGCACCCAAAGGTGGTAACCTCAGTACCCCAAGTGTGGGCTGAGCCTCCTCTTGCAAACCCACGTGGCACCCAGACAGCGCCAGTGCTGCAGCCTCAAGCACCACCTGATCTGTGTCAGAACGTCCGCTAACCCTCTACCTACACAGGACAATCTCTGCTAAATCTGCTTGCCTGCTTCCTTGTCAGCCTTCGCCATGCGTGGCAGGCTTCAGCTCAGAGCTCAAACAACTCGGGAATAAAGTCCATTTGGTTTTTTCTTCAGAGTCCCCATCAGACTCAAGCATAGAGTGCCCAGCCTCGTCTCAATACATGCCACATTACTGCCAGAAGATGTCAAAGAATGTGTAGCTTATAAGTACATCTGTCCACACAGCTGCGGGATTCCCTAATCACCTTCATCGTGGAGGCCGTGAAAAGCCCAGCACATCAAAGGCCCTTTCCCAACTTAGAAAAGGCAAAATTCCACAAGCATCCTTTTGTGATATGAGAAGCTGTGCCCGAGACAAACTATGAGTGACAAAAACACAAATAAGACTGGCTTCTAAAAAAAAAAAAAAGACTGGCTTCTAGCCTCCATGATCATCTAAACGCAAGGCAGACTTTATCTCCTGAACTCTAGAGGGGAGTACCTGATGTGGGATGTCCGTCTGTCTATGTGTTGTTTTTATTGGTTGATGAATAAAGCTGTTTTGGCCAATGATTTAGCAGAGTAAAGTCAGGTGGGAAATCTGAACAGAGATATACAGAGAGAGTAGGCAGAGTCAGGGAGATGCCACGTAGCCCCGAAGGAGAAAATGCCAGAACATTACCAGTAAGCCACAGCCTTGTGGCGATACACTGATTAATAGAAATGGGTTAAAGTAAGATGAAAGAGATAGCTAGGAATATGCCTGAGCCATCGGACAGTGTTGTAATTAAAACAGTTTCTGTGTGATTATTGGGGTCTGGGCAGCCGGGAAACAATCACAGTCTCCGTTTACCATGACCCTTTAATGTCTATTCTCTAACTTTATAAGAATCTTTAGATTTATTTGATGTGCATAAATGTTTTCCCTCCACGTATGTAACATGTGTGCCCGGTGCCCTCAAAGGTCAGATCCAGTGGGTCTGGAATTACTGATGACTGTGAACCACCACCAGGGTGCTGGGAACCAAGGCCAGGTCCTCTGAAAGAGCAATAAGCGCGCTTAACTGTTGACCTATCTTTTCAGCCTCCTCCCTTTGTTTGGACAAGGTCTCATGACATAGCCCAGGCTGGCCTCTAATTTTCCTCATTTTCAGTCCTGGATTCCAGGCATGTACCACCACTCCCAGCTTCTGTTTACCATTTGGAACCCAGCTGCACACTGTGCCTGGGCCCAGAAATGTGGCACACACTAAACAAACATGGCTGGATGCATTCCTTCCCAACCGACAACATAAAGTTCCTGTTGCATTCCTACCATATGGTGGCAAGGGTCGCTCAAGAAGGCATCGTCATATATTGGTCTACGTCAAACCTCAGAGCGATGTTCTCGCCATGTGTTGATATTTCTATTTACAGATACTTGAAGTGGAAGCAATAAAGCAAGGCTGGCTGTGAAGAGCATTGATTGCCACACCAGGGCTATCTTCCAGGATGGAGGAAGGAACTCTTCACTCACACTCGATGACTTCCTGTAGTGAAAACTGAGCTTGCGGCACACGTAGCAAAGGCTGTGAGGATGGCTGGGGTTGGGGCTACTGGGCTGCACCCATTCCTTTCAGCGGGCTCACAGCTAGAGGGACGATGTGACTGTGCCTGCCTGCGAGGTTCACTTCCCAGGCGCTAGCCCAGCTTGGCCTACAGGCAGACCCGTGTGCCTCTCCACGTTGGTTCAGAGACTGGGAAACCCCGATTCTAGGATTTTCCTCCGTTTCACAGGATGACACTGGGGAGAACCGCACATGGTACTGGGTTCCCCAGGAGGCTGTGGAAAAAGTAGGAAGTTGCCACATCCAGGAGGCAGCAGGTCCCAGGCAGCCCAGACTTAGACTTCTGCACCACAAACACATGTTGATATATTAAGGGAGCTGATTAAAATGACTCTCAAAAGCCAAATACTCCTCAAGGCTTGCAGAGCATGCGCACAGGAACCTGAGATTTCCTATCTACTCGTTCATTTCACAAATGACTGCCACGTGGCTTCCTTGTAATTCTAACAGAAGTTATTCAGCCAGAACCAACGTTATCTCCAGTGGACTAGGGCCTCAAGGCTTATTTATCTGTTTTCTGTAATTTATCTTCCTCACCCTTAAAATGTAACAACCTCATTTGCCTTGGTCAGTCTCTTGTCCCCAAGAGCTAAGAACAGTTAAGTCACCAGTTGCCAGGGATGACTAATGAAAACAAACAAACAAACAAAAAACCAGTTACTGGAATGACAGACAGGGAGTCCCTCTATCAGAAGAGGTCCCAGAAGAAGAGGAATTTGGACAGAGGCGAAGACAGCAAGGGCACAAGCCTATTGAGGAGTCAGAACGAGCAAGGAGGCGGCTGACGTGGAGGGATCCAGGGTGATGTAGTCAGTACAAGGTGAAAGGCAAGATGGAACTGGTCTTGGTGACTGCCAGGGTTAGAACGAGGGAACTCGAGTTCAAGTCCTGGCCTCACCTCTCACTAGCTATGTGGTATCGGGTTCCTCAGTGCCTGCCTACCAGGGTTCCCCAAAGATGCCCTTAAATAGAAATGGCAAAGCACTTAACTCACTTGGCCTCATGGGTCACGGGAAAATAGGGAGGGTACCATCTCCCAGGACCCAGGAACACACTGCTGAGAGACATGGCCAGATAGCCAGTGGGCGTGTGAACCACAGCCGTGGCCAAGTGTTAACCACATGCCAGCTACCCTGTGTCACCTGCCTCGTCTCTACTCCTCAGAGACACCAAGGCAGACAGCCCACATGCTCTGATTTGTTGGGAGGAAGCTAAGGCGGCTGGGGAGAACCCAGGTGGTGAAACTCAGGCAGGCAGTGGCTGAGCTGAGCCGGGTCTGCCTAACCAAGCATTCCGATTCGTGGCACGTGGCCTCTGTAAACAAGCAGGGTATATAGGAAGATGCCGTGGCTGAGGAAGACAGTGTCCATCTCAGCCTGGCTGCCTCACAGTCAGATCAAAGAAGTGAAGTGAGGTATTTTAGGCACGAGGGTTGTGGTCAGAGACAAGGGCACAGAACAGTGAAAGGCCAGGCGGGTTCTGGGAAGGGTGAAGAGTTCGCCAATCTCGGACCCAAGGACTTAGGCAGAAGGACACGGATAGGTGGTGGTGCCTTGGGAGCAGCTCACAAGGCCTGGCTCGCCAGGCCAGGAAGCGTGCAGGCAGCTGGGAAGCAGTCAGCCCTGTCAGCGGGAGTGTTAATAGGAAGCACTGAGCTCTACTTCTGAGGAACCGTTGACAACAGGAATGTCTTATGTAACACCCGAGAAAAGGCTGCCTGACAAAAAGTGTCACCGGGTTTTTAATAGAAGGTGTTATTCAATGCTCACTGGAGAAGCAGTCTTTCAGGACATTGTACTGGAGCTTATTTTGGGAACCCGCGACTGGACAAACACTACATGAAAGGGTCGGCATGGCACTCAGATGGCTGCCGAGGAGGACCTGTCTCCAGGTCCCTTCCCCAGAGCCCAGGTCTTTACCAGAGGAATGGTGCTGCCATGGCCTGTGTCTCATTTTCTCCTGGCCTCTTTCCTCTTCCCTGGCTCCACACTGGTGGGGACACACACAGGAGAATTTGGACCCTAGGAGGCAACAGCTGTGGCCTCTCCAAAGGGCTCTTCAGGTCAGTGGTTACCACGGCGACGCCACAGGCCCTAGCCCAGGGGCCCCTGGGTTCCATCCAGGAAGGGGCTGGACCACAAAGACAGCCCCACCCCTTGTTTACCTTTATTCTTTCCCACGATCGCCAAATATTGATGTGGTGCCTTCTGCTCCACGCTGGGCTAAAGATCTAGAGATGATCAAAAAAGCCAATCAAGTCCTGACTGGGAGGACCTGCGTCTCACAGTGGAGACAGACCCAGACAGACAATGAGATGACTTCGGAGCATGAAGTGTGCTGAGTAAGAACCACAGGATGGGAAAAGTGGGCCTGAGGTATGGTGTGAGGTAGCGGGGACACTAACTGCTGGTTGAGGAAGTGACCATGGAGGGCAGAGGCCCAAGGCAGACGTAGCCTTGGAAAGTGGGGAGAATCCAGGAGACCACTGGGATGGGGAAGAGGCGGCATGGAAGAGCAACGGGAAGTCAGGAAGGGCTGGGGCATGCAGGGACTTGGTGGCCGAGGGTAGAACTTCACACTGATCCCAATGTTCTATGAAGTCATGTGAATACTCTCTGCAGCTTCCCAGGGATGTCTTGAACCACACGGCTCCAAACAGGGAGCCTATGAAGGAATCTACATTCATCCATCACTCCATTCAGCTATCAGATCTCTATATTGGATCATGAGCCTGGTGCCAGCTTCACGCCACGGGCTCAGCACCTTCATAGAGGGCTGGAGTGTTCAGCTCAGTTGTGGAGAGCCACACAATAAAAGCTGTAACTCCCTGTGCCACGGGGGATGAAAATGAAATCTTACCTATTTTAAGAGTCAGGAATCTTCTTAGAGGTAGAGATAGCTAAGGAGTTAACAAGGCAGGCACAGAAAAAGAGGGGAAAGAGATGTGAACACGGCAAAGAGGGAGGAAGGGGAGGTCCCTGGAGGAAGAGCATGTGCAAAGCCCTTGAAGCAGGCAGAAGAAAACACTCAAGAAACTGGCAGGTCGGGCCATCGAGATAGGTACCTGCTGCGAAACCTGAGGACCCTAGTTCAAATCCGAGGACTCACACAACAGAGAGAACCGACTCTTGAAGCTGTCCTCTGATGTGGAGTAGCAGGACACTCGTCCATTGCTGGTGGGAGTGTACGTCTGTACAGTCACTACGGAGATCAGTGTGACAGTTCCTCAGGAAGATGGGAACTGATCTACCTCAAAATCCAGCTATACCACTCTTGGGCATATACCCAAAGGACACGACTACTTCATTTTACAAGAAAGACACTTTCCAAGGGTGATTTGAACCACACTGCTCCAAAGGGGGAGCCTATGAAGCAGCAACCGTGTTCATTACTGCTCTGTTCAATAGCCAGAAACGGGAAACAATGTAACTGTCCCTCAAGTAAAGAATGGATAAAGAGAATGTATATTTACAAAATGGAACATTATTCAGCTGTTAAAAAAAGACATCATGAAATTTGCAGGCAAATGGATAGAACTAGAAAAAAATCATCCTGGGAGAGGTAATTCAGACCCAGAAGCCAACTATGGTGTGTATTGGCTTCTGCGTGGATTCTAGCTGTGATACCAAACTACGACTGTTGAACCACAGAGGGAGGGCGTAGAGTGAGGGACCAGAGGGCACAGAGAGACCTTGCTAGAAAAGGGAAGTAGACCAGATAATCATGGATGGATTAGGGCGGCGCTGGAATGGGAGGATCAAGGGTGGAGTGGGGAGAGGTTTGAGGGAGGAAATATGGGACATACCACTAAAATAAAGGAGCATTTGAAGGGTCATATGGAAACGATACAGGAGAAATTTCCTGAAATATATACATGGATGAAGGTGATCTACATGAAATCACCAAATAGTAGGGGAGACAGTCCTAACTGCCATCTCTTGTCACCAAATGAAGCTTCCAGTACTGGGGCTGGGTTTCATCTAATTGAGACCTTGGTCAAAGGGGTCCATGGGAATTTCAAACCACCCAGGCCATTGCTGAGACAATGGGTTGCTCTCCCCAGACTGACAGCAAAGTCCCATTGCTGAAGACAACATCTACACAACCCACTGAGCATGAAGAAGTCAAGCCAGGCTCATGTGGAGCCTTCTCCCCTACGTTCTGGTGGTAGGGGTACGGGAAGGTTCTTTGCATGCTACCAAAGAGAAACATAACCACTGACCAAGCCGCAGAACCTGATCTACAATCTGTCCCGTCTGCAAGGACACTGGTACAGTGGGCACACGGCGTGTGGGAGTCACCGACAATATCTGACTTGGTATAAGGCCCAGGCCACAAGACGGAACCCATAGCTGACACTGCTTGTGTGACCGACACCAGAGACCAGCCAGGGACCTAGGGCCTAGAGTAAAACCCAATACTACTGGTCTTCAAAAGCAAATTAGTGATAAAATGACTCCTAATGACATTCTGCTGGGCTCATATATTAGCACCTTGCCCGGCCATTATCAGGGAAGCTTCCTCCTGCCGCAGATGGGAACAAATACAGAAACCCACAGCCAGACTTTACCCAGAGAGCGAGAAACCGTGGAACACTCAGCCCTAAATAGGATGTCTCCATCAAATCCCTCCTGCTGGCGCTCGGAGAACCCATGGAAGAGGAGGCATAGCGTGAAAGAGCCAGAAGGGATGGGGACACTGGGAGAATGAGGACCTTCAATTCAGCTGGAGCCAAGTTCATATGAGCTCACAGAGACTGGGTCAACACCAGGCCCTCTGTGCATATATTAGGGCTTCCAGTTTATAGTGTTTCCATGGGATTTCTGAGCATGTGTGTGAGTGGGTCTCTGGCTCTTGTGCCTTCTCATGGGCTCTTTTCGTCCTGTTTGTTTATCTGCTCCAACTTCATTATGATAGTTTTTATCTTAGCACATTTTATCATTATCTCTTAGAAGCCTGTTGTTTTCTATGGGAGACAGAAAGGGAGTGGATCTGGAAGAGAGGGAGGAGATGGGAGGAGCCAGGAGAGAAGAGGAAAACATACTTAGCATATATTATGTGAGAAAAGAATCTATTTTCAATTAAAAAAAAACAAGAAAAAGAAAGTTGTTCTCTGATCTCCAACTTGACGTGTGTGTGTGTCACACACACTAAATAAAACATAATAAAAAAGTTGACAGGTACCTTGACAGTCACTGCTCATACTCAGTTGAGTGTTTCTTCGGCATGTAAGTACCGAGTCTGCCCCGCCTGGCACTCTAAGATGTTGTGACCCGCACACATCCAAGCCTGCCTCTCCATCAGCGCTGCCTAAACACAACCTTAGAAGGGAGGCTTGGAGAAAGAGGTCACAGAGGGTACCTGTGGCAGGTACCATCTACACTGGGTACGTTTAGTGTTGAGCAGCTTCATTAAGGCCAACTGAGCCTCCTCAGTCCCCATGGAAGAAAGCCAACTGCACTAGTCCGTCAGACATGCCCAACTTTTTGACATTAAGGCAGGATATCATCTATGGTTTGCTTTCCACACGTGTGCCGTTGGCACCTGTTCCTCCCAAATAAAGTTGTAAAACAAAACAAACAATAAAAATCCTCATGATGTTTTAAGTTCACGATTCTGTGGTAGGTCATTCGTAGCTACCCTTTGCCGTGGGACACCACAGGGTTGCGGCCCCAGGACAGACATGGTGAGAAACGAAGGAAGGGCTGGGTAAAAGAAAAAATGAACAATGTTGATTAAAATCTCACAACCATCACTAGACCATGCAGGAAACTCCAAGTAGAACTAAGAGCATCCCACTGAGATGAAGATGCTGGGTGTAACTCTTTACCAACACAGCCGTCATGGTACTGACCTGCCCACAATCACATGACTGGCATGGCCTTGGGTGGGACTGTACCTGACCCCTGTGAACCAAACAGTGGCCACGCACTGTGCCGGCTTCCATTTCAAGAGACTGCTACATATACAACTCTAAAGCAGGCAGAGAGGCTCACCATGGTCATTATTTACATGGTGCAAGAATTAATGAGGAACCCTCTTCCCTTCCCAGGATGCACCAGTGATATTTAGTGATATTTATCCAGTTATCAACTCACAGAAATGTGCTGAGACCAGAGAGGAGGAAGGACCTCGACTCTGTCTCCTGTGGGGGAGAAGGCCAATGTCAGAGCACATTTCTAGAAACAGAGAACAGCGTGAGGGTTAAACAACCACAGACCCAGCCTGGACAAATTTTGCTGTCCTCCACTTCCTGTTGGCCATATCTACCCAACATCAGCAGATATAAAATTACTCAGTGTCTGTCATTACAACGTTGATAAAACTCACAGAAAATCAGAATTATCAGATCTTTGGCAGACTCTGAATGGCTTTTCTCTTTAAACATGTCTAGGTTTCTTCTCCACCACTCTGTTAGGTGATGCTCCTTGCCCTGAAAGCCCAGACCATAGGCCTCAAGCAGATTTCAACTGGGTTTCAACTTCTGAGACAGGCCACCAACAAACAGGTCCTTCTCCCTGGCGATATACTTTCTTCCTTCTGACCTGCTCGTCTATTACAATCGGCATGGTTTTTAATCTTGGAAAGAGATCCCTATCTGCCCATGGTACCATTCCTTCCAGAAACCACTTCTCCTTTGACTTTGTTTCTGCCCAGGCTCACCGTCCACAGATTTCTCTTCCCCTGAGCACCCATCACGGTGTTCTCCTGGGCACCCATCACGGTGTTCCCCTGAGCACCCATCACGGTGCTCTCCTGGGACTTTCTCTTCATTAGCCATCCCTGGGTCAAAGTTCACGCTGGTCAGTAACGTTCACGGAGAGCCTAGCACTCCTATTCCTGCTGCATCGTTCTGGACAACCCTGCCCAGGAGAGGACTGCGTGCTGGTGATCACGAAGGAATTCTAGGCCTCCCACCCCCTACCTGGCTGACAGACGGGAGGCAAGGGAACTTCCCTAACCCCTGAAACAGGCATCCCCTCGTGGAAAACACCAATCTGCCCGTGGTAGAGTTAAATGCAGAGAGGGCTTTTCACGAGGCCAGCTCTGACCAAGTTCTAGAACAAAACAACGGAATCACAGAAACAATTCCTAGGGTTTGCTTGTGCCAGCAGCTTTCCCTCTTTCTCTTTCCCTCCATCCTCCTCCCTTCCTCCTCTCTCCTCTCCTTTCCTTCCTTCCTGCCTACCTGCATTCCTTCCTTCTGCCCTGTCTTCCTCCTTCCTCCCTGCCTCCCTTCTCTTTTCTTTCTTGTAGCAGTTAAGAGCACAAACTGTGAAGCCAAACTACTACATTTAGGTTCCACTTTCTTACTCTGTGACTGTGAGTGAGCAACCTGACAACCCTTGAAACCCGGTTTCTCCACCTGAAAAACAGGCATTATGCTCAAAACCCTTCTGGACTGTGAGAGAGAATTAGATATGATGAGGCATAGAAAGTGCTTTGCCGCCGTCATCTTTAAGGCATGGCCGGTTGAGATACCCTTTAGTTCCCTGCTGTCCTCTTCCCTGTTCAGTCCTTGGATCTCTTGGTATTCTGAAAAGAACACCACCTTCAAAAACCGGGAAAACAATTCTAACTTCCCTAACAATTGATGGGGTATACTCCAGAGCTACAGGCAAATTACTGAATTTCCTGGGCCTTGGTGTCCCTCCTATGAAAACCGTCTGCCCTGAGGTTGTTAAGATGTTTAGGGGAAACATCAGAGCTCCCTAAGCAGTGGTTGTGCCCCACTTGCCTGCTCCTCCCTGACAGGACAGCAGCCCTGCGAGAACAGGAAGGTGGTGGACGAAATGGGTTTAGCATCAGTGGCATGAGTGGTACATGGTAGGTGCTGGAAAGAGCCGGTGTCCATGTCTTGCTTAAGTATTCAGGACTTGACTCCATGAGATCTCAAGTCAAGCTTCCCAGGACGTGAGCAGAGGTTCCCTGTCCCTGTGGTATTAAGGTGGATTTCTGTGTTAAGAAAATGCCCACTGGCTCTGAATGTGTGCCAAACACCCTGGCAGGTGCCGCTCACTGTGCGGGCACAGCACAGGTAACAGGGATGATGTTTCAAGTCAACACCTGCAAGGACACTATCTTCCCTTCACACCCATGTGTCTGAAAACACCACGGGACGGAATGAGGAGCAAGGGACTCTGTTGTGGGAAACCAGCACCCTTGTCCCTGGTGACAGAGGTTTTTAACTGTATGCAGGTAGCTGGCTGCTCCTTCAGAGGGCTGGAGTTCAGTTCCCTGCACACATGGGAAGGCTGGCAAACAGCCTGTGGTTCCAGTTCTGGGGCATCCAAACCCTCTTCTGGTCTCTTCAGGATCTAGCATGCAAGAGGTAAACATAAACATACAGGCTCACACACATATATAATAAACAAATAAATCCCTAAAAAAAAAAAAAAACCCGCAGTGTCCTCCACTTTGATGTCATGACACTTGGGTACTCGCTTGCTGTGTAAGTCAGTGCGCGTGAATGAAGCCCTCCGAGCCTTGGTTTTACCAAGTGTCAAATGGCAACGGTAGCTTGTGCCAGGCCACAGGTTTAGAAGGCAGCATCACAAAAGACAAAACACAGTAGGAAAAGAAGTAGGTTCTTAAACTTGTTGTACATGGTGATGGGTTGTCTCAGAAATCACCACTACGGGGAAAACAAGAACGAGACTGTTTGCCAAGTCCTGTGACAGCTTTGTGGGCTTCTTCAGAAACCTTCGCACTCGCTCATAAAGTGGACACTTCAGCAGCCCCACACATCCTCTCTGGGCAAAGCCAGTTATCACTGCTCTAAGGCATGCCGCGTCAACACGGCCTGCCTGTCCTGCGATTACACACTTAACATGTAGTCCGTTTTAACGGCCAGGTTTTTATATTGAACCTCTTCCACGTGAAACCTCATCTGATATAAACAGGTATGAAGCCCTGAATGGTGTGTGTAAGATATTAGATTCAACAAGCAGGTGTAAGCTCTGGCAGTGATATGAGATGCAAGGCTCGCTGTGTGCTAAGGTGCCTTGTAGGAGAGACCACATGTAAGCATCCTTAGTCAACTGCTTCCTGACAGCACCAGGTCACAGTGCCCACGGGCAGCCAGGTCCCCATGACAGTGTACCCCAAAGAACTGCAGTATGAGCTACCTCCTCTAACAAGAACGTGGCAAGACTTGACCTCCAAAGAATCTAGTGAAGGACAAGAGCTAGGATATACAATCAGTCTTCCTTTCACGTATAGGTTTTAGTGGGTGAAGGATGCAGCTGGCTTTGAAATCGGGAAGCCAGGTCAGGATACTGTCTGGACAGTGGCGGTTAGGCCTAGGTGTGTTAGCTAGATCCTCTGAACCTCAGTGGCCTCATCTGTGAAATGGGGATAAATGATGCCATGAGTTCAATACGATCGGTAAGTGAGGAACTGTGCATAAGTATTTGACACAGGGTTGGGAAACTTTTATTCGCTATCCAATTTCAAAAGGAGACTTGTGTGAATAAGAAGAATCTGACAGTTTTGAAAATGTCTAGTCACCTGGCAATCCATTGCCAAAATGGTTCCTGCCTAGTTGCTTTCTTGCCTCTCTTCTTCCTTCCCTCTCTCTTCCTCTCTCTTTCTGTCCCTCCCTTTCCCTCCCCCCCATTTCCCCCCACTTCCTCCTTCCACATGCCTGTCTTCTGTACCTGCAGAGGTCCACACACATCCACACAGTGTCATCCTTGCTTGTTAGGGATCTCAGTGCCAGGAACTTTGAAAAGATCCCAGACCCCACAGAGTGCCTTGAACCAAGCCTCCCGCCTGCCCTGAGCTCTGCCTGACAAGTGTGGCAAGTGCTGCCCAGGGCCTCTGGGTGTGCACAGGGGCAAGTGTGTGCAGACAGCTCTCCTCACTTACAGCATTCCTCATCTGTGTCTGTGGGAAGCCAGGGATGAGAGTGCCCTGCAGCCTGGCCCGAGAAGCCCCATTCCTCAATCACAACAGTTTTCGGACTTACAAATGGACCCTTGATTAAAGGAAAGGCTTTTCTCCTTCCTTCCTTCCTTTCTTCCTTCCTTCCTTCCTTCCTTCCTTCCTTCCTTCCTTCCTCCTCCTCCCCCTTCCTCCTCTTCTTTTTTAATCTAAAAGCCTGACATTTGTAGAATGGTCCCCTACCCAAACCACAGCAACCTCACGAACGCTGCCCACTGAGTTGAAAATGAAAGCTCCCGGGACGGACGACCTTCTCATAGACGCTCAGCCCTCTAGAAGCCTCCAGGTTTCAATATCACTGACGGCTCCAAGCCCTCTGCAGTCCTTCCTCACAAGCTTATAAAACTTTCTCAGCCAGAGGTAGGTATATTCTATGGCGCTAAATCTTGCTTTCTGGAGAAACTGTTTTGTGTTTTGTGTTTGACAGAAGAGTCAACGAGTAAAGAGACAAAGCTCGGAGAGACAGAAAATTTACCCCAAATGCTCATTCCCTGGGGACAGTAGGAAACGGTCTGGTTTTCTTCTTTATCCTGTGGGGCAAAAGACTCTATGCAGACACTCGCTCTCCCTTCAGCCCAAATCGCTGCTGCAGAACTGAACTCACAACGTGAATGGGAAATATTTAATCAATCAATTCCATAATCAGTAAGTTCTGGAGATATATGCAATCCTAATTACTCCAAAACGAACATCGCTTCCTCCTGACCACGTAGATTCAGCACATAAACTATAAGGAGGTTGAGTGCATTAACACCCCACATTTAGCCCAATGGTCCTAAAAAAGATAATACGGAACTCAAAAAAAGTCACCTGTGATCACCTGTAAAATTATGAATTACATAATTCTAACATCCAAGGAAACACGTCGTTCTTCCAGAATCTAAGGTAAACCACAAGATTTGACAGAGGCTAAGACAAATCGACAATTTTCTCAACAAGATTCATTTGTGCCTCAAAATCAGATGCTGGTCTGAAAGTGTAATGAATAGTTATAATTATTCTTCTTGTCAATGACCTTGTCCAAAGTCAGCTCAAAGATCCAGTCATCTGCGTGGACTCAGGTTGCATTTTCCCACCTTGAGGGTCTCAGGCATCAGTGCTTATGAGATGGTAATTCTCTACTTGTACCAAGTAAATATCTGTTACATTACAGTCCCACTTAGCATCTAAGCAATGCTAATACGGCTGTGTGGTTAGAAGACAGGATCTAAAGCACTAACTAACCTTCTCTGGGCTGCAAACTATTCCCAGGGCTTCCTTGTGTCTTCACATTAACATGAGCGTAACAGAAGCCAATGTTTGTAGATTCTCGGTTCAATAATTATTGATTTGTACAGACAGATTATACTTTGGGGTTTTACTGAAGATTAAATAATCACAAAAGCAAAAGAGTGGGTCTGGAGAAATGGCTCATGAGCTAAGAGCACTGGCTACTCTCACAGAGGACCCAGGTTTAATTCCCAACACCCATGTGGTGGCTCACCACTGCCTATAACTCCGGTTTTAGGGATCTGATGCACTCTTCTGGCCTCACAGACACCAGGCATGCACATGATGCAAATACATACACACATGCAGACAAAATATTAATATACATATTTTTTCAAAACTCTATAAATAAATACAATTTAAAATGAAAGAATTTCTATTCTGATGGTCTGATACAGCACAACGGAAGCCACCTAATCTGCTAGCACAGGATACTGCTGTCCTAGTTACCTATATTTGGGCCAAAGTCAGGTGAAAGCACATAGCTGCGTTTCATCTTTTCTACTTTTTATGATCTCTCTTTCTAATTCTCTCACTTGTGTGTGTATGTGTCTGTCTGTCTGTCTGACTCCCTAGCTTTTAATAGCAAAAGCCATGATTTAGGTAAAAATCAAATTACCAAGACAGGAACAGAACAAATGGTCATTTTGTTCCCATATTCTATGTAATATATTATTTCGCATGTCTGTGCACACCGGGGAGATGGCTCAGATGGTAAGATTGCTTACTGTGCCATCAGAAGGGCCTGGGTTCAAATCCTGATAGATGCAGCCGCCCAGACCTGGGTTCAAATCCTGACAGATGCAGCCGCCCACGAGCTTGTTACCCTATTGCTGCGTGAGGTGGAGACGGGAGGGCTGCTGCAGCTTGTAAGCTGCTAGTCTAACTGGAGATCCAGTGAGAGACGTCTCAAGGAAGGAAAATGGTGAGAGAGCCGGGCACGCGAGGCCCTCCTCAGGCCTCTCTCGCATGGTATGTAGACAGACACACGCACTTGAAGATACATCACACATACAAACACTGCAGGGAGGGCACGAGAATTCAATCTTTTCTTTCCTTGATGAAATGACTTTGAAAGACTAGACTTACTGCTTCCTGGAAGCCACATAAAATGATTTCGTCTTTAAACAAGTGTGGTCTGTGAGCTGGAAGTGGAGAACCTAGAGAGGGGCACATCAGAGGCGCCTCATTCAGAGCCAGAAAAGTAGGAGGAGCTTCTGGGGGCTTCAGGCAGGGTGTCCAGAGCACATCTCCTCTACCCATCCCCAGATCTCTCCCCCAGGCCCCCAACTCCAGTCAGCAGCTGTTGCCTCTGCAATTATGTGTGCTCCACATCCGTTACACACTGAGGGACACAGGATGGAATCATGGCAAAGGAGACCACGAAGGGCCTTTTTATGTCGTGGGACAGGTATGGAAGCAAAGACGACATTTATTCCTCAATCTCAGCCTGTTTGAAGAGAAAGCCCTCCTGGCTTTACAATGGGGCCCAGACTAGAGCTAGATGGTAGAGCCCTTGCCCGGCAGCCTTGAGGTCCTGGGTTCCATCCCTACGACTGAAAATATTCTATTTAAGAAAGAAAATGGAAAGAGGTGATGTCTGGATAGCAAGCATCCTGACTTGATGAGGCTGTCTAAACCTCTCCAAGAACCCTGTCCTCATTTTCCAACTCGATACCAAGAACCGAGCTGAGGTGGGCCAGGACATTGCTAATAATATCGGGGTCAGGCATTGGCTGAGCAGTTTCTTGGGGCCACATGATAAAGTTAATAATATGCACAGCCTCGCTGGATTCTCACAGTAGCCCTAGGCATGGGCCAGCTTTGCAAACAAGAACACCGAGGCTTGGAGAAGGCATGTCACAGAACTAGAGACTGAAAGACAAGGATTGAAAATTTGGTCTATCTACAGACTCCAGATCCCATGTTCTTCCCACTACATCTTGTATATACCCGATGTCCCATTTTAACACGTCTGTGATTGACAACATACCTCCAAGGTACCACTTGTTAAGTTACCTAAAGACCATACGTGTCACCACCTGGTGTAACAGCACGTGTTTCCCTGGCCGACTCTGTGGTCTCTGTCTGTATGTGATAGATACAACTAGGGCATTGACAGAGACGAAACCATGCTCTCTAAACTTCAGATGGATCAAAAGACAAAGAAGCACATTTCTTATCCACAGTAAAGACTTCTTCCTTTCAATCCCTCCTTTTTCCAGCAGCAAATTAAATGTCATCTCCATGGTTTAAAGGGTTGCTGTGACATTTGGGGGAGAAATGACATTCTTTGCTTAGGCTCATGGTACATGTTTCATTCTCTGTCTATTCTGCCCATCGCCACCTTCTTCACAAGAGGAAGAGGAAGAGTTGGGACAGCTTTGTGCCTGGCGCACAGGGACAGACAACGGGTCACTGTAGGTTGTCTCTGGTACACTCTGCCGCCCCCTCACCATGCCCTTATCCATTGGATGAACGGACATTGCTTCAAACAGAATGGTAATAATGTACGCAGGAGATATTTTAGGGCCGGCAAGGAGATGGCTCAACTGATAGAGGCGTCTGGTGACCTGAGTTAGATCCCCAGAACACATATAAACGATGAAAGAGACAAGGGAACTCCCACAGAATTGTTCTCTGGCCTTCATGCATCCACAACAGTGCACAGACATCCCATCTCCCAAGAATAATAAAAAAAAATTAAAAATACATTTAAAATGCAATTAATAGGGTAGGGCCTGTTGGTTCGCACCTTTAAACCCAGAACTCAGGGGGCAAAGGCAGGTGGATCTCTGTGTGTTTAAGGTCAGCTTAGTCTACAAAGTGAGTTGTAAGCCAGTGAGGACTACACAGCGAGCTCCTGTCTCAAAATAAAACAAGATTTTATTTTTCGAGATTGGTTTTCTCTGTAGCTTTGGAGCCTGTCCTGGAGCTAGCTAGCTCTTGTAGACCAGGCTGTCCTGGAACTCATAGAGATCTGCCTGCCTCTGCCTCCTGAGTGCTGGGATTAAAGGCGTGCACCACCACTGCCTGACTAAAACAAGATTTTTTTCAAAGATACAAAAGTCCTGTTCCCCATCCACCATGGATACCTTCCCAGCCCCCAGTGCAAGCCTGGAACCACAGACAATACCTAAATGTAACTTTCTTTACTTTGCCTTCTGCATGCAAACCTATGTTAAAGTTTAATTACAAATTGGGCACAATGAGAGATTAGCAGCAATAAAGAGAAATAATCATAGCTACACAATGAACAGAGCTGTTTTAAACTTAGTTTTTCATGACAGTTTCCAGTTAGTATTTTTAGAAAGCAGTGGGCCCTGTGTGACAAACTCACATGGCAGAACCCCTGTGTCCCTGCCAAGCCAGCTTCTGGGACTCAGAAAGTCACTGAGCACCACTGTGTCGAGAGCCATTGTCTCACACCTCGTGGGCACAGCCCTTTTTCTGTGGGGTTTGGTGGGCGTTTCACCAATGGTGCATCTCACCATTCTCGTGAAGTGACAGGCCCTCTCGTCACTTCCACAACTGAGGATGCTTGCGCCCAAGAGAAAAGGGAGTCTTGGCAATGCAGAGACTTCAGGCCAGAGGCATGCAGCTTTTATGGCAGGGCTGACCACGGAAGCCTCGCGCGCCTATGGGGTTTGCCTGCATGCTTCTCGCCTGCTGAAATCTCCCGTTCGTTTATTTACTTGTATCAAGTCCACGTCCTAGAGAGGCAGAGGCACCATTTTTTCTTAAGCATTGCATCTAACCAAGTGTCAGACACGCCGGAGACACGTGGTTTTCTCGAATGAATGAATGAATGAATGCAAGATTGCCATATGTTTGAGGTCAATGTTCAACCACTATCGTGCAGCCGTGGTGATCACACAAACTACTCCTCTGTGCGTGCAGAACTCAGTTTCCCACAAGGGCACTTTCTCTCATCCAAAGAAAATGGTCCATGATTCTCCATGCCCCTACACTCACTTTTCTCCCTCCAAGGGAGTGCCAGAGCCACCTAAAGGCTGGATCCTACCCCGTTGCTTTGTTGTAAGACTATACAGTAGGCTGACCAAGATGGTGGGCCCGGAGAGGGAACAACCTTCCCTCACCAATGGCTTTCCTGTTCCTGCCACCAACAGCAGTAACCTCTTCTGTTTCGTCCTACACGGGGACTGCACAGAGTCCTGGTAAGGTTTAAGTGTCTGTTGGTGACATGCCTGGTATGGCCTTGACTCCTGTCTCACCTGACAACACCCTTGCCTCTGAATTCTAAGACGACTCTTACGTCCCTTACCTGACACTCCCAATGTACTGACAGTTTCTCTTGAAACACACACGCTAAAAACCTTGTCAGTGGGGTCCGTGGCATGGATGTCCCCGGGATCTGCCACCCGACTGAGACTGAGTGAACCCCAAAGGACTCTTTGCTATTACTTGAGACCTCCCAATAGTCAGTCTTGGAGTTCACTCTGTCTCACCGAAACCCTCGTCAAACTACAAGTCTCTAGGGAGAGGCGGGAGGGTGACAGCTGCGGCAGAGATGTTGCCCACCTTTTCCGTCCTGAAGAGTTTCGGGACCCCTAGAGGGGCAGCCGAAGAGGGTCCCAAGAGACCTGTAGAACATGTAGGGTGGGCAGTCAGGGGCCTGAGGAAGTGAAGCTCTGACCTCCCAGCATTCTGCTTTGTGATGTCATCGCTTTGTCAGTGGCCGCATGGAAGACAGGGTAGCTTACCTTAGAACCCACGGCCTGGCAACAGCGGGGACAGAAGGGGGCCATCTCCCTGCCTCCCTCGTGCGGGACTTGCGAGGACCCATTCCCCTGAAGCTACTCTACAGACAAGAGTGCCTGGTAGGTGTCACATGCTGTGTGTGTCACCAGACACACGAACGCAGGTCTGTCATTGAGCAGCACAGTGTTAGCTGGAACATAGCCATTTTCTTTCTTTTTGAGACAATGATTTGTAAATATCTGTGGCTGGTTGAGTATTTGGTATTTAGCCCAGGCTGGCCCCAGACCCCCAGTCATTCTCTTGACTATGCCTCCTGGAGTGCTGGAATGGCAGGGTAGACCATGCTCAAATATAGATATTTTTATAGCTACTCCGTATCTGTGGATGAGCCAACAGAGTCTCAAACAAATGGGAAGGGCTCCTTTGCCCAAGCAGTCACCAGGGAGTCAGAGATGCAAGAAAGGAACTAGTGGGGTTTTCTTTTCCTTCGATGGTGCATTTTGTTACACTGGCTTGCTGTGTGTTCCTCTCCGACATATGTCAGGCCCTTGCTGCTGCCTTCAACAGCTAGAAGCCCCCAACACTGAACACAGCTCCCGTAAAAATCTAGTGTCTTTTTGTAAATTCTCCCTGGAGTTGGGGAACTGGGGGGAGATGAGAATGCACCTTAGGCGGACATTAAGAAAGGACATTGAGAATCTTTTAAAACGATTCTTGACTATTGAATTCCCAAGTGACCCCCATGTGGTTTATAAGATCACCGCTTTGGGGAGACATAGTTCAAACAGTGCTAACAGTCTCACATACTGCTTCCTGGAACCCGCTGTCCCGGAAGAGGGCTAGGTCTAACTTGGAGAATCCCAGCCTGAGCTGTCTGTGTCTTTTCCAGGCAGAGACAGTCTGGGAAGGGCTTGGTTGACTTAAAGTGGAGTTACAAGTGGCTGCATCAGAAGGCTAACTCAAGTGCTTTGGCCGCGTGAGAAGTGTCAGGATACCCCCTCCAGCTCTTAGATGTCTGACCAGCCACTGAACCCGCCACCTTTTCAGATCCCATTTGAGGAGAGGGATGAGAAAATCCCTCCTGGGCGACCCACGGGTCGTGGGGAAGAAAAGCCAGAACCTTTCACGCTGGCTAGCCTGTGGCTCTTGAAGAGGCGGGCGTACTGCCCAGCTGGCGCCTCACTCAGGACCAGGAGGGAGGCTGGAAGAGGACCCGGAGAGGCGGGGTGGGAGCAAGGGTGCACAAGCCGGCTGAGAAAAGGTGTAGCCGCTGGAGAGAAATTAGAGACTTTGGCCCCTCTGGGAAGCAGGACGGTCCAGCACTCACACAGCGCCGGGGAGGCCCCAAACACTCCTCTCCCTCCTTGCTCTCGGCCCTTTGTTGTCCGCCTCTGGCTCCCGCTCATGCCCTCGGGTCCCCCGCCCCCCTGAAGTCACCCCAACTGCACTCATAATATTTTGCTTTGCGCCGGGTCTGTTTTCCACCACCAACTTCCAGCAGTCTCCATGGCGACGCGCTGGGGGTAGAGGGGGTGGGGGCGGCGGCGGCTGCTGTTCAGATCCCAGGCCCGAGCTGCGGAGCAGCCCTGGCTAACTTTTCCGGGTCTCTGGGTACCACGCTGGGAAAGTGCGCTATCCGGAGCCCGCCCTTGGATAATCTTGTAATCGCGAGCCCGCAGGCCCGTGGAGTCAAGCCTGTGTACTGCGGCCGCGTGGCCCAAGACTGCAATCACGGGTATCTGGAATCCCGGGACCACGCGACATTCATTTGACCCTGCTGCCAAGCTCAGATGCTAGCAGGTGGCAAGAGTGGGACCACGCAAGTCCACCTCTCCGACCACACACACACACCCACGTACGTCTGGGAGGGTGAGCCTGGCTTAGTACCGGAGCAAGGCTCAGATCTTTCGCTGCTTCCTGCTCTGAGCAAGGACCGGCTCTCCGGGCTACACAAGGAGGCTACTTTTACTTACCCAGAGCTTCTCCTGGGGGAAAAATGCAGGAGGTTCCAGGCCTATCTCTCTGGGGTAAAAACCTAAGACCCCAGAATGTCTCATCTTAGGGCACATGAAACGTGGCTGGACCTAGTACCGGGTCACCTTCCCTGCAGAACCAGGAGTCTTCCCACCAGTGGGCCCCGGGCATTCAGATCCGATCTGAGTTTTGGAGGCACAGGATGGGTGGGTGAGTGGGGGGAACTGGGCAGAGATAGAAGCTTCCAGTTGGAGCGCCAAAATGCACCTTTCTAACGAACCATCCCGTTTAACAAGAAATGACCCTTCTGACGCGTAGGCGACCAACCTACTTTGCACAAATTCTAGTTGGCTGAAAATTCTACCCATTTTCCTTGCTCATTATCGAATTTCTGAGTAAGGAGCAGCTGGACAGCGCTGCTCTGTGTAGGGGCATCTGGAATCATACCCAAAAGGTCACGAACAAGGAGCCACCTCCAGGGACCCTCCTAGTGAGGGCCAAATGGGCCTGAAAACCAACTTTGAGGCTGGGCGAGTTCAGCGCGCTGGCTCTAACCTGTCCCGACGCACCCGCACATCGATGGATCCTGAGCGCGCCGGCTGCCTTTGCAGTCCGGAGGAGCTGAGCGAAGCCGCCTGAGTCCCGTCCTAGAGGGGCTTTGCTTTGTGGTGTTGAGAAACAGAGCCGAGGATCCAGGAGGCGCGCGCCGGCTCCAGGGCTTCCCCCGACTGGGCCATTGTCTTGGCCCCACACTTGTAGTGTGTATTTGGGAAAAACTCAAGGAATATATTACCAGCTCGATGCGCGGAACAAAGGGGTGAGTTTCCGCAGGTCACGCTGAAGTGGGCCCAAAGCAGGCCACTAGAGCCCCGGCCCCAGCAAAACTGTTCTCCCATGCCCGAGGCACTCTGCGGGGATTTCCTTTTAAAAGACAGAGACAGTAGCTTCGACTTGCCGGCCCCTCTAAACATGGATGCTCCGGACTTCGCTCCAGCAAATGCTATGAGCCTGTTGTTTGAGCCCATTAAGAATGAAATTTCGTGTTTCTAGCCCAGCGCAACCTTACACCGGGGAACAGAATCGAACTACCTAGTGGAGAGCTGGGCTCCGCACGCCCTGGGAGGGGGAATGAACCTTTTACATAACAAGGGAAACTCAGAAGAAAGACTAATTGGATTAATTCTCTGTAAGGGAGGCGAAAGAAGGCTCCTGGATCGGACCTCGCCGCGCCGCACTTCGCTTGTCCAGAGTTTTGCATGTGAAATGTCACCTGGTGCGCCCGGAATGACTTCTCAATTGCTGCCGTTAACCAAAACTTTTGATTTTTGAGTTCAGGAGTGTGATCTAGAGTTGCCTCTTAGGTATGAGAGAAGAGTGGGAGCAGGGAGGCACTGGGGTTTTATAACTCACTTGGGGTGTTTGCAGTTGGGCTGGGGGTGGCTAGTCCCCCCCCCCAACCACCTAATAATCCGGGATTAAAAATAGAACCTATCCATAGTTCAACAGCACTCTGCACCAATCAAGGACTCTAGTCCTGTGGAGGGATCAACTAAAACCCAGCTGGGCGTGCCTGATTTGGGGTATGAGGAAGGCCCCGAGACCATGTAGGGACCCCGTGAAACTCCTCAGCCACTTATTCTATATAGATTTAATCTGGTTAAATACATTCACTTTTAATGTTGTAGTTCTTAGGTTTTCCTTGAGTTTAAAAAAATAATGAAGCAAAAGTTTGCTCTTCCCTATCTGGGACCAGTATTAGTGGGGTGTGGAGAAGACCACAGGGGGACCTGAAGGTCTGTGCAGGGCGGTGCACTCCCCAGGCAAGAACGCTTCTTGCCTCCTCCGAGCGTGCCTGCAGATTAAAGAAGGCTCAGTCTTTAACCACTCTCTGGGCTTACAGATGCCCTGGGGAACGTGAGAACTTGATTGCCTCAGAGACAGAAAAGTACCCTGGGTCCGCCGTCTCCGCCACCAGGTCTGCAATGTAGGCCAGGAGAGGCCTGGAACATTTCTCCCAGAAACGAAGAACGACGTCTGGGAAGATACCGAGATGGCTTGGCCCATCACGGTCTTTTTGCGACCTGCCTAGGGGTGGGTGGAGTGGGGGCCGAGCTGTCTGCAGTGTTTATTTGCAAGTAAGTTATGTGTGTCAGGGCACAGCTGCGGCCAGCAGGCACTTGTTGCTCGGTTGCGATGCCCTCACATTCTCCCGGGTTTCAATGAAACGGGGCCGGGCCGCCTCTGTCCAGGCTGCCTCCTTCACCCCCTAGAAACTCGAAAGCTGCGGCCCAGCAGGGATTAGAGCGGCTTGGTGGAGAGACCGGGCCTATGGGAGGAATTAAACTTTTGGAGAACTTCTACATGGAAATGACATAGTAAAAGTAATCTAGATTTAGAAGTGTGGCGGGTCCCCAAAGATGCTAGACATTGAAGCTCTGACAGACGGTTCGACTGGAGAACGCACGGAGAGACTGGGTATTTTCGTTGTACGAGATCCCGCGTCTTTCCTTCTTTAGTGAACCACGGCGACCCTAGAGCCCACTATACAACCCTCTAACCGAAGGGCAGTTCGCAGAACTCAATGCCAGAACTCCGGCCTCTACTAATGTTTTGTATTCGGCTCCCCCCCACCCCAACTAGGTTACAGCCTCCGTCTGGAGCGGCTAGTGGGTTGCCTCTTCACGCCTGGGCTCCCACCTCTCTCAGCCCAAAGTTACGAATGCCCCAGGACCACCGGGTTCGCCGCCGCCACTCCCTCCAGCTGCGCGGCTCCTGCAGCAAGAGCCTCCACCTCCCGCGCGGTGAAACGCTGTCGCCCTCCCCCGCCTTTGGAGCGTTCTCGGCCCTCACCCCAGATCCTGAGCACACCACTACCCTGCCCAAAGCCAGGGCAGCTGCGGGGCCCGGGAGGGGGAGGCTGACTCGCAAAGTTCCTGCAGGCAGCAGCACCTCGAGCTCGCCGCGAGCCAGAGAGCATCTTTATGCAACTTTATGCACAAGTGAAAGCGCGCTCCGCAGCGTGCGCGCACGCGCACACTCGCATTTACACGCACACACACACTTCCATGCATTCACTTACACATTTAGCGCTGGGCCGAAAACTTCTGCACTCCTTCTCACCTGGGATCTCACTGTCAAGTTAAGCCGCCTGAACTTTTTGCATATCTTTCTCAAGTCCCCCCTGTCCCTGCTCCTTTCCCCCCAGTATCTCCCCACCAAGTCCCACCAGGACTAACCTGTGGAATCCATGTCGGGTTCCTCCAGTAACCCACAATGCATGCTCTTCCCATGGACAGCACAGACGACCCCCAAAAGTCCTGATATTTGGGGATCCCCTGTGCTAGAGATGCCCAGGGAGGAAGGGAGGGAAGGAGGGAGGAAGAAATGAGTAACAAGAGAGAGAGGGAGACGATGGGCGAGAGGGCAAAAGGATAAAAGGGGAAAAGAAAGAATCAGGAGAAAGAAAAGAGAAGGAGGCAAAGAAGCGAGGGGAGGAAGGAAGCGAACTGGAGCAGAGGGAGAGAGCAAGCGAGCGAGGGGACACTCAGTAATCCAGTCGGGCAAAGCCAAAACCGTCAAAATGTTTGCGGATGTTTCATGGGAAAAAACATCATTTTATAGGAGCCCCGATGGGAGCAATGTCATTGATAGGCCAGCGGGCCTGATGAATGGCCGCTCGTCAGATGGGGCCGTGGCGAGGCGCACTGTGAAGCCCATTGTGGGCCTGTTTTGAATAAGAAAAGCCGCCTCCGAAAAGGGGGGCTCAGAGCGACGCAATCCCAGCCCTCCGACTTCCCCCTTCTATTATAGCATTAGCAACGTTTTTCTTATTTAAAGTTCCAGAGGCCTTCTCCAGCCTTAGCCCGGCACTCATTATAGGCGAAATCAAAATTGGCTTAGATCTGCCCCCCTCTCCAGCCCTCCCGCGCCCGGGCCCCGCGCGGTGCAGCCATGGATGGGGGGTGCAGAAGGTGTCGGAGCCCTATGAGTCGCCTGTGCGGCCACGAGTGGGCCCAACTCCTTTTTTCTCTCCCCTTGAGACACGTCCCATTTCCGTCCTGAGTTAGATTTTGAGCAGGGGCCCTGGAGCAATGCAGACAGAGTGTGTCTTGAGTTTCTTCCACGCAGATCCGCGGACATGCGTGGGAGTAGAGGGTCGGGAAGGAGAAACTGAAGCCTTAGGTTCCCATCTCCAGTCTGAGAGACAAGAAGGACGCTTGGCAGGGAGGGGTGAGGGGCTGGCTCGCCTCCTCCACAACTTTTGTACCCCTTGTCTCTCGCCCAACGGGTCTCTCTAGGTCTCCGTCCTTGCTGTCTCGGTCTCCGCTTCTCCTATGGCTGCCTGTCTCTTTGTCTCTCCCTAGGACTACGTTCCCCCGGTCTCTGGGACCCCCACCCCCACCCTACCCCCTTGCCTCTTCCCATAACCCTGTATGTCAGTCTGTCTGCGTCCGGGTCCCTCCCTCTTCCCATGTCCCCTGGCTCCCCCCTCCGCCACCCTCTTGGTCCCCCACAGTCCGCAGCGGAGTTGGTGAGAAGCCCCCGGCGTCCGAGTTGGGGACGCGGCTTTCCCAGGGACCCCTCCCCGGTGCAGATGAAAGTGAAGGAGGAGGGGGCCGGGGCTGGCGGACCGCAAGTTGGGGTGGGGGGGGGCTCCCGCCGCCCCGGGAAAGTGGCCGCTCGCGGGCCGGCCGCGCTGTGATTAGAATATGAATGGGCTCGGCGGGCGGAAGAGAAAGGCGGATTACCCCGCTGCTTTGACCATGGACAGAGGCAGCGCTGGCGGCTCAGGGGCGGATCGCCCGGGTCTCTCCTGCCGCGCCGGGTGCGCTTCTTGCCCGCGACCCCGGGCCTGCCCACCGCGGGCCTCCGGGAAGCCCCCGAGCCGCGCCGAGTGGGACAATGGTGGGAGGGGGCAAGGGACCAGCACGTGCCGCGTTAAGGTCACGGGGCGCAGGGAAGGGGCAGCTCCGAGTGCTGGGCTGAAGGCTCCGCTGAGTTCGAATCCCGGCTCTGAAAAGTCCATCGTTTTTTTTTTCTGGGCCTCAGTTTCATCGTCTGTGAAATGGGATAGCGAAGTTCCTTCCCGTTGTTCTCCCCAGGCCCTGACTAACCTCCGTGGGTAATTGCTCCTTCCTGCTCAGGCCTCTACTGAGTTCTAACCTGGGTTGTGTCCAGGGAATTTGGTCACAACCTCACACGCCGCCCTGCCGGGCCCAGAAGTCCTCCACCCACACTCACCCCCACCCTCAGCATACCCATTCCCGCTGTGGTGGTGGATGAAAGGCTTTGGCAGCCGAAGGGGTTGAGTAAGATCCCCTCGAACCCTCGTTGAGTTCGAAGTTAGAGCTCGAATGGTCGGGTCTGTCTCTGAAAGCCGCACTGGCCCTAGGATGAAATGCTAGGGTGTGCGTTGCAGGGTGCACTGGGTGATCCTGAGGATCCTGTCTCCAGGGAGGGGAGCTGCCCCACCGGGAGGGCGTAGGGTCCTCTGGGGAGCCCTCTAAAACCAACACTGGGGCAGAGATGTTCTGTAGGTCGGTGAGACTGTTACACAGCTGTTGCTAGCTAGATTACACTCATTATCCAGTGGAAGGGAGGGCGGGGCTGGGCTGGGCTGCCCCCACAAGGCAAGGGGGACAGAAAAGGTCTGCGAGGTCCGGACAGGCCTGGCCTGCGCTGGACAGGAACAACTCAGGGTGGCAACAGGGCCCTTCTCAACACTGGCCCGTCTGGCTTGGCCTGAGAGGGGAGAGGTTGGTTCTCTGAGCTACTGGAGTGAGGAGGGGAGACAAATGGCACCTATTAGGTTATGTCGCATGCCTGTTGCATGGTGGAGTGGGCAGATGTCAAACCGGGTATCACTGGGGAGGTGCCACTTGAGCTAAAAAAACAGTGCTATCTTTCCTTGGAAGTCAGATAAAAACTTGAAAGCAGTGCTGCCTACGGGGCTGCCCACAGCAGTGTCTGGGGCCATTCACTACACAGTAAGCACACAGCTGGGAAAGTGCCCTCCTGCCACTGCTGCCTAGGGGCTGCCCACACCAGTGTCTGGGGCCATTCACTACACAGTAAGCACACAGCTGGGAAAGTGCCCTCCTGCCACACAAAGGTTTCACTGAAGACTAGTGTCTACCACTTCCACCAACCTCAGGATGGCATCTCATTTAACCCCGCTACACAAGGAGCACACGCTGCCATCCCGCCTAGGGAGGACAACGGGAGGTCAGTGCACCCGGTCTGGGAAGCCCGAACGGCCATGATAACACCTATCACTACCCTCTAGAACACAGCACGGGAGAGCAGTGTGTGTGTGTGTGTGTGTGTGTGTGTGTGTGTGTGTGTGTGCAGATGCTGAGACACGGGGACGGGGGAGTATATATGATGAGACTGGAGGGAATGAGGGCCAAGCCAGAAGCTGAGTTAACCAGGCCAGGGCCTTGAGTTTTAAAGACAGAGGCGAAGGCCAGTAGGAGTGCCTGTCTGGTGTGTAAGGACTGAGCGTAGACCGGAGGATGGGTAAGGGAAGGTGCTCTCATTGGAGGACATTGCAAAGGAATGGGTCTTGCATCCGGGACTAGAAGTGCATTTTGGGAAGACCACAGTGACCAGCTGTGGTGGCCGGGAGGCACTGGCTGCTGGAGGGGCGGTGCCATGACAAGTACTTCCCGGCCTTGATGCTGACTAACTGTGGCCAGAAGAGAAGGGGGAGGAGCATGCATTAGCCAGGAGCTGCCCACCCCACTCAGGAAGATGGGCCAAGGAGGGGTGGGAGATGGCAGGAGGAGGCGGCAAAGGCAAGGCGGCCTGAAGTACCCATAAAACTTGCCAGTAGCTGGTGAACAGGCGGGCAGACCCAGGAAGACACGGACTGGGAAGGTTTTATGTAACACTGGTGGCTACAGCAGCCTCTGACAAGGCTTATTGTGTACCGTGGAAGTAAAGATGTGTAGGGGATGCTCTGGGTTCTGCTCCTGTGCTGCGGTCCCCACCCAGTCCCCGTCATTATAGGTATGATGTCATGGGGGACGGGTCTCTTACCTCCTACATCCTGGCCCCAGCCAGCCCGTGCTTCCTTACCTGCACTCAGGCGCTCTCTCCAGCACTGGATTCTTAGACTCCTGATTTGCCTTGTGAGCAGCCCCAAGCTGGTTATTGGTCCCACAATAAGAGATACATGTAAACGACTGGAACCTACCCAGCAGCCCAAAGAGCTCTCGGAGTCCCCAGGGAATCTGCAGACCCGTGAGCCAGACAAACATATGCTGTTACAAGCTTTGAGATACAGTCTTATCATAAGAAAGGGAAGACAGGGGTAACAGTTGGTCTATTACTCTTTGCCATGTTTAAGGGAATGAGAGAAATATTAATGACGGCTGAGGTTTATTGAGCACCACTATGAGTGAGCCGTCGTTTTAAGTGTTCAAATGAATTATATTCAATTATCGGAATAATCTGGATAGGTACCACGTTTATACCTGCCTTTACACAGGTCATAGAGAGGGTAAGTAACTTGCCTAAGATTACACAGCAAGAAGCTGGAGAGTTGCTGGGTGGGGGTGCACACCTTTAAACTCAGCACTTGGGAGGCAGAGGCAAGTGGATCTCTGTGAGTCCGAGGCCAGGTTTACAAAGTGAGTTTCAGGACTGTTACACAGAGGAACCCTATCTCAAAAAAAAAAAAAAAATAAATAATAGAAGGAAGGAAGGAAGAAGGAAGGAAAAAGTAAAAAAAAAAAGGGGGGGGTTCTGGAACTCAGTCAGCAGACTCTACCTACACCCACAGTGACTTCTTTCTATATCTCTGCTCCTCAAGGGTGCCACCTGCCCATGGCCCTCACCAGGAGAATCTTCTGCCTCTTCATCCCAGTCCCCCGTGGTCTAAGGTCCAGAGCCTGCCCTTCCTCACTGCTGATCACAGCGACTTTGAAGCGGGCACAAACCTGTAGTCCCAGCTACTTGGCGAATATCAGTCCGGGCAACTGAGTGAGTCTGTCTCAAAGCAAACAAGTAAAAGGAGAGCTGGGTTGTGGAGGGTTTGGAGCACTTTCTAGACCAGCTGTTCTCAACCTGTGGGTCGCAACCCCTTTGGGGGTCGAACAACCCTTTCTCAGGGGTCACCTACAACCATCAAAAAACACGGATATTTACATTACAATTCACAACAATAGCAAAATTGCAGTTATGAAGTAGCAGCAATGAAATAATTTATGTCTGGGGTCACCACATTATGAGGAACTGTATTAAAGGGTCACAGCATTAGGAAGGTAGAAAACCATTACTTTAGACCCTAGGTTCAACCCCCAACATTGCAAGTAAATAAATAGTAAATATTTTAAAATAATATACCCCATTCATATTCCCGACTGGAAGAGGAAGGAAAGAAGCAGGGAAGGGAGCCTTCTATCAGCATTTCCGGCTCATTTCTCTTTCTAGAACAGTGCATGTCTTGGTTATTTTCTTCTCAAAGGCATCCTCAAAGAGTGGCGCTTAATTTAGCCAATCACACAGACCCTTCAAACAAACTCGAGTTCTGTTGGTTAGAAAGAAGCATGCCGCCGGGTGGTGGGAGGCAGAGGCAGGCGGATCTCTGTGAGTTCGAGGCCAGCCTGGTCTACAGAGTGAGTTCCAGGACAATCAGCACAACACAGAGAAAATCTGACTCGGAAAACCACCCACCCACACAAAAAGAAGCAGATGTCGATACTGGATAAACAGAGTTGGACTCAGCTCCTCCCAGGAACATATTGAACATATATCTTTTCTCTCCCGTTCCACCCATTTCTCTTTTCTGGACTCTTCCATGAACATTTTAGCATTCACCAAGCATCTCCTATTTTAAAATCCTTCAGGCTGGTGAGATGACTTACTGGGTCAGAGCCCCTGCCACGACGCCCAGCTGCTGGAGACCGATCTTCAGAACCCACCTGGTGGAAGAGCTGACTCTTGTAAGTTGCCTTCCGGCCACCACACATGTGCCGTGCCGTGAGTGCCCTACCCACATCTCCCTCACACACAAAATAAACATGAAAATTATTTGAAAGGGAATTAAATGTTTCCTTTGTTCTCGTGTGACTTTCTTACTCACTAAACCAAATCTCCATTTCCTATCTGTCTCATGGTTGGGTTGGTAGTTTTTTGTTTTGTCAACCAGACACAAGGCAGAGTTAAGAAGAGGAAACCACGATTGAGAAAATGCATACATAAGATAGTCTGCAGGGTACGAGCACCTGCCACGACCTCGCAAGTCTGTGGGACATTTTCTTAATTAGTGATTGATGGGGAAGGGCCCAGGCCTATTGTAGGTGGGGCCATCCCTGGGCAAGCAGTCCTGGGTTCTATAGGAAAGCAGGCTGAGCAAGTCCTGAGGAGCAAGCCAGTGAGCAGCATCCTCCACGACCTCTGCATCATCAGCTCCTGCCTCCAGGTTGCCGCCTTCATGCAGGGCTGTGATGTGGCAGTGGGAGACGAGGTCAACCCATTCCTCCCCAAGTTACTTTTGATCAGGGTGTTTTATCATCGTTACAGAAACCCAGACACCACCCCTGAGACCCTTCTGCAAAGAGCGGTTTATGAACACACAGCCTACTCACCTCCGAGCCCGTTCCTTAGCAGCCTCGGCCTTGTCCTCCTTCCGTCCCTAAGAAATAAGAGCCCCAGTCATGGCTGTGCTGTCAAGTGTAGCTACCGATTTCCTCTCCGTTTCCCATTCACTTGTCCATCTCTGTGGATCATTCGCCCTCGCCTTGGTTCCGAGGCGCTCAGCTCTTCTTCTTCTCCTGCATCACCAGCTAACTGTCTCCTTCCTGGGACCACCCTTTCTGACTGATCCCCCAAACCTCTGGTTGTGGAGAGCCCAGCCTCCCAATCTCTGCATCCCTGACTACTCTCCTCCTCTGAGACCTTCTCCTCTGTGTTGTGGCCACCGCTTTGCATGGTCCCTGGGCTAGATAGCCTTTCTCCAGTGGGTATTCTCTCCCTTCTCCTTCCTTATTGGGGGCAGAGCTTGTCACCTCGTCCCCTGACCTTGGCATGTGACTTGTTCAGACTGTAAGAGAACAGGACATGAGAGCTTCTGCCCCACCTCAAGGATAGTAAGTTTCCATGGTTGTTGGTCCAAGGCAATCAAAGAACTCTTTAAAGTGGACTGGAACACATCGCCCTGCCTGAGATCAAGAGCAAGCAGCCTATAGCCTGAAGAAGCAATGCCCCAGACACCCCAGATTGCTGAAGAAAGCAAAGGGGCCACTGTGGCTTTGGGTGGCTTGCTCTATGGCATCCCTAGGCCCTCCTAGGTTAGGTTAGGGGTACCGTGGGGGAAGAACTCCTCAGTTTAGTCCAGGAAAATTATATGGTGACTCAAAACATGGTAGGGGTCTGGGATGGGAAGTAAAGGGGCAGAGTCGGGAAGGAGGATTGGATTATAAAGAGCGGGGCTTGCTTACAGCTGGATTACGATTGGGGTAAGGGATCATGTAAAAGTTCTGCGTTTTGAACTTCAAGAACAGGATAAATTGTGGTCCTGCTTACTAACTGGGGAACTCTTGGAACTATAGAGATAATCTTGGCTGCCAACTTGACACATCTGGGAAGGAGGACTTGTGGGCATGTCTCTGGGGTATTGTGTTCTTGAGTGTTAACTGATGGAGGAGGGCCCAGCCTACTGCAGGAGGTACTGTGCTTAGGCAGAGGCTCCGGGGTGTTTAAGAAAGCTAGCCGAGCAGGTAAGCACTGCTCTTCTCCTGGTGGCTGCTTGAAGCTCCTGGTCATGCCTGTAACTCCAGCACGTGGGAGTCAGAGGCAGGAGTTGAGGTCATCCTTGGCTACACAGCCCGAGCTACCTAAGACTCTGCCTGAAACGAAACAAACAAAAATCGGAAACAGCAGCGTAAAAGCTGGGAACCAAGCTCTCAAAACAGGAGCCCGACAACCACCAAATATTTGCTGTCCAGATCTCCAGATCGCCTGATTTCCTTAAGATTTGCTAAACATGGTTGGTCTGAATGGCCACACAAAACAGTCTGCTTCAGTACTTTTTAATCTGGGGTGTTCTCCCTCCCTCAGTCCCTGCCCCTCTCTCTCCAAAGCCAGAGAGGTCCCATCTTTGTGAGCCTAACCCATCTCTGTGAGCGCACCTCCCATCCCTGTAAGCCCACCCCATCCCTGTGAGCCCAACCCTACTCTGTGAGCCCACCCTATCCATCCCTGTGAGCCCATGCCCATCCCTCTGTGAACCCCTCCCCTTTGCCCTATAGATACCTCTTCTGGGGGTCTCGGGTGCTATAAGTCAGCAGTTGGGTCTAAAGGATCGGATCCAGGTTTACAGCTTTGACAGAAATAGCGCGTGGGAGGTGGTGCGCACTTTCTGTACCTGCACATCGGGGTTCACAGACACAGACAGACCTGTCTGTTACTAAGGAGACTGCAGGGTGCAGGAATTACCAGCAGCACCAGTTGCTCCCAGCAGCTGCTTCCTTATTGGTTTTAATATTAGCTGGTGATGATCGCCAAAATTGATTTTATTTACTTTTTTTCTGATGGGATGTAAGAGTTTTCTAAGAATAGTTCCTAGGAACTGTCTCACGGCCTCGAGGCAGGATCACAGTGGAGAGCTATGCAGGGGGAGGTCACGAGACAACCTTGGATACCAGACCTTTCCTGCCACCTTGTCTTCCATGACAGAATCTTCTGTGTGCGCCAGGCTTGCTGGCTCACAAGCCTTTGGGTGCCCTGTACCCCCCCCCCCCCCCCCCCCCGCCGCATCTCACTACAAGAGCACTGGGATTCCAGATCAGTATCCAATTCTATAGAGGGTCCGAGGATCTGAACTCAGTTCCTCTAGCTTGACCCACTGAGCCACCTCCCCACCCCCACCCCGCCCCGTAATGGTTTGCTGTTGGCAGCTGAAGCCCAGTCTTTATTGTGAGGATTTAGTTAGAAGTCAAACTGGTTAATGCTTGTGGAAGCTATGCTGACCACAAACTGCTGGGGAGATGGGGAGGAGAGAGGATGGGAGCTGTCCGTCACATTCCGGGTCAGGCTTCTGGTGCGCCAATGTCTGTGGCTTTACACAAATGTCTGTTCTTCATGGCTTCTTTCCTCCCTTGAGTGAAACACAGAGCCTGGGCATGGGCAGGAAAGGGAGTGCCATTCCCTCCCCAGGGCCCTGGGGCAGGCCTCAGGAGAAGCCCCATCCCGGAGCGGAGGCTTTTGTTATGGAAACAGCTCTGGACATATTTCACAACTATGAGACTTCTCTGCTAGAGCCATGGAGGGGTCGTTCTCAGATATTAACCGTGAGAACCTGGTGGGGTTACTGGCAGGGCAGTGCTGAAGGCTGGGGTCCCTGGGAGCTTCTCGCTCCTGCAGCAGGTTCCCACTGTGCGTGCTGAACCCCAGCAACTCATGGGAGCCACCATTCATGTCTTCCTGTCACTTCACAGGGCTTCTGCCCCATCTATCCCAGGGCAGACCTCTTGGTTCCAGGCCTTTCTGGAGCATCCTGCTCCTCCATCTTTTGGAGGGCACTTGGCCCTGCAACATCAGCCTCCAAGCGGTCCAAACAATCATTGCTTTTCAGTGTCAGCTTCCTCTGATCGTTAGTAAAGGAGTGATTGTTTTCCTAAACTCGAAGGGCGAGATAACAAGCTGACTCTCTTATTTCAGGCAGCTTTTTCTTCTCATTTTCATTTTTTAAAGGAAGCATGTAGCACATTTAGAAACCAAGTTTCTAAAACCATGTCTGGTAAGAAAGGTTTCATATTTTAATTCCTGTCCCAAAATCCTAATTTTCCTTCTACAGAGGAACTATTTCTTAACACACACACGGACACACACACCCCATATCACTTTATCTTCTCATTACTGCCAACTGTTAGATAACATAATTATGATGCAAAAAGATGCGGATCCACTTAGGAACCTGAGTTGGGCTGGGGAGTGGACGTGGTCTGTCAGGTAAGATAACCCTGGGTCTGGAGAGAAAGAGGCTCAGTGTGTAAAGGCACTCGCTGCCAAGGCTGGCTGACTTGAGCATCATCGTTGGAGCGCATAAGGTGGACGGAGAGAACTGACCCCAGAGAGCTGTCTGCTGGCCTCTACTAGAGAATTAGTGGACAGCAGTGTAGCTTCTGGTCGTAAACCTGCTGTGTGTGCTCCTCCCTGGGACTGCAGTTTCACTGAATCTCGCTCCAGGCAGCACTGGGTGGCTGCAATGATGCAGGAGCTCTCTGTGGCCCCTCCTGTCTGGTGACCGCCCCAGTTGCTTAGGATCTTTAGAGCCTATAACTCAACAGCAGACAGACAGGCTCTCGGCATGGCTAGCTAGTCTGTGTCCTTACTTGAACTCCCCACTTTATGACGCTGCACGGGCCACCATTCACTGAGGTGCTCAGTTCATCTTTGAGCCTACTGGTGTTTGTGTGAGTTTCTGTCTGTGTGCTGTTGTTGCCCAACTGGGAAAAAGTGGGCCCTCAAGGCAGGACTTACTCTGGGTGTGCTTTTTTAATAGTCCAGAAAAAACACATTCGTATCTAAAATTACTGGGACCCTGCTGGATTGTTTGTCAAGAACGATAACTTCCTACATCTTTAAAGGGATTTCTTTTATAAATTAGCCTATTCAGATGCCCCTCCCTAAGATGAATAGTAAGCATTCATATTTTCTTCAAATATCATCTTATTCCTTTTTAAGAGCGAACAGTTAAAACCATCATTGTTTTAATTCACTCCTTATTGTTTTACATGGTCTCCATTTCCCCTGATCAGGCTCCCGTGCCGGACAGCTCTTCGGCACTCCAATACCGTAAGTTCGGGCTTCCGCCTTCCTTTCTGCTTTCACTGTCTACCCCTCTCATCCTGTCCTAACTCCTTTGGCAAGATTACTAATCAATTGATCTTCATTAATTAACAATATATCATCTATAAATTGTTAATATTTTCTCTAGGCCACTCTGCCGCCTCTCAAGTCTCAACTGTAAGCACTTCTCACTGCCGTTTTCTAAGTGCTCCAGAATTTTTCTGTTTCCTCCAACTGAACAATGGTGGTGGGTGTAGTATGAATATTAAAAACCCAGAGGCAGATATTGGAGTTCAACCTGACAGTCAGAAAAGCAAAGCAGCCAGCCAGTAGAGAGACCTTTGACCTCTACCGAATCTTCAGACCGAAGGGGCGAAGAGAGATCCTGTCTCCAGGAGTCCTAAAGCTCCACGCTGCACTGAGCTCCTGTCTCTTCCCCCTTTATATTCCTCTCTCCGCCCAGTCAGCCCACTCCTGTCTCCACCTCCCTACTGTTGGGATCACTTTGTGTGAACTCTGTTTCTCTTTTAGAGATTCAAGCGGTCAAGGCCCAGGATAGCCTTGAAATCACAGAGATCCCTCTGCCTTTGTCTCCTGAGTCCTGGGATTTAAGGTGTGTACACCACTGCCAGGCCTGTAAGGCTGACTAGTGTGGCTGTTTTGCTCTCTGATCTTCAGGCAAGCTTTATTTATTAAAACACAAATAATACACCACTATGGTGGGTGTTGTCTTGACTTTTGTCATTGATTTAGGAGCCTTCTTATCTTGATTTGTGTTGTAATTTGCACAATTAAGTGTGCAGCTTAGTTGCAGAGTTGCAGAAAGGCAATGCCCATAGGTTTCAGTCTGAGGGGGTCATGACCTTACTTTTGTCTCAAATATTTTAATTAGGATTTTAATCACTTTATTATTCATAAACTATATCTGCATAGAATGATGTCTCCTACAGCTAATTCAACCTCAGCTATACACACACACATGCACACACATACATACACATACACACGTAGGAATTTAGATGGTACTGCATTTGGTATATGAAGAAATGTAAAATCAGGTCTTAATTTCAGTTTATATTATATATTGCCTTTATTTACCCAGTATAATGCTTTTGCCTTTAGCTTAAGTAACATTTTTTTTCTTTCTTTCTGTTCATATTCCTCAGAATGCTGCCCTGTAACCCCATCTCAAATTTTTCAGGTTGCCATGTTTGGGGTTAGCTCAGGATTGCAAAGGACTGAGCCTTGTCCTATGATCCAGCCGGGGTATCTTCTCTTTAAAATCTTTATCCATCTGAGTTGACAGAGAGCAGCAGACACTTAATGCCAGCTTCTGCTGCACTTCGTGTTGTAGACTTCATTAGTTACTTTTCTCCTTGTGAGGACAAAGCACCTTACAGAAGCAACGTAAGGTGGAGCTGGAGGGATGGACTCAGTGGTTATGAGCACTGGCTGCTCTTCCTGAGGACCCAAGTTCAAACCCCAGCACCCACATGGCAGCTCGCAACTGTAACTCCAGTAACAGGAGACCCCCACACCCTCTTCTAGCCCCTGAGGATACCACAAAAGCATGTACACAGACGAAGATGGAAATAACACACTCATATCTTATTATTATAAAATAATAATAAAACAAAATCTTTGTAAAAAGCAACTAAAGGAAGGTTTATTTTGGCTCATGGTTGGAGGAGGTGTGAGGCAGGGGTGCCATGCCCTAGAGCTGGTGACAATACATCAGCAGGAAGCAGAGAGAGGGATGCTGGCCCTCACCTCACTGTCTCCTTTCTAGGACATCTGGGACCCCAACCCATGTATGGAATGGCCCACACTTGGGGGCTGCCTTTCACTTTAAACCGTTCTGGAAACATCTTTACAGAGAGGCCGAGAAATTGGTCTCCCATGGGCATTGTAAATCCTGTTAAATTGGCAATCAAATTAACTGTCACATAATCTGTATTTTAATCCTTCTAAAAATCTTCCTATCACGTGGCTTGTGGTTTCCAGGTCCCATTATGTGCACTTGTTATCTGATGATTTGGAAGTTTAGTTTTTACTTCACTGATTTAATGTATTCAAGTTTTTTTTTGTAGTTTGATTTTTTTATGTAATTAATTCTCTTTTTCGTCAATTACTGGACAGACTGGGTCCCTCTTATGAAGCAGCAGTCGAGGAGGCAGCTGAGAGAAGACCCAGGGAAGGTGACGAGAGATGGCCGGGTTGTCAAGTACGAGCCACACACCATGAGCAACTGCAGTGGCTTCTGGGGCAGGGGCTCCTGTTCACACCCTTCGTGCACCATCCCTGCAGTGGCTTCTGGGGCACAGGCTCCTGTTCACACCCTTCGTGCACCATCCCTGCAGTGGCTTCTGGGGCACGGGCTCCTGTTCACACCCTTCGTGCACCATCCCTGCAGTGGCTTCTGGGGCACGGGCTCCTGTTCACACCCTTCGTGCACCATCCCTGCAGTGGCTTCTGGGGCACAGGCTCCTGTTCACACCCTTCTTGCATGATTTCCTTTTTTTCCCTCCTTATCTTTCCAGTCCAATCCCATCCTGTCCTTTCACCTCACTCCTCCCCTCCCCTTCCCTTGATTCTGTTGCTGGGTGAAAAAAAAATAACCCAACTCTTTTCTAAGTTCAAAGTTTCCCAGTAGATATTTTTTACTTCATATTTAGGTCTATGGTCCATTTTGATTTAATTTTTCCATTTTATTTAATTTTTTGTGAAGAGTATAAAGCCTGTAGACAGGTTTATTTCTATTTTATATTGTTTTTTAATTTTTATTTACTGCAGCATCATTTCTGGATGAAAGATTCCTTCTCCATTGATGTGTCTTTCTTCTTCTGTGTACATCTAATTGTGTCTTCAGTATTTAGTTCCGGTAATTAATATGGTGAATCTTTTGCCAATGCTACACTGTCTTGACTATTGTTACCTTATACTAAGTTTTAAAGATTATATGGCATGAGTCCTCATCTTTGCTCTTCTTTGTGTGGTTTTAGTTGTTTTTAGCCTTTTGTCTTTCCATGCAAACTTTATAATCCTTTTGTCAATACCCACAAAGCACCTTGCTAAGGTTTTGACTTAGACTGCATCTCATCTCTAAGTTAGGCTGGAAAACCTGACATCTTAATAACGGTAGTTTCTACTCCATGAACATTGGCTAGCTCTCCATCATCCAGCCCTTCCTTGGCATGCATCTGTGCACTGTTGCTATTTCTTCATGCAGCGCCTACAGGTGCATTGTTATGGTCGATGGTACGGTCCATGTCTATCCTGATAAAGTCATGAAATCTCTGGAAGAACTGCTGTGGTTGAAGGGAAAGTTCCACCAATGTGGCTGAGACTCTGCCCAGGTGACCCACATTGCTCCTGCCTGAGGTCTCAGAATCCAGGGGTGGGCTTGTCTCCTCTTTCTCCCATCACCTTCCCTTCACAGACATTTGTGCTCTTCCTGCTGCACACACATTAAGGGCTGGGCTTATTTTGGAGTCTTGCTTCCTTTATCACTATATAACGCTTCCTAATAATTCATTATGGTCTTCTTTGTCTAAAACTAATATAGCTTAAGACTTTCTTTTGGATAGTGTTAAATGGTTTGCAAACTCACCCAAAGCTACAGGAAGCCTCTTTCACTGACATGGGGTGGGGTGTTAACTTCAAAGAGCTAATCAACTCTAGACTGTCATATTAGCAACACCTGACAGGTACAATCAAGCCATAGCTTGCTATGACTGGATATGTATGTATGTAGAAGTACATACATGCATATGGACGTATGTACGTGTGTCTGTGTGTATCATCTCTATCATTCATCCATCCATTTATCCATCATCCATCTATCTATCTATCTATCTATCTATCTATCTATCTATCTATCATTTCTTCCTTATCTCTAGCCATCAAAAAGGCACAGAAACAATTCCCCCCACACACAAAATAGTAAGACTTCCTATCACCTGAATTTGCATCTAGAAGTATTTCCCACAAAAAGGGAGCTGGCTGGAAGAGAAATGGTTGCACACTGGCCTGAGACAGGAAATGTGCCACAAGGGACTGGAGAGTCAGGACACTCTACAGTGCAAGGGTACGCAAGTTCTATTGAGCTTGTGAAGACTTGGGAGTCAATCTGAACATCTTCCAGACAACGATGGACCAATTTGAGCACCAGAAGGAGAATAACTACAAGGAACTGGGACACTGGAATATTCGTAACCCCTAAGTTCATAACAACAGACTCCAAACCCTGCTGGTTCCCATACGCTAGGAAACTAATTCATATTTGACAGTCTGTATCAGGAAGGATCAAATAGTTGGTCTTTACTATGTGAAATTTACCTCTGAAAATGAACAGCTGAAGAAGGGAAATGTCTGTAAGCAGCATGCTCTAGCTACTACATGAAGAAGTGATAGGGCTGCCATGTTCCATTTTGTAATTTCAGATGATCTGGGTATTGTAATCCAGGGTAACTGACATCACAGACAGAAGGGTGAACTCCAAACCATGAAACTATCAGAAGAAAACATAGGAGAATGTGTCAGGGCATTGGTCTGTAAGTTTACCCAAAGGCAAGGTAACAAAAGCAAAAATTAACAAATGGTATTACATGAAATTGAAAATCTTTTAGAGAAAAAAAAAACAACAGGAAGAAGACACTAGCTACAAATGGGAGAAATGTTTCATTCGGCAGGGATTAATTTACATAATATATAAGAAACGCAAACAACACAACAACAAACACAAAAGCTAAGAAAAAACAAAAAACTCAAAGCAAATAAAATGATTTAAATTTAAACAGACATTTCTCAAACGGCTAACATGTATACGAAACTGCTCCATCCCACTGATCGTTGGGGAAATGCAAATCAAAACCAGGGCATACATCATACCCCCAACTAGAATAGTTATTATCAAAAAGACAAAAAAAAATTGGCAAAGACGTGGGTAAAGGGGACTTCTCCTACATTATTGGTGGGAATATAAATTAGCACGGCCATTGTGAAAAACAGAATGGAGGTGCCTCAAAACTAGAACCAGCAGTCACGTGATCTGGCAGTCCTGCCTCTGGGTATGTATTCAACACAGATGAAGTTATCATGTTGGGGAGACACTGCATGTGCATTTTCATGGCAATACTGTTTAGAGTAGCATAGGATCAACATGGCTGTCCAGTGATGGATGAACAAGTATGGAAAATGTGGTATAAATACACCATGGAATATTATTCCTCAGAGAAAGAAGGGGAGAGAGGAGACAGAGGAGAGGAGAGGAGAGGAGGGGAGAGGAGGGGAGGGGAGGGGGGAGGAAGAGAGAGACCCACTCTCATATTCTCAGGCTCCGTAACTTCCTAGTCTGTCCACGGTGCTGTATCTCCTCATAAGGACGGCTGGGTGTGTCTCATCAGATGGGTGACTGACTCAGACTCTTGGCTAGTCTCTCCTGGTCCCAGAGGTTCACTATCACAAGTTCGAACTCAGGCGCTCTCTTGATTTCTCCCAACTCCCACAAAGTCCTATCAACTCCACTCTCTCCACACAGCCCCGCTTTAAATCATCCTTCCCTTGGCTAATGTCCGTTCATTCTGAAGTCGCTGTGGTAGTAACCTCCTCTGGGGACCATGCCCTGACTGCTCAAGGGTGCCCTCTGCGATTCCCATTGGCTGCCCAGTAGAAGATGGAGTCTCACTGCCAGTTTCTCAAGACAGCATTTGGAGTGGAACACCATGAAGTCAGTCAACACTGAAGACGATGGATGTAAATTGCTCAGCACTGAAAGAGTCAGTTACTCTCTCTTCAAAATCCACCCAGAACTCACACCCAGTGACTCACCCCGAGCAGAGAATCTCACACTGGGAGAGGGGAGAGAAGACAGAAGACTGCCTTGACCATGAGGACCTGGTTGGAGTCGTCTTGTTTCAACTTAATCCCTCCTACACACTGACTGTGTAGTTCAACTTGCCAAAGTTATGCATGTGATACCCGGCCTAAGCTTTTCTGTGTTCCTTATCCCTGTTGAGTGCCCCGAGAGTGAGCAGGGCATCTAGTTCATTTCTGCAGTCCCAGGACCCAGTAGAGAGCCCCCTATCTAAAAGAAGCAGAATTCTGTCTGGTGGAGCAGGTGAATGGTTTAATTTCTCCTTAGCCCTTTCCAGAGGTAGGGGACGCCACAGTGAGACCACCAACCTGCTCTATCTACGGGGCCAATGAATGACAAGTCTCTCGTGGCTTGTCGAGGTCTAACAACAGGAATGACGACTTTGACATGAAGGTTCCACAGAAGAGAGAGCTAGATGGCTTTGAGGCTCCAGATCAGGTGATCTGTAGAAGCGACTATTTCTTTGATGCCCCTCTTGTGGCTTGCCCAACCCATCCACGGGCTGTGGCTGGATTCCAGCTGCTGTCGGCCTCTCCTTTGCTCCTTAATCCAGGTTTAACGAGATGAGCACCATTAGGAGAGGCGAATGGTTACCCTTTAAGTGAGCAAAGTGACTCTTCCCAGAAGGACTGATTTAATAACCCAGCTCAAGACCCCCTTTAGGTACAGGATGATTCTGGCATGTCGGTTAAGTGTTACACAAAACAGACGTGAGTCTTCAGAATCAAAGGCATTTTTCATTCATGTGAAAAAGGAATCAGTAAGCTGCATGAAAACAGGGGTGTGTGAAAGTCCCTGGGGCCTCCGGTCCACAGCAGGAAAAGCTCAGAGCAGATTGGACACAGGGGGAGGCAAGCTCGGCCGCCCATAACTCAGAGATAGAAGGCGGCAATCTCCCCGCACCCTCTGTTTCATGTGCGGGCCTTTGCTTCTGATCTGCCAGCAGTTGCCTAATTGGCAGTGACTGTTTCTGTGGACATGAGGGCCTGCTAAATGTGTAAGGCCTGCATTTTTCCAGGGCAGACTTTTTCCTTTGCACGTAAGCCAAAGATTCCTTCATGCACAAATTCTTTCTCACGCAGGTCACCAGATTCTTGTGCAAGGGACATGAATGCCGAGTCCTCCACACAGAGCAGAGTATTTGCACACATATGCATTATAGGCTCTGGTCACACAGGGCAGCACGGACGCTGGGTGGGAAGCCATATGCACATTGTGAAATTCCCACACTCGTGCAAATACCCTGTAGGCCCAGTATCGGGAACGTTTTGCGTTGTTTGGCCAGTCAAGGGGACTGTCCTTTTGACTCTGTCTCCATTGTAACCAAAGGTTACTGGGGAAAATGGTCTTTATTACGAGCGTGTTCATGTGTGTGCATGTTAAGGGTAGAGGACAACTCCAAGTGTCATCCTCAGGCACACGACCCGCCATCTTTGAGTTTTAGAGCCCATCAATCAGGCCGGGCTGGTTGGTCAGGATTCATTTGTCTGCACCTCCCCAGCAATGGGACTCGGGGGCACACTATCATGCCTGCTGGTTTGATATTGCTGTTTTCTCTTCCCCAGTTTGCATTTTGTATGTGTGTGTGTCTGCATGAGTACTTATGTGACCACACATGTGGAGATCTGAGGATGATGTCAGGATCATGAATCTCTCTTCTGCCTTACTCATTGGCAGTCTCTCAATCAAACCTACAGATCACTGAGACAGGCTTGCTATCCAGCATGTTTTGGGGATTCCCTTCTCTGCCTTCCGAGGCTGGAAGCTGCCACAACGACCTAGCATTTATTTAACTCTGGGAATCTGGTCTATAACCTTGGTCACCTCCCTGGCCTCCATGTCTGGAATTTTTACATGGGTTCTGGGATCAAATTCAGGATCTCATACTTTCTTCAAGCTAAGTCCTTTCCTGGCTGAGCCATGGCCTCAGATCCACTTGGGAACTTCTGAATGAAATGCAAACTGACCACTCTGAAGGTAAAGCTCTGGTATTAGCACAACAGGCTGTCCACTGAGCTGAGAAATGATTGGTGAGTCCATCTGACAGCTGGCAATAGGGTCTATAGGGACGAGTCCACTTCCCAGGAATTGTGCATGATAGCTGATAATATAGGATATTTATTCTGTGGCTGGAGCAGATTAACTGGGTTGGTCCCAAGGAATTATCATCATCCTAATTTTATCTCACTTTTGCAGATGAGAGGCTGAGGCAAACTGATCTGCCCAAGATCACAGAAGATTGGATGTTGTAGTCTGGTGGCTGAGTCCCTGCTGTGACCACAGCATGCTCTGGTCTCCCAGCTGGTTTAATACAGAATGGCTGTGAGTGATAGAGTGTGTTCAGGGAACAGAAGCATGTGTGTATTTACTACCCTTGAATTCATCTAGATCCTGTGACATCTGCAGCCTCGTGATCTTTGTAACGTCTGCCACTGCATGAGGTAATGAGAACAACCTGCAGACAGAGTGAGTGATGGAGAACGGCTTTCTGCTTCACTTCCTGTTCGGACATGTCTGTCTCAGATACCGAGAGACCCACCATGACTAGGAGGAAAATCTTCCAGCAACTCACAGGGATCTACTGATGCCTGCTCTCTGCTCTGAGGACCCAGTCATGGCCGGCATCTAGAAGTGTAGGCCATCCTTCAGGTTGCTCAGGGGAGGGAGGGCTCTCCTACCACTACACGATGGTTAATCTCAGTTTTGACTTGGCTGGTTTGAGAGTTGACTAGGTTAGTAAGGCACACTCCCAGAGGACTGAGGGGTCAGCGGCAGCATGCTGTAGGCTGGGCTCCCAGATTGACTGAGCACAGAAGGAGCTCGCTTTTTCCTGTCCACTAGCCTTGGTCTTGTCTCTCCAGGCTCTTCCTGCTGCGATGTACTCAGGCTTCTGAAACTGTGAGCCAAAGGAAATCCCCTTCCTTAGCCATACTGTCATAGTGAGAACCAACCGACACCCCATTCAGTCCTCCAGGGTCACCAGGGGGAAGACAGAACTACTGTCTTTAGGTAGACCAGAGAAATGCAAAGCTGAGGGCTGCTGCAAAGCTGAGGGCTGCCTATGTCTCTGGGGGAAAAACAAGACAAGACAGGAAATTGGAAAGATCCAGCACAAAACCAAGTCAGTGCAAGAGTGAATAACAATGGTGATGGCGACTAGTCTTTTTAGGTCTGTGATGTTTATAGACGTCCATGGCACAACAGGAATTATTCACATAGCAACCAGCCGATGACCAACATGGTTTAGCTGATGCCATCCTAACTGCGGTCTAACCAAACAAAACCTAGCTGAGTTCATTTCACACTTCCTGGTGGAGCCACTCTATCCAGAAGTAGGCCAGCTGTCAGTTTCTTGAGGACAGATTTGTACAGCTGTAATTTTACGTGTGTGTTTGGCCTGAGCATACGGTTATGCACAACATGGATGCCTGGTGCCCACAGAGCCCAGAACAGGTCACTGTGTCCATTGGAACTGGTGTTACAGATAGCTGTGAGCTGTCATGTGGGTTATTGGAACAGAACCAAGGTCCTCTAGAAGAGTAGCCAGTGCTCCTAACCTCTGCACCATCACGGCCCACAACTACAATTTCGCTATTGCTTCAAAATATAAACCACTTTTACAAGATTGCCTAAGTCAGTGGTTTTACTCGGGAGGTAGTTTTGTCCGAGGACATTTCTGACTGTCCTGCTGAAGGCAGCCTGTGAAAGAGGCACGGAGTGTGGCTGGACATCCTACAGTGGCAGAGGGCAACCCCCTCAGCAGGATTACCCAGTCCCAAATATCATTCATACCTACCTCAGCGGATGCACTTGGTCTATCTGGACATCCCCATGTACAAAGAATGGGATGCTGGTCTCACTGCCCGGCACAGGGCAGGTGCTGCTCTGCATTTTACCTGACCAGCTGTTCCACATCCAGAACGGCTGCCGTGTGGCAGGATGGCTTTCTGGAAGGGCTGGCAGCACAGGTGGGTCATGGAAGGGAAACTAGGGCTGAAGTCTGGAAACAGCAGGCACTGGGGGAGCCATGTGGCAGGTACTGGAGGACAGCTACCTGCTCCTATCTGCTGCCATCTCCACAGACGCCATCCACAGTGGAGCAGGCTGGGAAAGTATCACGTGGGATCGGGACTTGTGGAAGGACGGGGCGGAGCAGGCCAAGAGGAAAAGCTCTGTTAATAGGAGAGCAAGGACAGTGCGGAGTCAGTTTCCATGATGCTCGAAAGGATGCCTTGACACCCACACACCCCAAGGCTAGCTGCACAGGAGGGTGGCATGTGCAGCTTTGCTTTTACCAGGACCTGACGTTCTGGGTATCACCATAGACACCCACAGGGCCACAGCTCCTGGGCCTTTACATCTGAGTAGCTGGTTGGAACACTTGGGAGAATCCCTGGCCTACAAGCATCTCCACTGTGCCAGGCTGCCCCATCCTCAGGGCTGTCACTAGTATCTATCCATGGAGGGTGGTGCTCCAGCATCTCCTGATGCAGTGTGAAGCAGTCACTATGAACTTAGCAAATTCATTCTAAGTCATGCTACCACTCCAATTTTACTGAAAGTGAAATTCCTTCCCAGCACTGGACGCAAAGGATTCTGGGCCCGTCGCTTGCCTTGATTTCTGCATCCCCTCACTGCCTCCACTGATGTGGATGGTTGGAAGGAAACCTGACTTAGAATTTATTGGGCGTGGAATGGCGGCTATTATGCAGACTCGAAGTGTACTTCTACTTCACAATGGAGACCTGGGAGTGAGAAGTCAAGTTTTGCACTGTTCAGGAACTTTCTACCATGATATCCCAAGTTATCTTGATTTCCTGAAGCCGATTTGCTAAGCGCTTCTGGAGTCTCAAACCAAACTGGTAGCTTGGTTTTGGCAACAAACAATATACTGGGCCGCCACTTCTCACCCGTTTAAAACTTCCTCTTCAAAGAAGTGTGACTGTAATTCCAACCCACCTTGGCCCGTGGTCTGGAGTAGTAAAAGTCCAACTAGCAGCCAACAAATGAAATACACGTTTTTGTAAGACACACATGGAGTCAATCCAGAGGGGAGAGGTGTGATTTTTACAGTTGCTTTTCTGACCATCCATTTCACAGCGGAATGGGCTGAGGCCACGCGGAGGGGCCCAGCCACATGCCCCTTAAGTGTTCAGTCTTGTGTGACTCGTTACTGCAAATAAAGGTGTTGGCCAAACGGTGCCCATTACGCAGCACCCAATCAGGACCTTGTTAGCAGCGGCCCTGACTCCCCACATGGAAGCGTTCTGTGGGCTCCAGCGCTGACAGCTCACCCTGACTTTGATGTCAGAGGGAAACGGTGATCCCGAGCAAGCATGTTCTCTGACTCTGTCGCTGTCATTTCTCATCACGGCTGTGAGGCGGGGCGACTTGTCCAGATACCGTTTCTGGAAACCCCACAGCTTCTGCACTTGGTCCCCCTTCCAAAGAGTCTGGGCTTGCCTGTGTTCTCTTTCCACTGCTGCCCGAACTGAGGAGCCCAGAGGCCTCGGGACTAGTCACCCAGTGAGCTTCATTCTTTCTGGGATCTGTTTTGGTCTGATGAAGCTCCCTGGGACAGAATGTCCTGCTCTGGATGTGACAGAGAGCTTGCTGTTCCCATGGAAACAAGAGCAGACCTGTGCTAGCCTCTGTTTTGGGCCAGGCACACTGTCACGTACAATCTTAAAGAGAACCCCAGGGAGGTAGTATTATCCCTGCATTCTGAAGATGGGAAAACTCACAGAGCAAAGACAATTTGAGATCATCTAGCCGTGAGGTTGAGCCTGTATCCTTAACTGCTTAGTTCCTTGGCAGCTTTTTAAAAAAGTATTAAAGAGTAACATAAACCCAGTGCAAAAATTATATATCTTTAAAAAAAACCCTCATTCCATGAGCACTGAGATCAGTGCAGTGCTCACAGAGTCAAAAGAGGGTGCCGGATCATTTGGAGCTGGAGTCACAGGTGGTTGTGAGTCTCCCAATGTGGGTGCTGAGAATCTTAACTGCTGAGCCACCTCTCCAGCCCCTGAACACATAACTAAAGGAATTACATACACACATACATACACACACACACACACACCCCCCTCCCTAAACAAAAACAACACTTATCAACAGGACCTTAGAAGCACTCTCCATTCAGCCACCACGGCACAGGGAACTGTTACAATGGCTTACTTCATTTCATAGATCAATTCTACCTAATTTGAAACTTAAGAAGACCCCCAAAGAGCCTGGGAGTGTAGCTCAGCTGGCAGTCTGCTTGCCTGGCATGCATGGAGCCCTGGCTGGATCCTCAGCGCCACATAAACCAGGCATGGTGGTGTACTGCAAGCCTGGCACGGGGAGGTGAGGGCAGGACGAGCCGTCAGGATGACTTGAGGTCCGACTGAGCTACTTGAGAACTCTCTCCCTGCGCTACCAAAGGCCATAAAGAACCAATGAAATACAGAATCTCTGGGGACTTTTCCAGGGATTAGTTTTTGAGATGACTGATAACAGTAATGCAGTAGCAATACATTTTCATCATCATATGATGTCCTACCGTGGTAACATCTGTACTTCATAGTGTTGTTAGTAGGTAACCAGGGGCTACGGAAATGCTGCTGGGATCACTGACCACACACTCACAGCCATACATACACACACACACACACACACACACACACACACACACACACACACACACGCAACTCTAGGAATAAATTGCTGTTTTGCTGACTGGGTTTGAACAGTTATTTCCCACATTTCCCTGTGTCTTGGGGGGTATAAAGAAAGGTCTGAGCAGTTTCCTCAGGATCCCTATGCTGAAGCTGTCAGTGTGGGGCATTCAGGGAACAATCCTTTTAAAGAATCACAGTGACCCCAGACAGGTGGCACACAAACCCAGCGGAACCGTGTCCCGGTAAGCAGTGCCGAAGCAGTGCTTTGAGTGTGCACCAAGGAAAAGCCATCTGAGGGCTCATCAAGGGGTTGGCAGACAGGAGCCTGTGGACTGGGGTGGACTTGGAGCCTTTGTAACTAAGACAATGATCCATCATCTCGGCCACCTACCTGGGATATTCTGCCACAGCAGCCGGAGCTGACGGACCCAGGGGACAGTGAAGACCCCGAGTCGCTCAGCAGGCTTTCTCCCTGCTGGGATGTCAGCCTGTCCAGCCGGGCGCCTTGGCGACACCCGAGATTTTGTCTGTGCAGCTTTCACTCGGCTGAAGCAGCCGTGAGGGTCAGGGTCCTGCTGAGACTTCACCCTCATCCAGCGCCACTCCCGACCTGTTAAAAGCCTTCAGGGATAAAGGGCTTCATGGGTGGCCCTGTAAGAAATTAGCCATCCTTACTAAAAATAGGATCGAATTGTTAGCTTTTAAAGAAAGGGGCTTGGAGTAACCTTAAAAAAACAAAAACAAAACAAAAACGCCTGCAGTAAGACTGATGAGCTGTGGTCTTCTGATGTAAGTGCCGGGGGAAGGAAACCGGGTGCTAGGCAAAGTGATTCACCCGAGCCACGCCCCAGTTCTTGCTGTCTTCGCAGACAGTTATTCAGGTGTGCTCTTGGCTAGTTTTGGAACGAGCCAACTGCTCTCCTTTTCCTGACATCTCCACTGAGATCCAGTGTCTTCTAAGAGGTGCAAACCTGGAGAACTGTAATTTCCTCCACCAGACAAGCACCGGCACTCCAGGTGATTGCAACTGCTCGCCTGTAGGAGACAGACGCACCCAGTGGCATCTGAATTTCTTAAAAAAAAAAAAAAGATCACTTTGGGTGAATCACGGATAAAGCCCAACAGACCTGAGGCTTTGGAATTCTTGCCACCCTCTTGTGGTGGTATGGTCTGGCGAGCCACTTGGCTACTCTGCCTCAGTTTCTTTAGCTGTAATGCGGAGCTAGTCAATCACCCTAAAAAGCTTCAAGCTTCTAAGGGTGGGTCAGTGTGCATGGGTGTTCCTGCAGCACCCCTGAGTAACTGTGGTCTGTTCACAGACTGGGGGCCCCTTTCCTGAGCTCCTCCTACCCCCAATACAGGGCATCCATCAATTGTACTGACTGCTGAGTGCCGTGTCCTAGAGCTGGTACCCAGAACACTGCCTATTCCTTCCGAAGGACCCGAGTGTTCAGTAACAAGACGGTCTGGCACTGCAGGGCTCTCAACTTTGACAGAGTTGGCAGAATCAAGGTCACCATGCAAAAGTCCCTGTGACGTCCCACGGAAGCACACAACACAAGGGAACACACCTCAGTCCAATGAGATGGGAGGGTCATCAGTGAGGAGAAAGGTGTGCTGGAGGAGAGACGCGGTGCCTCCTCTGACCTCACAAGGCTCACGCGTCTCCGAAGACGTACTGAAGGAAGGCTGCCCCCTCACAGCCTCCTCTGCTTGGATGGAGCAGCTGTCCTGACTTCCACACCTTCCACACTGTGAGGAAAACAAAACTGGCCAGTCTTCAAGTCAGTGACCAGTATGGTCCCTTGGGCCGTCTGCATCAGCCTGGGGTGAGCAGTGCTCTGAAAAGCCCGGGGGCTCCTCAGCCTCTATCTCGCTGGAGTTTGATCCTGTCAGCATGTAATACCCGATAGTGTTCTGAGGGGACAGCCCAGACCACTCAGTACTCAATACTTCTGAAGACTCTTTTTTTTTCTTCAAATAATACTTAGTACAAATAAATATCGGGCATCAGGGCACAAGAGTCGAGAGAATGGACAGTTAACATCCTGGTAGGAATGGGAGGACAGGGATGGCCAGGTGTCCACACATAGTACCCAGGTGTTCTGGAGGTTCAAAATAACCGCAATGTGGTATCTAAAGAAGAACACTCTTACAAGGCAGGCAGCACTGATCACGTTCCACCAAGATTAAAGTCTCAGTGCGTGAGAGCAGGATGTAACTGCTGGCCCTTCCGTGCCGCAGAGAGCCCACGTGTGTGTCACTTGCCGACCTCTGAAATCTAACTACCTGCGCATGTGTGTGGAGACCAAAGGTGGACACTGAGGCCTTCCTCAGTCGCTCTCCACCAGTTCTTGAGACACAGTCTCACTGAACCTGAAGCGCACTGACTCGGGATCTGCCTGTCTGCTCCCTACCCCCACCTCCACAGTATCAGGTTTCTACATGGGTGCTAGGTGCATGTCCAGTTCTTATGTGGGTTGTTGGGATGAACTTGGGTCTTTGTGTTTTTACAACGGTACTTCACTGACGGAGCTAACACCCTAGTCCCAATTCAAATGGTCTTTTACCTCCTCCACATCTGATGAGAAACCAGAAGATGCTGTGAGAATTTTAAGGAGGAAGGTTTTCTATTCAGTGCATTTAAAAACATAATAACATAAATAAACTCATACCCGTAAGTCCAGCACTTTTGAGAGATGAAGGCAGAAGGACTGAGGTGAATTCAAATCCAGCCTGGGCTATGGAGCGAGAGTCTAACTCAGATCAAAATAAAATTAACAGTAGTTCACAGTCTCTCTAGCTTGTGCCCCTGTGACTCAGCAAAATGCTGTGGGGCCGGCATCTCCCGCAACTTGACGCTCTTGGTCAAGGTTGCCCAGTGAGATTCCGGAACTCAGAAGGCTGTTCCTCCTCATCTCAGTTTGTCATGAGACAAAATGATCACATGGAGAAGTCATTCAGAATCCTCTGCTTCGTGTGGTCCTGTGGTCACCCCATCATCCTCACTCATTGTACTTGGCCAGCTTCAGCCTGGGGATGATGTTCATGGACTGCAGCTCCTGGAAGAGCAGCTTGCAGGCGTACGGGATGCGGAGGGAGGACACGTGGCAGGACGACTTGCAGTAGTGGCACCTGAAACCCAAGTCAGCGCGTGTCAGAGGGGCAGCAGCACAGGCCTGCACACAGCACCGTTACTTCCCTCTCCCCAAGCAGTCGTCACCGTCAGGACATGTACTGATGGCTCAGAAAGTTAAAGGGACATCTGTGGACGCATACCCAGAATGATACAAATCATCCCCTGCAGTACTTAGGTCCCTTAACTACATTTCTAGAACTTTCTCTTTAAAAGGGAAAACACTTGCTTAAAACTGTTTTGAAAGAATTCCAGAAATCAGAATCATCAGGAACTGAGTCAGATGTCTCAAGGTTAGACATTTCCAGCTGACTGCACCAACATGCCCTGGGTGTGGGGGCTTCTCTTTGCCCTATTGTTCTCTGAAATACACTTGCCAAAACAGTTCAGTTCCTACCACCAAGGCACATGAAGAGCGTCCACAGTGAGGCTGTTAACAAGACCACAGAGCCGGAGCCTCCCCAGAAGCTGCTCACTGCGCAGTGGTTCTCATTCTAAGACTTCTACAGAAGAGCATTACAGTCACTCAACCCAACAGCACAGACTCAGTTGTTGAAATGGGAGACGCTCGGGATACAGCACAGTGAAAAATTGTGTATTTGGTTGGATGTGGTGGTACATTCCAACACTCCTGTAAGTTCAGTACCTGGAAGGCAGAGGCAAGAGGATGGCAAGCACAAGGCCAGCCTGGGCTGCATGAGCTCTTGTCTTTTTTTGAAAGGTTCATAGTTGGATCTTCCTCTATTATCAGAATCTTGAAAGAGTTTGTGATTTAAAACGTAAGTTAAAAAAAAAAAATCAAAGAATAAGGGCAATCGGCATGCTCCAGGGACACAGTCGCTCAAGTACGACCAGCAGTCACCTCTGGGAGGTGGGAACGCCTGTGTCCCTGACTCGTAACTTTGAGCAAGGGCTATTTCTACAGTCAGCAAAATGCAGCTGCTTGGTGTGTGTGTGTGCGTGTGTGTGTGTCTGTTGTATTTAATTCTAACTTTATTGACAGGGGTTTGCTACAGAACCTTGGTGTGTCATTGAAGCTGCTACGGAGAACAGGCTGGCTTCAAACTGGCAGCAATTCCCTTGTCATCTGAGGATGAGAATTTCCACAGTGACAGTGACCTGAAGGACAGAATTCCCAGGGGGTCGGGTGGGAGAAGGCTGCACCATCACTGATGCTGGCAGCAGAGAAACACAGATGACATAAACTTCAGCAACACAAAATCTTAAAGGACAGCCCAAAGACTTCCTCAAAGCATTAGGATCAAGATGTGCTCTTAATGTGTCTAGATGGGTCTAAATTATTCAGGAATCATACTCATATATTAATTTAATTAAATTAGAGAAACAGACTAAATTGGAGTAACTTCTTCCTGGTTTTCCTATCCTGTATACTATACGGTGGCTCCGATTTCAGTTAATCTAGTTAAAATTTCCATAGTGCTGGTTCATAGCCTAGATAACCACAATTAATATTCTGATTATATTCATTCAAAACATTCCAATGTTTTATGTACATGTGTATGTGTGTGTACACGTATATACATATATGCACATACATATGTAAGCTAGTACTTACTAAACTGATTTTAGGAGGAAGACAGCAAGAAGAGGCTGTGGGGGCATACGAGGTGCATGCCCAGTGCTGCATCTTACATGAGATCATTACCTTAACAGGGCTCTCTGGGGACTTCTGTTCTGGGTCCTCTGAGAAACAATAGTCTTGTTGTAAATCTCCCCATAGCAATGCCTTACTAATGTGCAAGTCACCCACGAGGCCCTGGTCCAAGACACTGAACCTCTCTAATTACCCAGCTGCCATTGTGTGGCTTATTAGAGGGAAGTCCCTCCACCTGGCTGTGCTTGCTCCCTCCCGCCAGCTGGACACAAGGCCAGGTAATGACAGGAAAGACGACAGCGTCATTATGCTCTCAGCCGGAGAGCAGCACATGAAGAGGCAGCCAGACTACAGAATGGGTTAAGATTCCTTCCTGTTGGCAACAGAGTCTAAGTAGGACACGCAGATCAGACACATGGTGTCTTAAGGTCCATGGAGCCGCAGATAAAGACGGCCAGACCACATAACCTGATCAGCTCCTTTCAAAGGACAGCACACAGAACCCGTGATCAGGGATGCAATCAGATGAGCTAGACATGAGACAGAAGCCAGGCAGCAAAGGAGGCAGAGGTTTAACTGAGATAGAGCAGTCTGTCCAGCCTTATGTCAGGATCCCCAAGCACCAAGCATGAAGACAAAGGCTTGGGCCCTGGGAATCTGCTTTACTCTTTCTTTCAGAGGAAAGAATACAAGGAAGAGGAAATGAGAACTCTGGTGCCAGACTGGGAGGTCTGAGCATGGGGAACCAGGCTCCGGGCCCCATCTATTATGCTATTGCCCTCTATATCTCTCTCTGTCCTTTCATTACATAGCCCAGTATGTTCTACATGCATCTCAGAAGACAAATGGACATCCCAGGATGGAACAAGCCCCATCTCACTGAGAGAAGAGAGGGCTGGACTTGTTCTCATAACATCACCATCTCTGTGACCTTAGGGAGACGATGAACTGAGAAGTGGACACTTTTCCATCAGTGTCCAGATTAACCATTTCTTCATAAACAGATTCATCAATTCATCTATGCTGCAAACATAAAATAATCTGCTAAAAAGTGTGTCACCAAGCTAGCAAGGATATACTGTGCTCTAAGAAGCTCCCTTGCTCTTCAGAAAACAAAAACAACCCCCCCCAAAAAACCCACCACCATTTGTTCTATTTACCTATTGTTCGTTCATTCATCCATTCATTCATTCATTCATTCACGTGTATGACTGTGTGACCTATGTGTGTCTGCAGGCATGTGCATGCCACAGTGCACACCCAGAGGTCAGAGGACAACTAGTGAAGTTCTGTTCTTTCCTTTCCCGTGTCGTCCTGGGTATGGAACTCAGGTCATCAGGCTTCATGCACCCTTACTTTCCTCTCTCTCTCTTTTTGAGATATGGCTTCTCTGTGTAGTCCTGACTGTCCTGGAGCTCACTCTGTAGACAAGGCTGGCCTTGAACTCACAGAGATCTGCCTGCCTCTGCCTCCTGAGTGTTGAGATTAAAGGCGTGCACCACCACCGCCAGACTGCACCTTTACTTTCTAAGTAACTTGCAGGCCCAGTCCTCTGATGATTCCTGACCTGCTTGATCTAACCAAGAGAGGCAGCTCATAAAGGCGGCAGGTTGAGACTGTCTGGAAAGAGGCTTTGGGGAAAGTCTACAGGGAAAAGGTGGCCATGCGTCCCTCAAATCCCAGCAATGGCTGCTCACCTAACTTCACACTGTTCTCTTGGGTGGGATCTCACCTGAGAAAGAGGGGCTCTGAACAGGACTGACAAGGAGGGCTATTTTCCATCCATGGAATGTCTATCTTAGACACTGTGAGACCTTGCCTCTGATAGATCAGCGGGACCACAGGCTCTGCCAGCTATGCAGAGACTGCAGGGCTGCAGACCCTGACACCCCTGAGCAGATCTTTTTGTTCTCTGGTGGCAGGGGAGTGATCACAAACAAGGAAGGTCCTACAGCATACAACATAGACATCCCGGGGGCATCACCCATGAAGATGGCTGCTAGACACCGGACTGTAGATGGAAATAAAAACTAGAAATTGCGTAATGAACTTATTGACAATTCCACAATGTTTGTGTCAGTGAGACGGATTGCAGGGACCTGCATCTGATACAGCAGACAGCGAATGCATGCTGTCTGTGCATCATGGAGCATACAGTCAAGTGGACTTACCATGGTCAGGGGCACAGGACATAGGCAGGACTTTGCCCTAGCTTTGTCACTGACTGTAAGTAAGACATGGTAATTTGGCTTTTGGGGTCTGAGGTTACCAACAATAGATCTTGATACAACTTTCCCAAAGGAGTTTTTTTTTTTTAAGTTGTAATTCTTGTTATGTATGGTTGCAAGCTACCATACGGATGCTGGGAACTGAACCCAGGTCCTGGAGCAGCAAGTGCAAAGCCATCTCTCTAGTCCATGATACTAAAATTAGGAAAAAAGCTTGTTCTACTTAGGAGCTTAAACTACACCAGTAAAAATATAGCACTAAAGATACAACATACAAACACACTCGTGTTGATGTATGGAATAGTGGAGGCACAAAGGCGGTCACAGGTAAAGGCTGTGGAGTATTGGTCCGATCGAGGACAGTTCTTGGGCCATTACCAAGGCCAAGGGATGTGGTCTGGGAGATGCAGTCCTACTTACCAGCCGGAGTATCCCAGGAGCCCACACTGCCCACAGACATCAACCTCAAAGGCATCACTTGAGATCATCAGTCTCTCCAGCAAAAGCATACTCGCTCCATAGCCGATTAAACAGTCGCGTTCCATTTCTCCAAGACGCAAGCCACCATCGCGGGATCGCCCTTCAGTGGGCTGCCTTTGCAGTGAATGAACAGACATCCATTAGACACGGAGAACAGAGGCAGCACCACAGGCAAACACAGCAAGGCTTTGGTGCAGGCTCTCCCGCAGCCGAACCACATCAGACAGTGACCTGAAACTGCTCAGTCTCCTGAGAGCCTCAAAAGAGAAGGGCTACCACTGGGGGAAAAAACATAATTTAGTCCTTATCATACGATGTGCCATAACAATATATTGTTTATACAATCCCCTCAATACTGGCGTTAGCATTCATCACTCTTACATCACGATCACTGTTACTAGGATGGTAAGTCTTTCAATCAGAGAGCAACATCTGAGTTTTCCAGAGACGCCTCAGTTCTCTGGTACTTAGAAAAAGGAACCTGGGTCTCCTGTAGCTCTTGCAGGGCTCAGTGCTGCTTCGTTTTCGTGAACTTGCTGAGAACCTAGACCCACCTGGGGAATGGGAATGGCAAAAGAAGAACTGCTTCCCTCAGACTGGCCTGAGGGCATGCCTGTGAATTTTTTTTTTTTTTAATTGTTGATTGATGTGGGAGCGCCAGCCTGCCATGGACAGTGCCATCCCTGGGCAGGTGGGAAGCACCCAGGGGAAACAAGCCAGTAAGCAGCATTTCTCTGAGGTCTCTGCAGTTCCTGCCTTGGCTCCCCTGGGAGATGACTGTAACCTGCACGCCAAATAAACCTTTCCACCCCAGGTTGGTTCTAGTCAGCGTTTTATCCCAGTAGCAGAAAGCAAACTAGAACAGGCCACACAGCCTGTCACTCCCCGTGACACAGTGAACACAGGGCCTCCCAACACAGGCTGAAAGGTTCGTCTTGCTGCTTGTTCTAGCTGGATGTTACCGCGAGAAACCAAGTGCAGAGTAGAATATTTGGAAGAAAAAGCTGCAAATGGAAAGCTAATTAGAAGGCCTCAGGGAGCACTCTGCAGAGGAAACCACCATCACCACAGCCTTGCCCATTTTTATTGTGGACAGACACAGCTCGGACAGGCACTCCCTCTACCTGAGGTCGCTGGACAAGGTGAAGGTGGTTATCTACGTGGGCAGACTCCATGCTTGCATTTTATCCACCTGGGTAACTGACTACAGACAACTGCTCCCAGACACGCTCTGTGTCATGAAGGGGCCCACAGGGGTCTTGCTGCTTAGGCAATAACTACCCTGAGAATCTTAGCTCTTCTTCTCTTTTCGTCTTTAACAACATTTAAAAAAGATTATTCTCTTTTATGTTTGAATGTTTTGCCTGCATGTATGTGCACCACATGTGTGTCTGGTGCCTTCAGAGATCAAAAGAGGACGTGGGATCCCCTGGAATTGAAGTTACGGATGATTGTGAACTACCATGTGAGAGCTGGGAACTGAACCCAGATCTTCTGTAAGAGTAACAAGTGTTCTTACCCACTGAGCCACCTCTCCAGACCCTTTCCAACACTCTGAAGCACTGTATCTGCTAAGTTACGGTCAAGACTGAGTTTGTCTTTAAAAGAACAAAGCCAAATGGTAGCTGTCCCATTTTTCTCCTGTCTAGCTAGCGTGACTGGTGAAGATGAGGGTACCAGGTATTCACCAACATCTGTCACGTGCCTGGCATCTGGTCCACATTCACTATCATCCTGTGAAGTAGGGACTCTCATCTGTGACAAGGATAGGTGGGATCTGGAGGCACTGTTACCCAAGGAGTCATCTCACTCCTTGGGATACGCTTTTTCCCCAATACCTGTCTCTGCATGTTGAACCCATGAAAACAGATCTACAGCTATTGGAGGCCGTTCACCACCACACCGACAACATGCTCTGAGCTGATTTAACTGTGGCTATGCTGATCCTTCTGTCTCAGAGTAAGGTCCTTCTGTCTTGGTTTTAGGTTTTACAGGAGCTTACAGCTGGGAGATTTCAGAATTTTAGAGAAACTGAATTCTTAAAGAGCTTCTAAAAGTTGGGATGTTTTGTCCTGTGATGTGAACACAGTATGACATCCTGGGGACAAATGAGAAGGAGAGTTGTAGCTGTAGTGCTGTGCTGAGCTCAGAAGGGACCAGCCGTGCTGGCTAGCTTTTTTTGTCTGTTTCTTTTTTTTTTCTTTTTTCTTTTCTTTTTTTCCAACATGATGTATGCTAGAGTCTTCTGGGAGGAACGACTCAATTGAGAAACTGCCTCCTAAGACTGGCCTGTAGGCAAGTTTGCTGGACACTGTCTTGATTAATGAGCGGTGTGGGAGGGCAGCGCTCACCGTGGGAGGTGCCATTTCTAGGCAGGTGGTCCTGAATGGTGTAAGAAACCAGGCTGAGCAAGTCATGAGGAGCGGAGCAGAACAGTAAGCAGCTCTAGGGTCTCTGCTTCAGCTCCTGCCTTGAATTCTTGTCCTGGCTTCTCTCAGTGATGAAGTGTTACCTGAGAGGCTTTCTTCCCCAAGTTGCTTTCGGTCATAGTGTTTTTAATCACTAAACAATGCATCAAACACCCTGATATCTTAAGGGAAACAGAAGTTTCGTTGGGACTGTTATTCTCCACAGACAAGTGTAAAAGCTCTGACTGCTTTTGCCACCCAAGTGCTTCTCTTACCTGGTGAGAACGGCTCGCGGTCCTCGGGCCCGAGCATGCATTTTATCCAGTACCATGTGCTTCAGTTTCTGATAGTACACAGGTCCAAAATAGATGTATGCTTCTAAGGGCTCCCTGAAAGGGAAGTCAGCATTGGGTTTACGGAACATGGTTTGGATAACTCAAGAGACAGCCTTCTCGGGCCTCAGCAGCTGCGGGTCCTTACTGTGTTCTCAGAGACTCACGACAACTGTGTGAGGACAACCTTTAGTCTACAGTGAATGAAAAGACTGGACCAAAACCAGTGTTGTATACTACTACGTGAGCAGATGATGCTCTCTCAAGAGATAAGCTGCCAACAGGATGGCCTTCTTCATCGCCATCCATTTCATGAGGACAACATCTTTTCTTGGTGTGTTATTTTCTGGCTGATCTTGTTTCTACTCTCATCTCTAGACAACTGGTCTACCCTAACAATCCAGGGAGATTCCTCCTAAATGAAACCACGACAGGTTATTCATTCTGCTCTAAAATCCCCAATGATTTTTTTTCCCCTGATAATCCATGTTGCCAAAACTGTACATGGCTATCATGCCAAACATACTAGAACTTCTACCTCTGGACCACTGACCTCAGGCGTGTGCCAACAGTGATGTTTTGCCAAGGATATGCATGTGCCTGTCAACAGTACATTTCTTAGATGAACCTCACTGAACACCTTTCCTTTTTCTTTTTTGTTTTGTTTTGAGACTAGGTCTCACCATATTGCTTAAACTGGCCTGGAACTTGCCATAAGGCCTAGGTTGGTGTCAAACTTGCAATCTTTGGACATCACCCTCCTACACGCTAGGATGACAGGTGAGAACCTTCTTAAAGGAGGTCTCTCCTCCCTTACTCTCCACCACCACACCCTCACTTGACCAGAGTGTACTCAGCACCTCTGCACAACCATCACTATTGTCTCTGTTTATCGTCTGTCTTCCCTAGTGCCCAATAATTGCTATGACACACTCATCCCACTAGTGAATAACCACAGTAAAAGTCTCCAAAGGAAGTGGTGTGTCAGTGCTCTGACAGAAAAAAAAAAGTAGTGTCTGGAGCAAACAGCCAGGGAATGGAAGCCTTCAAATATCTTCTAACTTCCTCAAAGAGAAGAAAGTACTCTCCAGCGCTGTTTAACCCATCAGCATGCCAGGCTAGGAGGACTGTGTCTCCAGCAGTGAGTCTGAGGAGGTAAGGTCAGAGCTGGAGAGTGGTGTGGACAGGACTCAATCCCAGTGTTCTCTCTGCCTGTCACACCGGCCTGTCTGAAAAACAAGTTCACTTTGAGCAAAGCATGCTGTCACGTGGGAAGAGCAAAGGAGCCACAAACTACAGAAAAGCAGCTGCAAACTTTGGCCCGGACGGCCTGCATGAGCAAAGGCTACTGCGGTTATGAGTCATGGATTTCAGCACAATGGGACCCCAGGAAGTCTCAGTGGAGAGGAAGACATGGTCGCAAGGGCCTTAGAGAGCCTGCTTTTGTTCCAGTCTGCCACAGACACTGCGTTACTTTTCCAACTCAGTTTTCTTGTACTATGATGGTCAGCCAAGGGTCTTTCTAGTTCTAATAACTGACTACAGCTCTCAGGGATGGTAACTTATGGCAGAATTTATGGACCTCTGGCACCACCCAGAGAGTAAAGTCACATGCAATCCCTACTTCTAGCTAAGATCAGGAACTTGTGCGAGAGCAGGGAGGGATCCATTTGTAGGTCCTGGGGGAACTCTGGACAGGCGCAGCAGGGCTTCTCAAGCTTTGGCAAGAGGTGAATGGGAGCCCAGGGAAGCAGTGTAGACCACAGCTGTCCACAGCATACAGGATGCAGCTCACACTAATCTTTCCGTGCATTTCTACTTAGGAAGCTGCACTGAATGGGCCCTATGGTTTTGTACACTCTCTGGACAATATTATTTCTGAACAGAAATGAAGGTGATAGGTTTAGCAATGACTGTGTTCTTTTAAATGGATCTCTACCTATTTAACTAAACCATACTTAAAAATGAAGCAGACCAGTAAAATCCACATTGTTACCATCTGGACAAGTCATTTTAAGAAGCACTCCTTATTTTCAGCAGAAATGGATTTGGGGCGTCTTCATCACTTCTGGAGCATCACAGTTCAGCAGCCCTCACACACGCTTCAGCTGGGCTGCACCTCTCTGTTCAGGTGGCTTACAACCCAAGGGCAGCATAAGCACTATGACCCAGAGGTCTTAATATAATTTTACTCACTCTCTTACTCACTGTGCACGTGTGTACCTGCTTGGTGAACATGCGCTGGTTTAGAAGCCCTCGGAGGCCAGAAAGTGTTGGATCCCTCACTTGAACACAACCATGCTGGTGTGGGCACTGGCCCCGGGCTATGAGACAAAGCACTGTCCCTGGTGCTCGGCACATGAACACAAGAGAAGCCTTGCAGTCTGGGAAACTGCACCATGTGCAGTCAATGGGCTTCACAAAAGCAGCTCAGAGACCCTAAGAGACCCTGCTAGACAGAGTGAGTCTTACTAACACAGTGCTGTACTCCATGTCCCTCCCTCCCTCTCTCCCCTCTCCCTCCCTCCCTCCCTCCCTCCCTCCCTCCCTCCCTTTTCTTTCTTTGAGAAAGGGTTTCTCTGTGTAGCCCTGGCTGTCCTGGAACGTTCTCTGTAGACCAGGCTAGACTTAAACTCAGAGATTCGCCCGTCTCTGCCTTCAGAGTGCTGGGGTTAAAGGCATGCGCCACCATATGCCCAGTGCAATGCCCCATTTCTTAAATGTGGCTTTTCTTGCATCAGATTTCTGGAAACATGAGGACTAAGGAAGTCTTGGACTCTCACACCTTAAGGTACGACATTTTCAGGGCTCTTACCTCCTTTCCTTCTAGTGTTCAACAACACACTCACCCTGTGATGCCTGAGGTGACGTAGTCCTTCCCCAGGTAGTTATAGCCATGGCGCACGAGGTCTTCACACACATCCTTGACTTTACTCCCTCCAAAGGCCGTGCCGTAGTGGAACCTGCCATCTAACACACCTGCCTTGCCAGCCAGCAGCTCGATTAACTTTCCGACCTGCGGGGTGAGATGGGGACAAACTGTGAAGTGTCTCCCTGTGGTGCGGGGAGACCTAATTACTGCAATCCCCACAGTGACCAAGGGTGACAGACTAACACAGGCATTGACTGGTACTGTGTTGGGGAACCCTGGCCTAGGTGACTAACCTCCCCTCCTGCTCTCCTAGTTTTCAGATAAGGAAACTTAGGTATAGAGCTAAGCACTGAGGCCAAGGCCACATGACCTGTGACAGAATTATAGGCTGCAGCAAGCGACTGCTCAAAGAGGCACCTAGCTGCTTAGCACACAGGGTTCTGTGGGCCACAGAGGAGAGAGTAGAAGGGACTAGAAGTCTGTTGATCCATTGGCGGATGACTCACTGTAGCTAAACCAACTGCCTGCTGCTTCCTTCCCTCAGAGCGGCACCCCGAAGAGCCCACAGGTAACTGACCGTCATTCTTGATGGGAAGCCGTGCGGGTTCATTATGATGTCGGGACAGATACCAGAGTCACAGAAAGGCATGTCTTCCTGGGGGACGATCAGGCCACACACACCTGGGGACAGCAGGTTTTACAGCACGTCAGGCGGATGGGCAGGAGGGCAGAGCACAGTACTTAATGGGGATCTTCCTGCTGCTGTCTCTATTCTCACTGCTCTAAAACCCTCCCCACTGTCTCCGTCAAGAGCAACAAAAGCAATTTCCAACAACCCTGGTAGCCAAGCAGTTCAAAGATGACTCGCCTTGCAGAAAAGCACTGCAGCCTGTAGACTGGCCTGCTGGCCAGATACACAATGGTGCTGTACGGCTGCTCGCCCACCTTCCCTGAGTGCCATGAAGACCAAAGCACAGCATCAGGCTGTTTGTACCCCAGAAGCGTTGCTACCAGCACTCTCTGCTCCCTGACAGCTAGGCTGTGGTCTGCTGGGCTCTGCACCCAAGCCACAGGAATCCAAATTCTCTGAGCACCAAACAAACAATGACTGAATAAGACTGAATATGTAAAATGTGTTTTTAAAAACCTATGGCAAGAAATCCTTGTGTTGGGGCTGGAGAGGAGACTCAGCGGTTAAGAGCACCAGCTGCTCTTCCAGACCTGACACCCGTACACGCAGGCAAAACATCAAATGCACATAAAATAGAAACACATCATCAAAAAACAGAGAAATCCTTGTGCATGGCTGAAATGTTAACAGGTGCACCCACTGGCTGCAGAGCTGGCTGGCTGGTCTACCTTGCCAGGGCTTCCCTGGCTGAGCTTAACCTGCCTTAAGGAATTTTAATTCCTATAGCTTATAGCACATTAGAAAAGTGGTCTTTGATTGAACTTGTAAAGACCAACAAGAAAAGTAAGAGCCAAATCATCCTTAGAGCAAAAGGCTAGAATTAGACACGGAATTCTAGGAATGAGAGCAGAGTGTGGCAGCCCCCCAGCTCTGCATTCCGCTGCCGTTTTCTAAGGCAGCAGCTCTGAGTATCCCTTAGCAGGTTCTAGGCTTTCAGAGATTTGCTGTTAAACTGTTTTTTAATCCTTTTGATTTGTTTTTCCTGGGAAGATGAGTAAGGACAGAACGTAGGTGCTCAATCACCTTTATACAAGAACCAGAAGGCTTGAGGGCTGGAGGGATGGCTCAACAGTTAAGAGCTCTGACTGCTCTTCCAGAGGACCTGGGTTCAATTCCCAGCACCCACATGGCACCCACCTGTCTGCACAGACATACATGGAGGCAAAATACCAGGGAACATAAAGTTAAAAAAAATTCAAGAAGAAAAAGAACTGGATGACTGCACACAGCAGCGCAGAGTAAGGAGAAAATGCACTTAGACTGTAGCGGGACGCAGACCTCCTTTCTCCGAGGTGTGAACTTACCAATTTCAGGACCTACTGAAAAAAAACACCTTTTCCATTCCTGTTTGTACTATACATAATTCAAGCCACATTTTTTTTTTTTAAATTATTGCACTTTTGAAGCTAAAACCTAAGACATGACAAACATCGAGCTGTAGCCCCGGAACCCCAAACTACTTTAAAAGAAAACCTTGATGGTCTGTGTAGTGTGAAGAGCTGAAGAGCGGAGGAAGGAATCCACCCGCGCCTCTAGAATTAGAGTCTGGACTCTGCTCCTAGTGGTCTCCAGCAAGACTGCACTTGGGCTTCCGGAGTCGGATTCTAGAGCAGACAGCTCCTTTGAGAGCGATTTTAGTTGAGAAGGTCTTATCGTATCAAGAATGCTTTTCTGAGTAAGGAACAGTTAAAATTTACGTCAAGTGGAGCATGTGACTTTCATCTTCCTTCCAAAAGCACATCTTATCCATACTGGAATTGTCTGACCAAATCCTAGAGCTACTGGAAAATCCACTTTGAAAGACATCATTTGTAGACCCAGGCAGCCTGACATCATCGCCGTGAAGCAATGCACAAAGTACTGAACGTGGTCATTCCTACAAGGGCTAGGGAGAGTCGGGAGTCCAGGGACTCCCGTAAACACAAATCCAGAGGAAAATGCAGTACCCTGTCAAACAGAACTTACAGGGAGTTGGAGTCAGCTTGGGAGAAGCTGCCGTCCATCCCCCAAAGCACCAGGAGAAGGTGGGAGGGAGGGTCAGGTGGCCCAGACCAGACTGAGGCAGCTTGACAGGCAGGTTGGGACTTGGGGAGGGTAGAAAAGGAGAAGACTTGTCCTTTATCTTTGGTTTTAGTTGATGTGTTTAATTGAGCCAATTCAACCTCATTATGCTATAAGATGAGATACTCATTCCGAAAACCAGAATCTAATAATTTCCTCCAAGTCTGATTAATCTTCACTGCATAGCTTCCTTTTGGGACGTCCTTTCCTTATCTGCCTTTTCCTGACACTTGTGGAAGAAAGCACACACGCACAGCTCTTTTTCCACCCTGAAGCAGGACTGCTCTGACTGTCTCTGAACCAAGGGCACCTGTAAGCCAAAAATTAAATCTTCGCTAACTTAAAATTACTCGAGTCCCTGAAACCCTTTTATATGCCAGGACGGTTCCCATAGCAGACAGCCTGTGTTGTTTGTTTTGTGTGAAAGTGAATGATAAAAGACCCATGAAATCGACACAGAAAGCCAGAACAGCAGCGAGAGGCGAGGGCTCTCCATCACTGCGGCTTCTACCCTCTGCTGACTCGCAGAACAATGGGGGCTACACATCCAACTGCAGATCCAACACAGCTGTGCATTTCATTAGATGAAGAGCACTGGCGACACAGTAAATAATTAACTTATTCTGCTCCGCTGGCTGTGCGATGAGACCAGTCATAGCTGACAGATTTTAATACACGTTAACACAAAGGGGCCATAATGAGCTTAGAAGCTAAAACAAAATATTTAGACAGAATTTGACGATCTTGAATCTCAAATTAGACAGATGATTTTTAAAGTTCGCATTTTACTGAATCCATCAGGGGCAGAGAACACTTTCCTTCATAGAAGCACACTTCCCCCTTTCTCTCTCCTTCCAGATTTCTCTGGTTCAGAAGTATTTAGGTCCTCACCGCACTGGGAAGCTAGCTTTTCTTTCCTTCCAATGAAAAATTAAAACTGTGTTTCATCAAGGAACACAGGCATAAAGTCCACGCCAGGACTAAGAACTTTTCAACGTTTTGGTCGCTTCCCCTGAATACTGGCTTAAAATGCAAACGAGGGGCATGCTCGTCAGTGTGCTAACACCCCTGGGTCCCTGGAAAGAGGGTGGACTCAGGCATGGCTAATGGGGGCTGTCGGGAAACCATTACAGATTCATACCTTGAAAGCTTACACAGCATTTCAGATTTTAAAATAAAATTCCATCCTCGGCTCATGCTGCTGTCTCAACTCCATTGTTTACAGCACAGCCTCCTGGTAGCAAAATGCAAATACATTTTGCTCAGGAACTTTGATGCACTCACGGGGGCAACTGGGAATTAGGCCACTGACTGTATCACAGGACTCTTAGCAAACACAAATCAATGAAGAAAAAGAGGAGCTGGAAAAGTTAAGAGCAGATCCCTGCCAAGAGAATATTACTCCACCAGCACCAACACTAATTCCAAGCGTAAAGAACTCACAGAGGCCAGGGAAGCTACAACTGAGGACTCACACCCTGTCTGGCTCCTATACTGAGTTGCTATCTTTATTGCTATGGCTTTAGAGAGAACCCAGAAATCATGTAAGAATGAGTTTGTCCAGCGAAGTCCAGTTGACATTATGAATCATTTGGTTTTCTTAAAATGTGTTTTTAATGACTAGTATTAATAGCAACTGACACATTAGTTTTAGTGGATTGGATCTGTGTGATGGAATACTTTAAATTAAATAGGTAAAAATTAATAAATCAGAAAAAAAATCGGTGTGGTAGCTCATGTCAGTAATGCAGGTATTAGGACAACAGGGAGATTCTGAATTCAAGGCCAGCCTGGCTACTCAGCAAGGCCCTATCTCAAAAACAATCTAAAAGAAAAAAAGAGCAGATGCTAGCTAACTAACTGCATAAGATAACTCCAACGATCTATTTAATTCAAGAGCTATTTCCAAGGTGATGTCACTATTTTTTTTTTATTGTTTTTAATGAGTCATAGATTTGTCTCTGCTCCCCTCCCCTTCTACTGCCCTCCCCCATGGTCCCCATGCTTCCAATTTACTCAGGAGATCTTGTCTTCTACATCTCATGTACATCAGATCCATGTATGTCTCTCTTAGGGTCTTCTTTGTTATCTAAGTTTTCTGTGATCATGAACTGTAGGCTGGTTTTTCTTTGCTTTATGTCTAAAAGCCACTTATGAGTGAGTACATATGATAACTGTCTTTCGGAGTCTTCGTGACCTCACTCAAAATAGTGTTTTCTAGCTCCATCCATTTTCCTACAAAATTCAAGATGTCTTTATTTTTTTCTGCTGTGTAGTACTCCATTGTGTAAATGTACCACATTTTTCTTATCCACTCTTTGGTGGGGGGGGCATTTAGGTTGCTTCCAAGTTCTGGCTATGACAAACAATGCTGCTATGAACATATTTGAACACATGTCCTTGTGGCACGATTGAGCATCCTTTGGATATAAACCCAAAGTGGTATTACTGGGTCTTGAGAAAGGTTTTTTCCTGATTTTCTGAGAAATTGCCACACTGACATCCAAAGGGGCTGTACAAGTTTGCACTCCCACCAGCAATGCAGAAGTGTTCCCTTTACCCCACATCCTCTCTAGCATAAGTTGTCATCAGTGTTTTTTATCTTGGCCATTCTTACAGGTATAAGATTGAATCTCAGAGCTGCTTTGATTTGCATTTCTCTGATGGCTAAGGATGTCGAACATTTCCCCAAGTGGGTGATGAGCAAATGGTTTCCTACTGGTTGTCAACTTAGCATTCCTAAGTACACGTTGTGTGACAAGCACTATCAGGAGGTAAGGACACAACTCCCGGACAGGCAGATGCAGTTGATCTAGATTAATCCAAGTGAACACTGGAAGCTCACAGCCTCTACAACCGCATTTGCAATGTCTGAATGTTCTCCATGATGCAGAGCACATCCGGACGCTGCCTTCTGACCCCCGCCCCTCCCCCAGAGCTACCCAGGGCCAGGGCATGAGTGTCCAGTGTTAAACTGCTCACTGCTGATGAGTGCAGTCCTGAATGGGGCCAAAGCACAGCTACACGCTCTCGAGTTTGCTCCCAATTAAGTAAGAAATGTTTGTAATAAACTCATGTCTCTGGGCCTTACTACTTTCAGAAATGTAAATTTCTAAATCAAAATGTGAAGGCTAACACAGGTGGTTGCTCCTTTCTCCCCTTTCTCCAGCTATCAAATTACCCCTTTCTTTTTCCCTCCACCACCTTAAATCATGCCAAGGGGAGAGACAGGAAGGACAAAAACCGAGGTATCACCCCAGATCTATCTCATCACTTGCCATATCCTGGCTGATGTAACTTCAATTCGGCTCTTCCTTACATGCTAACAGATAAATAATGCATAAGAAAACTTGATTAGCTTTCTTATTAAAACATCACTCTAAATGAGAGGAGGCGCTAGAAGACAATAGTGTTTTTACACAGCTTTCCCATGAGCAGTTGAATGGTTTGATGTGATAAATTTGCATAGTCGGAGCACACAAAGGGCTGATTAATTGAAACCCTTACAATGCTCCTGAAAGCAGCTACTGTAAAACAATAACCATAGGAACTTTACAAAACACACACGGCTAAATGTGTCAAGAACTTAATGAAATGTGTTGAGTCTACACTATTTGGAAACAGAATTGGAGATTTTTATTCTGGGCCATAAAACACTAAACACCCTAATTTCAAAGCTTTAGTTGGGTATTTACTGAAAGGGCAGAGGGCCACAGTGGGCCGAAGAAGATCAGAACTTGTTCTTAGAAAACAGGCTAAGCAAAGGCTTCTTACAATGAGGGTCTATGTGGATTAGAAATCTGGATTTCTAAGACTAGTCAGTTGTTGGGATTTCTTTCTGGACTCTGAGTATTAGAGATGCTGGGGGAAGAAATGCACCTATCTTTAGGCTCTCGCCATTACTCTAATCAGTCACCCCTCTTCCCTCCCACTTAGAAACTTTCATTCAAGCAGATCAGGCAGCCAAAGACAGCCAGTGTGTCCTGGCAGAGGGTTTTAAGGACCATGAGAGCTGTGTGAGGAGAAGGTGCCAGCCATGTCGTTATTACTCTGGGCCGATCTTCTCATTCACCCAGTTCTACAGAAAACACATAATGAATGAGGGTCTGGCAAAACTGGCTTTCAACTTGTGTGACAGACACACTTCGCTCTCAGATCTTCTGGCACACATGGGCAAATATTTTCTTACTCCTCATAAACCCTTCACAGCACCACAGAAGGGCTTGAAATATCTCGACAGTAAGGGCAGACCTTTCTTTTAAGATACACTCCATCAAAACATTAGCAAATTAACAGCAGATTACTGGATAATTTTTGAGGCAAGCAATCTTTTAATGGAACTTGTTTTGAGCAAGAGTCAAAGATAACTATTCTAGAAAATTTTGCTCACAAAGGATAAACCAATATAATGGAACCACTAAGTGAAAAGCTGTATTTTGATGAGACCAAGTTCTACTTCAAAAACAACAGACAACATTAGAGCATTTTCACTGGCTATCTGGTCCCAGAGGATGGAGTGGGGCACTAAGGAATGGACGTCATTATCTCAGATTTGCAGTTATTAAAAAGCTCCTGTTTGCCAGGACAAACACTCTTGCTCAAATACAGTTTTTCCTTAGAAACACTGCTTGGCATTGCTGCGGTTCTGTGATCTGCGGGACCTTTGTTGGAGGTGCTAATCCTTTTTCACATGAGAGACTAAGAAATGTCCTTTCAGGAGAGTGATATATTGCTTTTCTCCTCTCCACATCAAAGGAGTCCACTCTTTCCTTGCTCGTCGTGATGGCAGCAACAGAAGGGATATCCAGAAATATAATAATTCGCTTTGCCTGGACACTGAGATGAAACTTAACTCCTTAGGCCAATGTAATCTTTTGCTAAAGAATTAAAGGAGGCCAAGAATGAACTCTAATAAAGGCATTATCAAAGAAAAAGTCTCAATATGAAAATATTTGGCCCTAATTTAAAAATTTGAGTTCCCTCTATGTAGATTTTATAAAAAAGTCAAAGAGCCTAAAACATATGTTTCTCTTTCGAAATGGATGTCCAGCTCCAGAGGTGCCAGTCAAGCATCCTGTGAGTCTCTCTCTGTATCTCTATCCACAAAGCTGAAGATGCATTCCATAAAAGCACACAATACTGCAGACCCACGCCTCGGCTCTGCTGGCCTCTTTGGAAGGTCATTACATATGAACCATGGGAGCCACAGCTTCACTCCCAACTGAAGAAAATGAGAAATGGAAAAGATCAAAACTCCCCCACAGAACTCAAAACCAAAGCAGATTTTTGCTTCCTTTGTAAACACACAAGGCATGTTCACTCTCTGCTGTCGAGGAGGCCGTCACTGAGTAGCTCGGCACTCCCCAGATATTCTTCAGCAATAGCTGTCTGGGTCAGTAGGAATCGACTTCCACAACCTCACTGACAACATCCATAACAGATCTAGTGAAGACCCAAGGAAGTCTACATGTACTTCATAAAGAGTCCCCGACTGTCACATTGGACAGACTGAAATTTCCTTAAATGAAATGCAACGAGAGGTGCTCAGTCTGCTGGCCTGCTTCTGATCGTCAAGTAGTGTTTGCGTGAGACGCCATCTGCACCCAAGACTTTCTTCTTCAACAAAGGCTCTGTCTGTTTAGTCCTGCTTTTGCCTGGTGGTTTTTGTTTGATTGTTTGTTTGTAGAAAGGATCTTACTATGTAGCTCTGGTTGTCCTGGAACTTGCTCTGTAGACGAGGTTGGCCTTAAAATCACAGAGATCTGACCCACAAGTGCTGGGATTAAAGAAATATGCCACCATGCCTGGCCTAACCTCAGTTCCTGAGTGATGGGGACCCTCCTTCAGTCATTTGCCTGAGAGGCTGAACCAGGTTGGGTGTGGCCTTGGGTACCAAAAAGGTATGGGCTCTTCTCGTCCCCTCCATACACCTGGATGCTGGATTCCATTCCTGCTCCTGGTTTGTACAGAGGCCTGCGATCTGTGAGTCCTGCCTTAAATAAAGAATCCCTTACTATACCCTATTCGGAGCTAGTATGGGATTATTTTATTTGGATTCTCCTTCACTGAGGGTCCAGAGGGTAATGCTGCAGAGACTGATGACCCTTCTACTTCCAATAGTATAGCCTTCTCCTGCCAATCAGTCTTCGCTTATCACACTGCTGCTGTGGACACGTTGTGGTATGGATTCTCTGATTCCAGCTTAGCCACTCATTCCCTCCTCTTCAGTCTTTAAGAGCTCTTTGATCACGCACAGCATACAGCTACCAGTGCTCGACTCCCTGCCCCCAGCTTCTGCATTTAGCTGCTAACCATCCTGTTACTGCTGAAGGGACAACGCTGGAGCAAGATCAACACTCATGCTCTGTGACACTAGACTCTCCAGGATGCCACTAACTGCTGGGAAGGCTCTTTTGTGAGGTACTGGGTACAGAAATCTAACCTAATCTCTGTATTATACATGTACTAAAAGAATCCCTAATCTTAAAAACAAAAAACAAAACAAATACTCAAAACCAAAAAACCCAAACCAAACCAGACAGCAAGCCAACCAGGTCATCTCTAGGATCATGCACCATGCCCCTCCCCGAACACCAAGAGCTTTAGAGGCAGTGCATAAATGCACAGGATTTCTGCTGGGAAGACTCCTGGATCAACCTGCAGGCAACGCTCTCTTATTTCTGAACTAATCCGCCTTTCAAGAGTGACAGTAGAGCTCCACTGACCACATCAGGAATCGTGGTGTCATAATACACCCCAGAGCCCCACGAACTCTTGAGACTTCATCAGCCCATTCTGCAATGATTACCAAGAGCATAGCCGATGCTGTGGATCTGTCTCCAGTGAACTCTCATTTGACTTGACAACATCTAACTCTCTTAGGTCTGCTCCAGGTCCTCTTTGGGCTCCACAGCCTGAGCTGTGCTGCTACAGTGGTCTGCGTGCCCAGCACCTCCTCCACACTCCTCTCCTGGCTTCAGCGATCACACCGAGCCAGAAGATCAAGAGAATGGTCAAAAGTAAAGGCTCAGAATTTTATTTTATTTTCTATTTTTTAAAATTCAGGAGAGTCTGAATTTTAATCAACTAAGCTACTAAAGCTTTACCAGATGATCAGTTAAAGAATGAGTTAATTTTAGCAGGGAAGGGGCATCGGAGAGGACAGTTTTGGGGAATATGTCTTCTGACAATTTAGGACCAATTCAAATAGTGTAGTGTTTGCTTCGGTGGAAGATACAGTTTTATCTAAGAAAACAAGAATTTGAAGAGATGCTCCCCTCGAGGAGACACACAAAAGACTTGTAAAGGCTGTACCATTTCTATGGAGAAATTCCCAGGACTGTGGCAACTCCAGAGGTAATGAACCTGGTAATGATCAGAAGAGAAAAGAGCCACCCAGGAAATTCTGCATTCAAATCTTGGTTCTGTAAGCATTAAGCTGTACCCAGCAAATCTCCTCCCTGAGGTTCAAATGTCTCATTCTGTACAGTAGGAATCTCAGAAGTTACTAGAACTGTACAAATAAAAGCATAGAACATGCCTGAAAAGTTTGTAAATTATCAGTACACTATAAACTTGGGGACAAACAGCATTACACATAACACTTGCCTCCTTTAGCTAAGCATCTAACAGACGCTTCAAACTTGAGGTTCAAACTCTTAACCTGTGCCCTTGCCTAACTCAGTAGCATGGCTCCTCCCCATTCTTGTCAACTGCCCGCTGAGGCCACAGACACCCCACAGTTTGGATTTATTTTCCTAAACAGATGTGAGAAAATGTGAACCCCCAATGTAGCAGTGTTGGGTGATGGGGCCTATCGGGAGGTCTCTAGGGAAGGGGTGCCACCCCCGGAATGGATTAGTGCTGAGGTCAGAAGCATCTGAGGCTGCAGACCGACTTACACGGGCTCTCCAGTGTGCTCAGTGCCCGTTCACTGTCTACCAGGAGATGATGTAATTAAAAAGCCCTCAACAGATGTGAGACCTTTGGCCCTGGATTTTCTAATTTCTAGAACTGTAAGAAATAAATCTCTGTATGTATAGACTACCCAGACTAACTTTTCTAGGCATAGCAGTACAGATAAGATGAAGTCAAGGGGTCCCTGAAGGTCATGGGCCAGCAGCTCTAGCCTAAACAATGAGTTACAGGTTCATTGATAAACCTACTCTCAAAAAACAAATAAAGGTGGAAAGTGAGCAAGGAAATAAAGCAGATGGCAACTCGACCCTCTATACACGTGTACACGCATGTGCACGTGGCACCTGCATGCATACATATATATTAAACACACACACCGACACACAATAGCTTATAGAGAAACAGTACAAAGAAGATGAGCACTGTGCTTTATGAACGAGCAGCACTGGACTTACTATGACAATGCTGTCAAAGTCCTCAGGGAAACAATTTCCATGTTAGACTATTCCCAACAAAGCACAGACTAATAAATGCCTACAGAGGATAGGACATGTTTATACATACATGACCTTATGAAATTGACTTCCCAACACCCTTTCCTCAACAACTGAAAGAACAACTCGTCTACAAGGAGAAGAAGCTAGGTTTGGGGAGAAGAAAAAGGCAAGAGCCCTGAAGAATCAGGAAGCAGAAGTTTCCGTAAGTCCACAGCTTAGTGTTTGCTACTATTGTGTCTCCCTAGATTCGTGTACTGGTGCCCTGACTTTCAGTATACCTTAGAATGCAGCTGTATTTAGTGATCACATGCCTTCAACCCAGCATCAGGAAGCAGAGTCAGGTGGATCTCTGTGAGCCTGAGACCAGCCTGGATTACATAGCAAGCTTTAGGTCAGCCAAGGCTACATGTAAGACTGCCTCAAAAGCCTGGTGAATCCTCAGTGGAATCACCGAGATGAGCCCTAACCCAACATGCCTGGTGAATCTCTAAGAAAAAATGCTGGGGTTGCATGTGAAGAGGGGAAAAACGCCATCTGGAGCAAGCCTCAGAAGAACCTGTATCTACAGACGCCTTGACCTTGGATGGCCAACCTCAAGATAGTAAGAAAATCTACTGCTGCTTAGCCTGCCAGATCTGTGGTTCTTACCAGAGCAGCCTTAGCATACGAATACTGTGTGTACCCAGCCTTCCTGCAACGGCTGCTCAGGACTTAAGAGAATAAGACAGTTTCTGGTTCGGGTCGATTGTTGGCTCGTGAGCATTATTTTAAAGTGTGTCCCCCACTCCATGTGTGTTCAACATTGGATGTCTTCCTTAATTCATCCCTACCATATTTTTTTGAGTCAGAGTATCTCACTGAGCCTGGAGCCTAGATTCAGCCAAACTAGTTGGTGCAAGTCCCACAGATCCTTGCTGGGGAATATTATTTTCAGGTGTGTGACTTTTGTTTATGCTGCATTTGTTTAACTCCGTGAAGCTGTGTCACTGTGCCTGTCTAAAACACCTGATGGTCCTAATAAAGAGATGAACAGGCAGGAGCAAGGATAGGTGGGGCTGGTAGGCAGAGAGAATAAATAGAAGGAGAAAGGGGAGGGCAGGGGCCAGCCACACAGCAAGCCCCAGAGAAAGAAGCAAAGGAACGTACACAGAAAGAGAGAATAAAAGCCCAGAGGCAAAAGGTAGTCGGGTTAATTTAGGTAAAGAAAAGCTGGGAAGAAACAAGTCAAGCTAAGGCCAGGCATTCATAACTAAGAATAAGCCTCCGTGTGTGTGATTTATTTGGGAGCTGAATGGCAGGCCCCTCAAAAAGCCAAAGGGTAAAAACCTCATACAAGAGTCCCTCTCCTCCTCCTCCTCCTCCTCCTCCTCAGTGCTGACATTACAGGTGTGTACTGCCGCTCCTATGCTTGTACACGAGTCCTGGGGATCTGAACTCAGGGCCAGTGCTTCTGTGGCAGGTGCTTTACAAACAGAGGAATCTCCCTGGCCCAGAAAGTAAGTTCTTAATACCTCAGGGAACAAATACCATGGTGTGAAGCAGGAAGAAGGGAGACTGCATGTTCCTAAATAGACTCCTGATTCCCAGGGAAACTGCACAATGTCCGCTGATGGCATTGAAAGAACAATGTATGAAACAGATGATCCCCAGGACTGTACAGAAATGAGAGAAAATCATTACTCCAGGAAAAAAAAAACCATTATGCTACAGAAGTGATATTCAACGGTTACTTATTTTGTGTTGGATACTGTCTATGAAATTAAATGACTCAAAGTTCTGACAGTCAGCAAGCTGGGGAAAGATGTTTAGTTACCAGGTTTAGTGCTGGCTACCTAGTAGTCACCAAGTATCATCTAAGATGAGCAAATGTGCCTGAGAACACTTAGAACCATGAAGGTATAAACGGGATGGAGCTGCTTTTGTGAGACACAAGTAAATGGAGGAAAAGGACAGCTGAGCATTTCTTAGGGTACAAGGCCCCACTTCTCTCTCTGCAGAGCTGGAACACCAAGGCCTCAAGAGGGAAGTCATCCACCACAGAACCGTATCACCAGCCCAAACCTCCACTTAAAAACACAACAAACTAACCTTTGAAACCACGCGTGTGGGCCAGTGAGGTGACTCAGCTGGTCAAGGTGCCGGGTGTCCCTCTCATGACCTGAGCTGGAGCCCCAGAACCCACGCATTGGAAGGAGGACTCCTGAAAGCCGTCCCCTAACCTCCACCTATGCACGATCTCTCTCTCTCACATACATATAGATTAATAAAATACTGTGTATTTATTCCTTGATAAAAATCAGGCTTACAAGTAAATTTCCATTTGCCCAAGGGTCTTGTTCTCTTATTGTTCGGTTAAAGTGTACCCTACCTATTTTTCTGTTTGGCGGTTTCCTTTTCTGCCTAGCTTTTCAATAAATCTGATAAACCATAAGACAGGGCTATCGAGGGAATGAGGGCTAATCAGGAGGTTTTACCTTGGATTAAAAGCCATTTGGAAAAAGAAAAGTAAGAAGACAAAGTCCTCACTGAAGTAAAAGGTCAGCCACCCCGGGAGGACGTCCCTCAATTTCGCAGAGAAGCATGTATGTCAGAGGCCCTAAGAGCAAACAGCTCTAAAGCTGCTGCGCAGACAACTGAGGCAGAGACACTGCTGTCAGCTACAGCACAAGCTTCCTGACATTTCACTTAGAGGCTCAGGCTTAATGAAACTTACAGACAGCAGCACTCTGTCCACGCGTGTGCACACAAGCAAGAGTGTCTCAAGGACAGCAGCACTCTGTCCACGCGTGTGCACACAAGCAAGAGTGTCTCAAGGACAGCAGCACTCTGTCCACGCGTGTGCACACAAGCAAGGGTGTCTCAAGGACAGCAGCACTCTGTCCACACATGTGCACACAAGCAAGGGTGTCTCAAGGACAGCAGCACTCTGTCCACGCGTGTGCACACAAGCAAGGGTGTCTCAAGGACAGCAGCACTCTGTCCACGCGTGTGCACACAAGCAAGGGTGTCTCAAGGACAGCAGCACTCTGTCCACGCGTGTGCACACAAGCAAGAGTGTCTCGGGGACAGCAGCACTCTGTCCACGCGTGTGCACACAAGCAAGGGTGTCTCAAGGACAGCAGCACTCTGTCCACGCGTGTGCACACAAGCAAGAGTGTCTCGGGGACAGCAGCACTCTGTCCACGCGTGTGCACACAAGCAAGAGTGTCTCAAGGACAGCAGCACTCTGTCCACGCGTGTGCACACAAGAAAGAGTGTCTCGGGGACAGCAGCACTCTGTCCATGCGTGTGCACACAAGCAAGGGTGTCTCAAGGACAGCAGCACTCTGTCCACGCGTGTGCACACAAGCAAGAGTGTCTCGGGGACAGCAGCACTCTGTCCACGCGTGTGCACACAAGCAAGGGTGTCTCAAGGACAGCAGCAATCTGTCCACACGTGTGCACACAAGCAAGAGTGTCTCGGGGACAGCAGCACTCTGTCCACGCGTGTGCACACAAGCAAGGGTGTCTCAAGGACAGCAGCACTCTGTCCACACGTGTGCACACAAGCAAGAGTGTCTCGGGGACAGCAGCACTCTGTCCACGCGTGTGCACACAAGCAAGGGTGTCTCAAGGACAGCAGCACTCTGTCCACGCATGTGCACACAAGCAAGGGTGTCTCGGGGACAGCAGCACTCTGTCCACGTGTGTGCACACAAGCAAGGGTGTCTCGGGGACAACAGCACTCTGTCCACGCGTGTGCACACACACACAGGGGTGTCTCGAGGACAACAGCACTCTGTCCACGCGTGTGCACACAAGCAAGGGTGTCTCGAGGACAGCAGCACTCTGTCCACGTGTGTGCACACACACACAGGGGTGTCTCAAGGACAACAGCACTCTGTCCACGTGTGTGCTCACACACACAGGGGTGTCTCAAGTAAAGAAAAGGACAAACCACCCATCAAGAATTGGAGGCAGCTTCAACTTTCACCTATTTACTCAGATGCTCTTATCAAGTACTTACTCAGGATCTGGCCTGAGAAAGGCTTCACTGGGCTTTATGATCGCAAAACCACATTTCTGCTGCCTTCACTAAGTTCAGTGGGACCAGTACCTAGGGGATGAGCACTGACAATTCTTTGTACAATGTAAAGTTAACTTGGGTGTGCCTACTTTGGGTTGCTGCTGCAGTGATAAAAACATCATAACTGAAAAGCAAGCTGGGGAGGAAAGGGCTTATTTGGCTTACACTTCCACATCATTGTTCATCACTGAAGGAAGTCAGGGCAGGAATGGAGGCAGGAGCTGAAGTGCTAAGGCCATGGAGGGTGCTGCTGATTGGTTTGCTCAGCCTGCTTTCTTAGAGAACCCAAGGACCACCTGCCCGGGGATGGCTCCACCCCCATCAATCACTAAATCAGAAAATGCCTACAGCCAGACCTTATGAAGGCATCGTCTCAGTCGAGGGTCCCTCCTCGCAGATGATGCTAGCGTGTGTCAAGGTGACATCAAACTACCCAGGACAGTATATGACACATGTATACTTATGAGGAATGGGATACAGTCTTACGGTGTGGATTCTTATAAGGAATACTGATATTTTCCTGCATGTCAATTCTGTTCTGTCCACATAATACGTAAGACGAGAGTAATCAAAACTTTTACTAAAGGGACAGTCCATTCTGAGGCTCTTCTCGAGCTGAAATGACCACACACACACGCATACACACGCGCGCACACACACACACACACACACACACACACACACACACAACAGAGGACGGGGCTAAGCGCGAGCTTTCCTGAAGAATCACTCTTGCTGTCATGTGCACTTCAGTGGGTCTAGCATCTGGGCTTACAATTCTGGGCACAGAAGGAAATGAAAAGGAAGCAAATGGTCAGATAAACACGTTTGCCACACAGACCTCTAAACATCATTAAAATGTTAGCAGGTGAATCTGAGAAGACAGAAGATGTGGTTACCTTTCTGTCCATGACGACTGCTGAACTTGTCCCCGATCTCTGGACGCCGCGTCTGCCTTAGGAGCATCTTGATGAGGAAGGCATCCTCTGCGTTGGAAGAGATCATCACTTTCTCAATGTAGGAGTCTGTGGCGCCTTTGTACCTGATGTGACGACAAAGACAGGCAAATAGCTGCTGATGCCCTTTGTCAACATGCTACCCATACAGCAATATGCCACCCATATGACAACATGCCACTCATATGACAACATGTCATCTGTTAGACAACATGTCACCCATATGACAACATGCTACCCATACAAAAACATGTCATCTATAAGATAACATGTCACCCATGACAACATGTCATCCATACAACATGTCATCTATAAGACATGTCACCCATACGACAGCATGTCATCCATATGACAACATGCCATCCATACAACATGCCACCCATACGACAACATGCCACCCATGACAACATGCCATCCATATGACAACATGCCACCCATATGACAAAATATGTCATCTATAAGACATATTCTCTTCACTCCTGCCACAAAATATTCTGATATTCTCCTCTCCTGCTCTGAAAAATGATCCTTATTTTCAACATTAGAATTTATGATTTTCCTTTCACAGTGTTTGTTCATTACAGGCATACACAATACAAGAGTCTTACAGCTATTCCTTTATAAGGGACAGCAATAACATGCTCTGAGGTTTCCGTTTGTGTGAGAGCACTTGCCTCATGCAACAGAGCTGAGCTTCGAGGGGAGAATGTCTGATTCAGCTGAGAGCCTGGCCACTTTCCCAACAGTCCCTCAACCTACTGACTCACATTATTACTGTTGCACACAGAACTTGCCTCATGCATTTTTTTGTACAACAGACATTATGAGGAGTCTACCAACAGCCGGATCCCTGGGGTATGGAGATACAGTCATTAAAGGGTAGAGTTTGTGTACAAATGCACCTTGCTTCCAGCAGAAAGAGGGGTCAGTCTGTAGTATGGGTACCAGACAGAGGTGACTCTAGAGCTGAGAGCTGTTCAGGCAGGAGCAGTCTAAGCCAATGTGAGCAGTCCAAAGGCAGATGGCACGCTTTGAAGAGACAACTTCCTAGAAATGCAGGCTGGTGTGTATAAAAGGCAAAGCCAAGAGGGAGGCATGCTAGGGAACCTTCCCCATAGGCGACTGTCATTTAGAATTTTACTCTGTTTTCTCAAGAGAGTCACACAGTCGGATGGGTCAGAAAGAATCACCCGGGCACTCCAGAAGCTAACACATAGCACAAAGGGGTAGAGAGATACAGTGTGGGTGACTAGACAACAGTAAGTACTGCCCAGGCAGAGGCAGAACACAAGTACCACAGGCATGAGTGTACGTGAGTGTATTCTGAGTCTGAGTGTGTACATGTGTGTGAAAGTGGGTGTGCCTCTGAGTGTGTGAGAACGCACGTCTGTGAGTGAGCATGTGTGACAGAACCTACAGGAGTTACTGACACAGCATCTATGCCAGGGGAAAGGAAAGCAGACGGCTCAGGCTGCCAGGGACTGGCTAGGCACCTACCATCACCAGGAGAGATTTGGAGAAGCCAATTCTGGGCTAGGGAGGAAGACGGTTTGGCCTAGCTTTGACTCAGGCATAACCTGGAAGTGACAACAGGCAGATGTCCTCTGAGAGACATCAGTGAAGAGCCAGGGAGTGAGAAATCAGACAGCAGGAGGGTGAGGTGAAGGCAGTGGTAAGCAAAACCAAGGGGAGGGAGCTCTCAGTGCATACATGTTTTAAAAGATCAATGCAAGTCACACACTAGGTGACCAGGTAGATGGGAGACGAAGGCTAAGCCACAGGACTACAACAGAAAACGCCACTGACCTCGGCAAATCAGCCCCACTCTGATTTCCTTACTTGCTTACCCTCCTCCTGTCCTAGGCTGTGGGTACCTCAGGGCATGGATGGCCCTGGCTGGCTCACTGCTGTGCTGGGAACTAGAATTCCCCCGGGAGCAGTGCTAACCGAGCTCAAGAAACATCCGTGGCTGTAAAGAACAGAGGCTGACTTTGGCCACCTGCTCTAGGGCTCTTTCAGGAGAGCAGAGAGATTGGAATTTGGGAGTGAGTGGAGAAGCAGGAACAGAGGTGACCCAGAAAAGAAAGAGAAACGGAAGGGGAACACGCTACAAATGCACCCAGATCCAGAAGAGGCCAGCTTTCTTCTAAGATGATGAAAACATTCAAGCACATTCTCTAATGTGGGAAAGAAACTGGTTGTAAAAAACAGGTGGTCAACATGACAGGAAGAGCAGAGTAAGGTCTGCAGAACGAAAGAAGTGGAGGCACCAACAGAGGAAAGACAGGTCGTGGACATGTCACCATTAGGTGGGACAGAACAGAGCCACCCCCGTACTTGTAACTTCAAGAGTTCTGTTGGAGCCGTTTGGTATCTGGTGCCCATTCCCAAGCGAGCTGTATGCTCTCCTGTCCCACAGACAAGTTCCTGGCTCTCTTGCTGCTGCACTTAGACAGCCCTCAAGAGCAGCTCTCATGCCAGACTGTACTCAAGTCCCACCTCTGCCAATACACCCAGGAGACCTTGGGATGTCATCCATGTTCTCCCTGCTTCCAATCCCACACCATCAGATTCTAAAGCTTTCACATGCAGGACACCCTGAAGACAGCAGTACAGTAGGCGGTTAGCACCATGGTAGCATCTCTGCCATGACTCTTTTCTGGTGCCCCTTTCCCAGCCCTCACCTGGGCCTAGGCCAGCTTGTCAAAGACAGAAGTTCATCTTTTTTTTAAATAAATATTTATTATGTATACACTATTCTTAGTATTCTGAATGTATGCCTGCAAGCCAGAAGAGGGCACCAGATCTCATTACAGATGGTTATGAGCCACTATGTGGTTGCTGGGAATTGAACTTCAGGACCTTTGGAAGAGCAGGCAGCGCTCTTAACCACTGAGCCATCTCTCCAGTCCCCAAAATGTATAGCCCAGGCTGGCCTCGAACTCGTGATCCTCCTGCCTCTGCCTCCTTCAGCAAATCCTACCAGCGTGCGCCACCACAAGCGGCTCCATCTTCTTTAGATGGCTCTGTATCACAGTGTGGTGCCTAGGACTGGCTCACCTCAAAAATTTCACATTTCATTATACTTAAGAGTTGAGAAGAAATTTAGAAATTGATGAATTTAACTTTTTCATTATACAGAGAAAATAAAAGGGATTTAAATGCTTCACCCAGATGAAATAACACAGCTACAACCAGTCTCAGAAATGGCTCAATCTTGGTGCGCTGGCGATGGCATTCTGGGGCTAGTGTTTGATTTTTTCTAAACCACCCATCTGGCTGTGTCATTCTCTGCAGAATGAATGGCAAACTCTCCCATATGTTAGCGACAGCGAGCGACACTGGTCCTCCAAACCCAAAACTTTTATACCCAGTGCCTTTGCTGTTTCTTCTACCTGGATCTCCTGGCTCTCTGGCCCATTCCTCTTACCAACTCTACACTGTAGTTTGTCTTCTATGAGAGACTGTTCTCACGTGAGAAAAGGGTATCTAAAATTGCTATTTCTAGATCTTCCCTGTGTTAGGATGATATAACTTATACGTGGCACATAATCACACATAACACGTAATTTCCCCATTCACTCTTTTTCCGAGCGTCTCTTCGTTCTATCAAGGTACGTACGTGATGGGCACATCTTTGTACTGTGGCTGCTGCGGCACATTACTGCCCTCCAAAGGGATCTGAGTCACTGTGGGCATGGACTTGTTCACAAGCACTTGCTTGTTTTCCACTTTCTCACCTAAGGAAAAGAAAAGAGTGTCAAACAGGCCACTATCATCTACATAGAATGCAAGACTGCTGGGCACAAAACTATGATCAGACTTGGCTTATGAGATCCAGACATGAATCTCACAAGAAAGACACAGGTCACCCCAGTGGGAAGTTCAACAGGGTTCAGAGAGAAGTTTGTAAGAGAAAGAAATCAGATGGAACTCAAAAGGTGATAAACGAGACACTGAGTCAGGACTACGTCTTGGTGAAACCCCGCCACTCCATTCTAAGGATCAGCTACTTAAATAACCATCCTCACGCTTATTTTCAAAGCCACGGTGCTCAGTGTTCACACATCACAGCAATTTCCAAGAACGCAAAAGTAGACAGGTTGAAGGGAACTCACCATATGTGGCCTGGGGCTACGGCTGGGAATCCCAGCTCCCCACAGGACTGTCCACCCAGGGCTCATCTATGACTAGGTTGTGTTCCGCACAGCCCCACTCGCTCTCTTCCTTTCGGATAACCTCAGCTATCAAACTCACAGACACTCACACAGGTTTGATCCTACTTTCCCGTCTCTCTTTAGCAGACACCGCTTACCCATCTGCAGTCCTTAGCTCATTTCCTTAGAGGATCTGCAGATCTTCCACCCTAGGGCAAATCCTCTTGTCACACAGTGGCCTAAACAGGTCCTTACACTAGATGTAACCTGACATGCTGTGTGTGATCCGATGATAAATGTCAGTCTTCTACACTAGCCTGTAGAACCTAAGGCAAGAGCTGTGAGCTGTACAAACGAGTTCTTACACATTTGCTATTATAATGAAGTCATTTCTGTTAGGCCAAGAATAGTCCAAAGTCAAACCATAAGCAGAATGTATAAATTAAGAAATACCAGCACAGATACAGAGTCAAGACCTTATTCAAAATAGTGTTTCAAGTTTGGCTTTTCCAAATTTAAGATTATGCCTAGAATACATTTTTACTATGGAAAGAAATACACAATGCACAGGAAAACAGCTAGGAAGGAAACTCATTGAAAATAACTGCACTCGCTGATCTAGACGGGGGATATTACACATTGGTTTTTTCTGTCCTGATTACCAACAATTCAGAAATATTGTTAAATAACTCACAATTTCAAAAAGTACACACTGAAATTCATTATTTTTTAAGGGTTTTTACCTGGAGAACAAATGCCATCTGCATCTAAAATTTCATGTCGCCAGATGGGTTTTCTGGTAGCAGCATCCAACATGGGACCCATCACTTTATCAAAAGTCTGATTGGTGTATCGTTTCAATGTGCACTTAGCATTTTTATAAACCAGGCAACGCCCAAAACCTGAAATGAAACCCCAAGTAGGTCAGAATCCATAGTAATACGAGACTGTGGTAAGACATGAATTTATGGTATCAGTAAGACACCTCACGTTTCTAAAACAAAACAAAAAACCAAATCTTGAACTACTGTTGATAAATCGGGAACTGGCACAAACCCAGACAATACAAAGAAAGGTTCACAGTCCCCTGCCAACTATGTATGCAAACACTGATTTCTACTCCCGCTCTCCAGCGTGTGATCCACTAGATCACGCCGGAGGAAGGTGATACAAGGTCACGAAATACCAGAGTGTCAAGGGTCTTAGAAATCAGTTTTGGCATTCTTTTCTTTTACAGGCATTCTGAGTGAGGGCCAGAAAATTAAACAACCACAGTCACCAAGGAAGTTGGTAGCACATCTGAAAACTGCCCAAGTCCACTGGCTCTCAGGTCAGGATGCTCTCAGCACAAACTCTGGGAAATTCTGTTGAGACCCCTGAAAGATCTTTTCTTTGATCCTGGCATTTACGGTTAGAGCTAAGCAAGCAAGCAGAATAATATTTTCACAGAAAGGGGAGCACATCGGTCCCTGCCTCTTCTATAAATGTGGGGTGACTGTGGGCTGAGAAGAATGGAAAGTGTACAGAGTCATTTGAGTCTCCGCGCGGCGCTCGTCCTTGTGGCTCCCAGAGACCTGGGCAGCCATAGCACACTCGGCTCAGGGAGCCAGCCGTTCTGCAAACATTGCATGATCCGAAACTGAGACGACATTCACAAACAGCCCCGTGCTGCAGTGCATGCGAGTCCGAACTGTACGTCATCATTGGTTTCTCCTAAGCATAAGTGAACATTTTATTTATAGGCGGGAGCTTAAAAGCTAACAAAGGGTAAATGCTGATCATTAAATTGTGGTTCGGAGTTTCTGATAGACATCACAAAGTCTTCGGATTTCCACATCGATGTTACCAGTTAATCAGAAAGAAAAGTATCCAGTTCTAAAGCATGGCTGTTGTCACTGGAGGAAAAAGGGGCATAAATTCAGTGCGGCTAACATTAATGCCAGTGACACATATCTAGGAGTACTATGATGGCTGCCTAGCAACGAGGGAGAGGGAAGGGGAGGCATTGTGGGTATGCCAGGGAGGGAAGGAACTAGAGGCTGAATAGAGAAGTCAGCCTGCAGACCAGGTGGTGCTCGCTAGGGCCACAGTGGTGACCTGTGAAAGTAGAACGCTAAAAGGAGTGGAGAAGGAAAAAGCAGAGACGACACGATAAGGATGATATACACCCCGAGCTTCTGCATCTGGCTGACATTTTCCGTCTGCCCTCTCAACACAGGCTTATTGTTGCATGTATTAACAGATATATTAGAAACAAACAAAACGAACCTTAGTTCATAAACTGTTTAATTCCTGGCAGAAAAAAAAAAACAATCTCATTTATTTTTCTCTTTGAGAAACTTTCAAGCTACTAATAAAGTAATAAAGATCCTGAAGTTAAACATTTAATACTTTTTTTTCAATGTTAGTTGTTAAAAACAAAGCAAGCAAACAAAACCAACACAAAAGTATAACAGGTCTTACAATTCTAGACATGGCAGTGACCTGTACCCATGAGACCTCAATAAAATGGCTACCTAAACAAGAGCTGCACAAAGACAACACCAGCTGAAAAGCCGAGGTAGATGGGAAATGTACAAGTTTCTACCCTGAGCTCGAGAGCTGTAATCAATGGCTGCTAAGAGGGAAAATCAGTCTTCTCTAGGGATGAGGTCCCTGATAGGTCAGTCAAGCCCAAGTGGTCAGCTCTAAGCACATGTACACACAGCAACGTTAGATGGACTCAGACATTTTACGTGTGTGTGTGTGTGTTGTGTGTGTGTGTGTGTGTGTGTGTGTAGAACAATAAAGAAGTTATTAAGTTGGAGAGGGTGATGAAGGAGGGAGGAAGAGGGGTGGGAATGATATACAGTACTGGTATGCAATTCTCAATTTAAATAAAAATGTACAACAGCTCTAATTTGTGTATAAAACTCAAATCATTTGAAGCCTGCATTGCATTCTAACACCAACAATCATCACTCAGTACAACCATCGCTCAGTACAACCATCGCTCAGTACAACCATTACATAGTACAACCATTACATAGTTCAACCATCGCTCACTACAACCATCACTCACTACAACCACCGCTCAGTACAACCATCACATACTACAACCATTGCTCACTACAACCACCGCTCAGTACAACCATTACACACTACAACCATCGCTCAGTATAACCATCGTTCACTACAACCATCACACACTACACTCATCACTGACTATCTCTAACTCTGGAGAGAGCTCCTCTGGTGTTGAAGCTTGGAGAACTCACTCACCCCTGTCGAGCGAGGCCTTGTTCAGCACAAGAGCGTCTTCAATGTCGTAGCCACTGTAACTCATCACAGCGACGGTTGCATTCTGTCCCGCTGGCAATTTCTCAAAATCTATCAGCTCAATGGTTTTTGTTTTAACCATGGGTTTTTGTGGATATGCTAGTAGATACATAAGCGTATCAATTCTGTTCCGCTGGTTGTAGCCGATAGTACCTTTATTATATTGGAGAAAACAAACCCAATCATTATATCCTGTAGAATAATCAGGTAGCATTGAATTTAAATACATTAAATTTGTTTAACTAAAATGAAGAAAATCTCAGGCTAAACATTTCGAAGAGTAATACCCATATGGTAGCCATTGATTTCTAAAGCGACTTTTCTCCTTAATATTTAAAATCCCAGAAAAATATAATCAGAGCAATAACAATCTAAACAATTTCAACTTTTTGGACTTAATACACACAACTGATCCTACTTTCACAATTTTAGTTGTGACTGATTAACTTCACAAGTCCAGAACCTGCACTTGTTCTGTTACGGTGAGAGGACAACACTGGGTCCTCACATGCAGGAGCTCACACGGCACAACAAAACACACAACTAATGGCAACAAAAGTTTGAAATGAAAAAGAAGGAGGAATGGGATGAAGAAAGAAGAATTCAACTGAAAGCAGAATAGTACGCATTTGTTAATTTGTTATTTATGAAGCAACAACAACCAAACATCTGCCTCCACCAAACACCATGAACACTTGGGAGAAAAGTCAGGTCCCCTCCTAAGGAAGTGAGGATGAGGAGCTACAAGTATGTGTAGCTTACGGTCCTTACAAGTATGTGTTACTTGGTCATTGTCAGCTACAAGTGAAATCTGAATTTTAACCCTCAGTAGGATTTATGTCCTTCCTGAAGGAGAGTCTTCAATGTTTTGGGCTCATGGGCACAGGCTGGCTGTAAAATAGTCCTTTAAAGTAGGCCCGCCCCACAGAAGATCACTGGGGGCTCCTGAATCCCCTGAACTACTGAGCACTCGTCACTTAGAATGACTGAGGAGGCGAGGTGTCGGCATCAGGAGAAGCCTGCTTGGTTCTTGCATGTGCCTTCACAGTGACACCGACACTTACTCATCAGCTCTGAGTGCTGCTGTATACAGCTAAGCCAAGGTGTGCTTTTACCTTGAGCCAAACTCTGTAACTGATTTCCTCTAACTTCTGCACCTTTGTGTTATTAGATCACCTGCATTCCACCCCCATCACTACCTCCCCATATCAACTGCAACCTTAAATCAGGGAAAATACAAGAGATTTGTCACCCTTTGACAATCACTACTACGGGTGCTGACCAGAGCTGCACAGGAAGCACTGCAGAGTGAGGGGCTCATTACAGTTGCTCAGGAAATGGCAAGTGAATTAAAGTGAAGAATTCGTGCCTTTTACCAGTGTGTATACATTTGTGCTTAAATCTTTACAAAACTCATCGAAAGTCAGCAGAAAAGCAATTGTCAAGACTGCCTGCACTAGGAACTGTCATTTGTGCTATTCTAGGGACAACAGACAAGCGGACAAGACCCGACAGTGCCCTCTCGATGCTGCTGGGTCACGACTCCGTTCTTTCTAGGAAACCATTTACATCTACGCTGTGACTGCAGTTCCAGCTGTGGAGTTGACTCAGCTTGAGCTCAGGATTCAGGCAGTGTCCCACCAGGCTGCCAAGACACGTCCTCTGACGCTGAGACAAGCATTATCATACTGCAGGGGAGCATAAATGGCTGCGTCTCTCCACAATGGCCTTGGAGCCTGACCCTGCTACAGACGGTGCCTCAAGCCCAGACGAAATTCTCAAGCATTCCAACTGGCCACTAAATGGAGGAACAGCAAGATCACTTAGCACATCTGGGGTTATGACTCATCGGAAATTTTTCTTTAAAAATCTTACGTATTATACTCAGACACAGTGTTTTTGGAAGTATATGGATGTGCACATGAGAACAGTACATACAAACTCAATTTCTAGACCACAGACTCTCACAGGCTCAGGCTAAGGTGGTCCTCTGCTGCTTCAGTCTCCTTAAAGAGACCGCAGGCCTGGGGCTGTGGTCCAGCGGCAGAGCGTGCACACCACAGAGCACACTGGGAAACAATACGCACAGCTAACACAGAAGGGCACCGACAAACTGTGGTTTGCTTCCATGGCCCCACTTCATGGAAACCATTGTCTCTAGTGATTCCCTTTGCTTACTACCAAACATAATTTTTCTACTCAGCCACAATTTCTTGATATTAGCAGGCATTGCAAAGTATACAAATGTATGTTAAAGCAGGGAGAAGGTTATTTAAGGTGAGATGAGTCTATAAACAAGTAACAAAGTAGTGTTTATGGAAAAACGAAGTCATATGTGTTTACTATTTCTTCTATTCTTTGCCCTCCATCTCATCATTACCAGTTAAAATAAAGGGTGGTGGTATGGTTAACTTGGACACACTGCCAAAGAATCAGGAGTGCCTACACCTTCTGCTATCTCTGCCGGCAATGTCTGAGCCTTCCCACTGAGCTGCACCCAGACAGCCTTTTGGGTGGAAGCAGCCTTTGGCTCTATTGTTCCAGGAACAATATTCTATGTGTAGGATCCTCAGGTGGTTTACTTGGCATTCATGAGACAACTGTACCGTTGAGCTGTCTGACAGGCACATTGGTCATTCTGTGCATTCTATGAGTGCCATCTTTTAGCTGGGTTGTCTTATTACCAGAGTTCTTTAAATAAATTAGACACGTATGCATAGGGAGACTGCTTCCTCCTACTCTGTGGCCTGCATTTTCATGACTCCAACCATCTTTCAAGAGCAAAAATCTAATTCTGAGAAATTTAATTCATAAATTTTTCTTATAACAGTTTATATCCTTTGTATCTATTCCTATACTAGAAAGTTGAACTCGAATCATATGCTCTTAAAGATATTTCTTTCCTCCTTCAAGTTTTAGTTTTAGCTCTTATGTCTAGGGGTATGATTCATTTTGTATGAATTTTTCTATGATATCAGATAAGAATTGATATTCACTTTTTTACACAAAGATATACAAAATAAAACACACTTAGTTGAGAATTACCCTTTCCCCACTGAACTGCTATGACACTTTCACTAAAACTCACTTCCAGGGCTGGAGAGAGGGCTCAGTAGCTAAGAGCACTTATGGCTCTGACAGAGGACTTCAGTGCAGTTCTGTGCGCCCACACCAGGAAGTGCACGACCACCAGTAGCCTCACTCCAAGGGAACTGACGTCTGCAGGCTCCTGCGCTCTCAGGCACATACTCTCCTGCCTCCCCAAACATTAGTTATAAAGATAACTTAGTGTTTCAAGATGGGGGATAATGATTATAAACACGCTCAGATCAGAGCTGGGTGTGTTGGCACACACTTTTAATCCTGGCACTTGGCTGGCAAAGGCAGGTGGATCTCCAGGAGTTTGAGGCCATCCTTGTTTACATAGTGAGTAGGTCAGTCAGGGCTACCTAGTGAGACCATGTCTCAGAGAGAGAGAGAAAAAAAAATCATCTGCCTATAAATGCTTGCACCTCCTTCTCTAATTTATTAATTCTATTCCATTCATCTACCCTTGAAGCAATATCATATTGTCTTTATTGTTACAGCTTCATAATAAATCAAAATCAGGTTGAATGATTTCTCCCATTTACTCTTCTCTAGCCTAAAACTGCCTCCCCCCATTGTGTGTGCATGTGTGTAGTTAGGTATGTATGTATACGGAGGTCAGAGGTTAACACTGGATTTTTTTCCTCAACCATTCTCCACTTTGTGTATTTGTTTTGAGACAAAAATCTCACTATCTAACCCTGCTAGCCTGGAACTCACAGTGATCTATCTGACTCTGCTTCCTAAGTGCTGAAACTAAAGACCTGTGCCATCTAATCCAGCTCTGTACTAGAGATTCGTTCATTTATTCATTATTTCAGAAACATGTATTTAAGTGTTTACCAGAGATTCCATAAGAGATATGTACTGTGACATAAGCTATTCAACCACTCTGGAATTCATCTTTCTTGTCAGAAAAAAAAGTGCATGCCTCACAGATTGTTATCATGCTTAGAAAACAGATGTGTGTAAGAAAGTCTGGGGACAGTCAGCAGTAGAACATGTGTTTGGCATGAAGGAAGCCTGGGTTCAATGCCCAGCAACGCTCCCTCCAGGGGTCACGATGACAGCAGCCAGCTGACACTTTATGGGCCTCACCCACAGGCTGAACTTAGATGGAAGTAGCACACAGGGACCTGGCCCCTCAGTGAGTCTAGCATGAACCGCAGGCACAAGGGTGTCTGACACCCCAGAGACTTGAGATGTCAGGGAAATATTTCAGTCAGAGACTATCACACAGGCCACAGCTAGAACAGCTACAGTGATTAAAAGACCTGAATCAACAGAATCAAAAAATTCTCATGGCTAAGGCCTCCCCCGTTTTCTAAAACTCCTAAACAAACAGATATGTAGAACAAACAACGGGACAGAAGAACACAACATTTTACAAGGGTTCTTGGCCATCACGTGCTTTAAATATCTCGGTTCCAGGACATCCTGCTCCAGTTTAAACAGGAAGAAGTGGTCTGTTTAGAAACAGACTCTGCTGAAGACAAAAAGAGAAGCTGTCCCTGCTCCTCAGGTTTTTTGCTTTGGCTTTTTCTTTTTCTAGTCCCAGCAATTGGGAGCTGAAGGAAGGGGGAAGGGCTGGAGGAGGGCCATGATGCATATTCATTAACCTGCTGATAGAGACTGAGTGACCCTAAGGAGGAGAAAGTGTCCTATTAGGACTGTCTGCCAACTAGTAAAACAGGCAGGATCTGAGATTGAGACTCTGAACTCAGCCAGTGCCCAGATATCGGGAGCCTGACCCTTTCCAGAGGTCCACCTGACTTTCTGTCCTGAGTCACGTCCCCACACCTACACCCACAGAAGGGAGAGGGTCTCAGCAGCACAGAGATGCCTGGTGGACACCTGAGCTCTCCTAGCTTCAAGAAACTGCGATATAAGAGCCAGTTTGTGGGACTGGCTCTCTGATGTGTCCGCTCCTACTGTGCCTCTTTATGGGAGAGAAAAGGAGTTACCAGCTCCATTCTCTGAGGGTGGTGTCAACAGGACAGTGGGTTGGAGACACAAATCTTCCAGGTTTTCTGGAATATTTAGTGAGCCATTCTGAACATGATGAACAGACAAGTAACAAGCGAAACACTACTTGGGAAAACCCACACAGGCTGAGATGAAAGCAGTCTTCAGCAATGTGTCCTCTTTAAAGTGGCTCTAGTTCCTAGCTGCCAGGACGGGGGAGCTCAACTATCCAAGGCAATCCTGCTAAAGGGCCGAGTTTGCCTCAGACCTGGGCCTCAGATGTGTCTTCTCTCACTGACTTCCTCCTTCTTGTCTGTCACACAGACCTTGCTTGTTAGTCTTGCCGCCATTTCAGCACCGAAAGGGAAATGCGGCCAAGCCATGTGCCAGCTTTAAATGCACTTCTCCGCGCTTCCTTCCCAGTCAGGTGTGTTTTATAATAGCAAACATTAATAAAGACTTTTTTTTAATGACTTAAGATATTCAGTGGCTTTTGTCTTGTAAGCGTCAGCAGTAACGTCAGAGGATTGTATCCAAGGAGCTAAATGTGCAGGACCCAGGGTCAGAGCAGCTGAATACACCAACCTCAGAAAACACAGACAATGAATTGCAAATGACAGTCACAACAAAACCTTCACACAGAAGACGACAAAGGAACTCCGCAGACGCTGGATTGGCTTTCTGTGCACACTGATCCTGCTTAACTGTGTGTGGTAACTAACCCAACGCTTCAGACCTGTGGGGCCACAAAAGAAAGACTCTTTTTTGTTTGTTTGTTTTGTTTTTGGTGGGGAGAGTTGTGATAAAAATAACTTTTCCTTCCTTTAAGTCTATTCTTTCTTTTTATAACAGTTTCACTAGCTGGAGACGGCCAGTGTTTCTGTTTGAACTTCAAATAGAACGAGTGGCATTAGCGAGGCAGTGATCAGTCTGAGGCGATTCTGCTGGAGGTTCTCCACAAAAGGTGGATTGTTTCAGCAGGCATCCGCGTCATGACACAAAATGGTTTGGTAAACCCAAAAGCAGTGATAGTCCTTTCATGGCACGCAGGGCTCAGCACCAGGAGCACAGGCAGGACATGGATGACTGGGAAGCGGAAGTGATGAGCACTGGGAATCGGTCCCCACGGCCCAGGCGTTAAGTCATTTAGGTAAATGGTGCACGGCCAACATGCTTTCTCCACAGCCAGGCAAAGGGCACACGGAGCTCAGGAAGGCGCACCTACACTGTTTGTCTGCACTGAGGACGCAGAATACTTAATGGCCAGCTGCAGCTGAAGGGGGCAGAGGCCAAGCATGGCAATGCAAACTTCCCTCGACCGTCCACAACGCTTGGAAATGAAGCTCCCTTGTGATTAGAAATGACATGTCATAGGGGAATGAAGACTCATTAAGAGTGCTAGGATTTGGAAAACATTGCCAACAAGTCTGTAAGTAAAATCTGTCTATGGGGCGGACTCCTTAGACTGCTGTGCACCATAATTACCTTCATGCAGCACATTCTCCACCACGGCTATCTTCTTACCACAAAGATACACCAAGCAGCAAGGCCTCGTAAAATGCTTGCTCAGATTTTCTCTCTGAGAGACGCTTCCCTTCCGAGAGCCAGTGCAGTTCCAGCTGCACATGAGCTCGTCCCTGTCTTGGTCCCCGGATCCTGATTTAATCTGCTGGGCCCTCCAACTGCACTGAAACCCTACGCAGAGAGCTCTGTCTGGTGTCTGTTTTCAGGCTCCTTCTCCTCACATCTGACGGCCAGTCTCGCTCAGTAAATGCTTTGGATGTACGGATGGGTAGATAAACGAAGACAGACAGGGGAAGGAAAATCAGAAGGGGAAGGATATGGACTTGAAAACTGGCGTGTAAGCTTAGGAGACACAGTAGCAGCTACCAGAACAGGACAGGTCCGTGACTACCAGGAAGCCTCCTCACTTCTCCTCATCCTATCCGCTCCTGTATGTCAGTGGCTCTGCTCTTCCACACAGTTTTCCTGGGTAACTCACACATTTCAGGGCTTTGATGCTTACATTTAGTCTTATAATTATGGGAAATTTATGACGTGCTTCTTTGTTGGCTAAGGAAACTGAGATCTGAATGCCTGTTTAAGCAAAAGACAGGCAGGACTCCTGCAAGCATCACAGTGTTGTCCTCTTTTTTAGTTAACCTGCTTTTTAACTACGGCTACCCTAGTCAGCAACTGCAACTCTGCCGCTACCAGCAGCAGCTAGGCCGCAAGAGCTGCAGCCAGAAGACATTCTGTTCTCTCAGGCACCGACTCTTCCAACACTACTAAGAGAACTTACCTAAATTGCTGACCCACTAAAGACTCCAGACTCAAAGGCTGAGGTAGAATCCTGCTCCCCGGAGAGGCTGGACAGCAAGCCGCTCACCCAGCTCTCAGCTCCTTGTGTCTCCAAAGAAATCCTCGTGATCCTCCTCGCCCCTCGTTATAAACCCTTCTCCACCTGGCTCCTCCCTATGACTTCCTGCCAGCTAGTTGTTGCCGCAGCATCCAGACCACAGGTGGATTGTACTTACTCAAACACATCTTTGCATCATTAAACAAATGCATAAACAAAGTAACATCCCTTAAAATAATATTCTACAACATCACAGAGTTCCACAGGTCCTTTGAGCTTGGCACCCCCAGGTGTCACCAGCATCTGATTTGCCCAAACACACCCATTGAGAAGAACACGCAGCAGCAGGTTTAACAAGGCAATCTTACCCATGGCTTGCTTGCCCATAGCGCACTGGTAGGTGTTCCTGGGAGACTGGTTATGATGAGGGTATGGGATGAGGCCAGCACAAACACCGAGAAGAGTGAAGGGTTCAATCTCCAAGTGGGTGGTGTCTCTGGCAAGTTAATGGAGATTGAGGCAGTTTAGGCACCAAGTACTAAGATCAATGTCTGCTAAAGGATATAAAAATCACCATTTCCTAGCTCCCCAAGGGACTCATAAGATAATAAACTTGGATGCTGGTGAAACTGCTAAAACATGACGAGACCTAAGAATTTAAACTGCTTTGTGATAAAAAAAAATTCTATCAGTGATGGAAATAAAAGAGAAGGGAGCGAGTATAAGTGTGCAACACCACCATGCACACTACCGATGGCACATTACAGAGAGGAATCTCTGCACCAAACACAGGAGCATGGTGCAGTAACTTGCACACGGGCAAGCACCTGCTCTCCCTCCTACCAGAGCCTGCATCGTTGTGGGGAGAGGAGCAGATCTCTGAAAATGAGTCCTCACGAAGCTCTGCAGACAGCGCTGGTCACGAGCTGATGCCGGCTACTGAGCAGTGAAACCTTAGGCTACTGAAGAACTAAATTTTAAGGTTTTCCCCAATTTTAATGGATTTAAAATTTGAAACTGAAATTTAAATAACTCAGTTTCTTTTTTAAACTGTCATATTTATTTCAAACAATTTACATTTGTGAATCTATTCAACTAAGAAAGTTCTATCTGAATTAGAATTTCTAATGAAATTTAGTTCTAAGTATATAAAAGATTTTAAAGATTTACAATGGGAAAATATAAAATATCTCATTAAAAATACTCATTACACGATGGCAGTATTTTGGTCATTGTGGGATAATAAAATATTAAAAATAAGGGCTAGAGATGTAGTTAGGTGGTAAAGAACCTATTTAGCATCTGTGAAGCCCTGGATTCAATCCTTAGTATCCCCTCCCAAATTAATAAGTAATAATTAATCACTATTCTTTTCCTTTTCATATGGTTACTAGAAATCCATCTATATTGGTGGCTCGCACTGTTCTTATAGGATAAGTTTGTTACAGATACCTGCCTAATAGGGGTCAGAATGTTGGTTACTTCATAATACATTTCTGCATAAAATTCAGGTTGGGACTAAATAATAAAGTAGCTCAGATGTTTTCATGGTAAAGAGCAGCCAGAGTATGTAAGGGTTTGTACTCAAAGTAATACATATCATATTCCACACACACGCTATACAGTGATCCTGTGTTCCTCACCCAAGGGCCCATGCCATAGAACCATAGCCATTCAAAAGTTCAAAGTACCTAAGGGGAGAGGAGATTTCTAAGAAACCAGGTTCCCAGCCACTGTGGAGAGCTACCTGTAATGTACCTGGTCAAAGCACTCCTACCTCCTCACCTCTTCTCTCCAGCACACACTAGGCTGTGTCCCCATGCTGCGGGGGGCGGGGACGGGACACTTTCCATGCATCTCTACTGGAAGAGCAGCATTTTCCTGAGGGCTTAGCAGAACCTTAAATATCACAGAACCCTTGTCGGCAGGGTGGGAAGGGCCTAGGGCTTTGTTTTAAAAAGCACAGCTTACAGTGGAACTTTCTACGCTAGAATAAACAAGCGTCTGGTTAGGGGACACGGCCTAGTGACAGAGAATGTGCTAGCACGTATGAGCTCTGGTGCTGGAACAAAACAAGCAAACAAACCCAGAATTTGCTTTAAGTACAGGGTTTTGCCTAAATACTAGCCAGGATAAAATTCTGTAAATAAAATTTATTTGTAAAATACATCTGTAAGGTATAAAGAATAAGTTACCTTAAAAAGAAAAGGAAACACAAAGTTTTTTGTCACAAACAGTGACATATATAAGATTTTATAGTCGCTCATAAATATTGAACATCTAAATGCTCTGAATTTTAGCTTTATGAAAAAGAAAACTTATTTCCTTTAAAATCATAACCACTGTAAATTTATCCTGAACAGCAATTAAGCCATTTTACTACATGTAACATACATTCACTTATTATTCAAACAAAACCACTAAATTCCAGCAGGGAACAAGTTGAAGAAACTATATATGTAGACAAGTAATGTGCCGATGCCGACACACTGGTCATAGGATAGCTGCTGCCCTGCGCACACGCCCTGCGCGAGCACGAGAGCAACATGAAGCACACGGTAAACAGCCAGCACTGGTACTGTGGGGAAGAACGTGGTAAACAGCCAGCACTGGTACTGTGGGGAAGAACGTGGTAAACAGCCAGCACTGGTACTGTGGGGAAGAACGCGGTAAAGAGCCAGCACTGGTACTGTGGGGAAGAACGCGGTAAACAGCCAGCACTGGTACTGTGGGGAAGAACGCAGGCTCCTTCTTTTCATGGGGCACGGGACAGAGGTAAGATCACAACTAGCTGAGAACGGCCTTGAATTTCTTACCCTATGACCTCTACTTCCTGAGTGGCGGGATTACAGGTATGCAAGACTAAACCAGGTTTCCATTTTCATTTTTTCCAGACAGGATCTCTCTCACTTTGTAGCTCTGGCTATCCTAGAGATCTGCCTGGCTCTGCCTCCCAAGTGTTGGGATTAAAGGCGTGTGCCCCGAAAAGGCCTGCGCTACTATGTCTGTCTTTTTCTGGTGCTGGGACTTTTATGGAGCTTTGTATACACTGTGCAAGCACTCTGACATCTACATTTACAAACATGTCTAGACTATGAGTAAAACAACAGAATTATCATATTTACACTATCTTGGTGACTGGGTAACCCCGTTCTATAACACCCTACTGCAGGAAGTTATGCGGTACACGATAAGCCAGAGAAACACAGATCTGTATAGTATGGCAGTGAGCACTGGCAGTGAAGAAGGTGGAAAGAAATATGGGCGTTTGTTTTAAAAGAGGGTCCTCAGAGACACAACAGAGAGACCCCTGACTGGGGTCTGAGGGAGGAACAGGGAAGACCAGGAGCCATCCGTGTTCAGGGTGCCTGAAGAGAGATGGCTGACATAGCAGGTTAGGGGAGGTGAAGGCAGATGGGCCGGGGAATCCAGCGACGTCTGTGAGAGGTCTGAGGACACCGAAGACTGCGGGGGACAAGCAATGGCTGCATCCTAGACTAAGGAAAAGTGGGGTGGAGAACGACACTCCGACCTGGGCACATCTTGAAGGGTCATGTGACAAGAGAGAGTCACTTACAAGTGTACTACAGGCTAAACGTGGTGGTGCACACTTTAGCCCCAGTTCCTGAGCGACAGACACATAAGAATCTCCAAGTCTGAGGCCAGCCTGGATTACATGGTAAGTTCTACATCAGTCAGGGTTATGTAATGAGACTCTGTCTCTGAAAAAGAAATCTACTACAAAATAATTCTTTTATATTCACCTTGAAATGTAGAGTATGAAGGTAATTTCAAAAGCTCATCACCTGAAGGTGTGAAAATTCTGACTAGAAAGCACAGTTTATCAAGTTATAATACCAGTATGTATTTCTCTGGTAGCAGAGAGGAAATGACTTGTTTGGGATTGAAGATACGAGTATGAGTAATAAATTCCCTTTGAAAATTCCACTTTCAGCCAAGTGGTAAGCACCACAAAGACATGCAGATGTCTTCCGATGTCTTCCACACGGGACACAGACACTTGGAGGACACCAGTGTGGTAGAAGAAATGTCATGAACACAGTGGCATCTCAAGTTCACACTGACATATGCTCAGCAGTATTTGTACAACATACTATGTGTGGGGTTCCTGCTCTACAAGAGTCCAGACAAAATCCTACCTAGGAGAGACAAACACATCTTCCAAATTCTGACTCGCTAGCTCAGTGCTTACAGCCATTGGATACTGAAGTCGGAGAGGCAATTCTTTTTAAAAGTGTACACTAAGTAAGTGTACACGGTAGGAGAAATGGTTAAAGATTACTTGGGACGACTCTGTGGCATTTCACTGGGGCAGACGACGCTATGCTTTATTCCCACTCTCCCCTCCCACCGCAGGACCTAATGGGGACAGTGAAAACACACAGTCCTTTCCATGGACAAATGGACTTTGACTGTGGTGTTAACAATCTTACTTACTTATTAATCGTATGCTCGTAGAGTGCAATGTTACAATCATTTTCTTCATTCACATCTAAGTATTCAACTAGACTCTCGTGTAAGAAATCTTCAAAGTTCCTGGGGAAATATTGGCAAAGGAGACACTGAAGCACGTTGTGGTAGTTCTGTACACAACAAAAGAAGACCTGGTTTCCACTACTTCCATAATTCCATTCTCTCCTGGAGAGTATCAGCGCACTGAGATATCTGAAACCCAATTTGATGGGTCACAAGTTGCTAAAATAAAAGCACTGAAGGTGATTCCTGCCAATCTGGTCCCCACTCCTAGAACTGACTTTAGAAACTGTGGCATAAGGGACACAGTATGTACATCAGCAACCGGGTTCTGAGGGCTTTCCTGTGTGAAACATTTAGTGGAGAGTAATTTACAGCAAGGCTCTATAACCTCACGAGCTAAGGTGTTAAGTACTTCCTAACATGCGGGCAATGGCATATGGCATGATTTTTAACTAGTTGCTGGTACTTGGTGGGGAGGAAGTAATAGCCTAGAGATGAAAATATTCGCTCCTTACAGCATATATCAAAGCATGTTACTGCTAACTAAAGCAGGTGTGCACATATTCACAAGCCACTTACCTGTAACCTTGAGCCAACTCTTCCATATGCTTATTTGTGACTGCTGGCTTTTGTTTCTTAACAATTATGTAAGGCCTAGAACAGGAGAAGAAGAACTCACTAGAAGAACGATGTCACCCAGTTCTATTTACAAATAGAGAATATGAGAGCACAGATTCAGATTCTTCTGGAACTTCTTGAGGACATGGAGTATTTTTTGCTGCACGAACATGTAGGGCCTTTCTTGTGCTCTTGGTGATTTTAGTTACTAGGAGGCAGCTACGGTCGACAAACTTTTAAATCATGGACCCTGCTGGGCAGGGTGGTGAAATCCTGTACCACCTGTTCCACTCTTCCTGGGACGGGCATTACCTTTTTCTCTAGTGTATCCATACTACACAGCACTAACAGGACAGTTACTGACTAAAAGGATGGTACAGCTGAGACTGGATACTACTGATGGTTTAGGCACCCACGGACACCATCCACTATACAAGAGAACTGCTGTGAAATCTATGGTGTTGGCAGGCAAAGACCTGTCACTGAGGACAAAAACCAGCATATATTTTGAGGGTTCAAAGGAGATCCAGATGTTTGAGGTGGTTTGATGCACGGCAAGCATCACTGAGACAGACTAACAGATGACTTGGAGCTCTGGTGGCCGCACGTTTACAGAGAAGAGAACACAGCTTCTTTACTGGTGACTTGTAATGAGGGCACTCTGGCAGATTAACCTGTAACTGTCGGCGGTGACTTGCCTCTGAGGGCTTTGTCACCACAAGGAAATGCCCACAAAGAGACTGGCATGCGGCATGGAAACGCCAAGGGCTGCCACTCTTGGAGAAGCAGCTCGTGGAGAGGAGCAAGAAGCCAGAAGGCACGTGTATCGTCTGAGACCCAAATACTGATGCAAAGACTAATGAGCACTGTGAAGCAGGCAAGAAGAGGAACTGATCACTCACAGAAGGGGGCATGAGCTCTTCAAGGAAGTCAGCAATACCTCAAAATCCTGGCTTTTTGCTGAGGAAGCAGACACCTACCCCGCCCCTCTCCGGCAGCTCTGCCTGATCCTGCCCCACTCTGGGAGCTCAGGTCAAGGCTCATAAGAGAGCAGAAGCCAGAGCAGGAAGGGAAAAGGTCCCTTACTCAAAAATTCTCCCATTCCAGCCAGGTCTGTGGTTTGCTACTTCTGAAAAACACCTAGTTTTTTAAGAACATGCTTTATTATATGGATACAGTGAAATAAAGAAATCCCAAACATGCCATTGCTTCTCCTGCCCCCCAGAAGGCCATGCTGTCTAATACCCGCTTTCTTCCTCTGTTTAAGACAGGCTCTCACCACAGACACCAGGCTGGACCGCACAGAGACCCACCACACCCGACACTCAGTCAGCACTTACACAGTCTACTATACTAGTCAGTTCTTCGCCCAGTCACAGGTAGGCACCACCACTCCCATTTCACAGCCAAGGAAAGCAAACGTCAGAGACTTTGGAATACTCAGAATCATAGTCACTAAAAGGTCAGTTAGGACTCAAGTGTGGGTATCATCTTTCTAGGAACATTGTAAAAGAAACCAATTCTGAACAGGTTGAGAGAAAATTACTTTACTACAAGCATTAAGAATTTGCCAGAAAAAAGGGGGGGAGGGGCTGGAGAGATGGCTCAGAGGTTAAGAGCACTGGCTGCTCTTCCAGAGGTCCTGAGTTCAATTCCCAACAACCACATGGTGGCTTACAAGTATCTGTAATGAGATCTGGTACCTTCTTCTGGTGTACAGGCATGCATACAGACAAAACAATATAAACATAAGAAAGAAAAAAGAAAGGAAGGAAGGAAGGAAGCTACCTTGCTTAAAAAATATTAGCCAGAAGGAATGGGAATCAATGAAAGGGGAGAAGTACTGAGAAAAATCAGGAACTGGGACAGCTAAGAGGGTCCAGGGAGCGCTGAGTAAGAGTGCCTGGTGGAAGGCAGACACTAGTTGGGTTTTTGTCTGCTTGAGGGACTCTACGCATGTGTGATGAGCACCCAACGCTCGCCAAGGGAACAAAAGGAGTCTACTTTTCTAGTTACCTTCTTCATCTGTGTCTTCACAAGCTTACTCTTGGCTTTCCCCAGCCTCTTCCCTTCACTCTCGGGTCAAGTAGCAGAACTCTACTAAAACTTTAAAGTTCAGCAGAGTACAGGAGTAAAAACTACGATTGTCAGAGCCAAGTAATTTCTGAGGTCTGCCAAGAAAAAACCAATTCTCCTCTCCTCTAGCTCTGGGTATGTGGCTCAGTTCCGCAAACTGCCAAGTTCCTCATTAAAGAAGACAGTAATTCAGACAATGGTCTCCAACACATCACATACCCAGGAAGACAACACATAACCAGCACCCATTCATAGTATAGCTGGTGGCTACTAGTAATTACTTCTGCTTCTCCTGGCAGATGAACTTCTCTGAGGACAAAACCTGTCTCCCATTAGCTTTCAAACCTGCCATTAACCTCAAGAGTGTTTGATAACTGAACTAAACTCATCTCCACGACAGGGAAGACTAAAGCATCTTCAAAACTAAAAGCAAGGCCATTTCTTTGAAAAGTTCACATAAAAAGACTTCAATTCTTTACAGCAACATACCTGCACAACCGCCCTCCGTCAGAAGAGATATAAACACACCGGTCTGTAAGATTTGTGGAGATAGACACAAACTCATTGATGTATCCTGCTCTTCGCATCAGCCGGAACGTACTGACAAGCTTTTTGTGGTCTCGGATGACACCTAAGATGTTGCCTAAACAGAGAAGACACAGGTATGTCAGAGATAAAAGTAATCTGATTTAAATTACCCATCCACTAATAATACTGAGAAGCAAGGGCAGCCATTTAAAAACACGAGAACTGGTCCGCAGGCTCTAGGAAGCAGCACAAGGGTGTGCTCAGACAGTCTGAGGGACCTGAAGCCTGTGGCCATCACTCCAGACACTGACAAAGAAATTCCCCAAGATTTGTTTCACTGTCCTTGGCTGTCAGCATGGTCTTTGGGGCATAAGGTTCACACTAGAACAGGCAGGTGTGAACAGTGGCCTACTAAATCCAAAGGTGTTGTGTAGAGGAAAAGGGCTGAGAACTCTGCCTTGTACCTAGTTTTGACATTATAGAACCTGCTAGAAAACCGAGATGCCAGGTTTCACCTCCCAGGGTTAGCATGAGGACTCAGAGGCACAGGATGATGCGTAGACTGTTAACTCACCATCAACTCCTGGGAAACACTGACAAGGCAGACAGCTGACCTTGTCAAAGGGCTGACCCTGACTCCAGAGCCTGTATTAAAAAGTGCTAGTGACTCCCTGAATGGGAGGAAGGGGGAAAAGAAGGGAAGAGCTAAGTGGTCAGAGATGAGCACATCAGACAACATGTAGCTACCAAGTCAGAAGAGGAAAGGGTAGGGCACACTGCTGCCAGCCACTGGGGCTCTGAAAGAGGAAATGGAGATGCTCTAGAGGAGCAGAGCATCCTGCCCCACTGCTGAGCTGTAGATGACTGAATGGCGGAACACCACGAGTGAGTTGATGTGATCGTTTCTGCAGAACTCTGTGCGTATTTAACTAGCTGTTGAGGTATCACACAACGCTTATTCAACTATGGATGTTTTAGCAGCTCAGACAGATGGAAAGCAGTAGATGGGCCTCAGTGCTGTTCTTCCATGCTCTCAGAATCCTGGGTACCACAGCCAAAATATACACTGCTTCTGTTATCAATTTTCTTCCTTCAAATCAGCACCTACTGGACACAGCATCTCAGTCAGCATGGGTGCTCGTGTCCACTCCCCCGTCCAGTGCTAGAATCCATCTGGCTTGGAATTCTTGTGCCAGATGCCTATGTAAGCAATCGCTCACACAGAAAAATCAGTTCCTTCAGTGGAGTCTCAATTGGTACACAAACCATACTTAAAGGTGGGCCCCATGCTCAGCAAGTAGATGGCTAAGACAAAAAGAACTCAACAGTGTTCTTGCAGATTTTTTTTTCAGTCTCATATTCCTTTGTTTGGGTATTTTTGACCATACTTTGTGTTTCTATGGTGTGAGTGCGTGTGTGTGTGTGTGTGTGTGTGTGTGTGTGTGTCTGCCTGTGTACTGTTTCTTTAGCTTTTTCTTTGTTTTTTGGTTTGGTTTTGTTTTATTCTAGTTCATTTGTTTTCTTTCTTTTTTTTTGTAAAGAAACAGAAAAGAAGTTGTGGACATGGAAGGGCAAGGAGGTGGAGAGGCCGTGGGAGGAGGGGAAACCATAATCAGAACATATTGTATGGAAAATACTTATTTTCAATAAAGATAAAATACAATTGAAAGGTCTATCTGTGGCCACAATTAAAGCATGTTAATGTTTTAAATACAAAAACAATGAATCAATAGATTTTCTCTCTACTCCCAGAAGATTGCTTAGGACAGTGGTTCTCAACCTTTCTAATGCTGCGACCTTTAATACAGTTCTTCATGTTGCTGTGACCCCTAAACCCTAAAACTATTTTCACTGCTAACTTATAACTGAAATTTTGCTATGGTTATGAATCATAATGTAAATGTCTGATATGCAGGATATCTGATGACCCTTATGAAAGGATCACTTGACCCCCAAAGGGGTTGCAACTCACATGATGAGAACCACTGGCTTAGGAAGAACATGTCTCTGTAGCATGCTTACCATTAAGGAAGACGAGGAACACATTTGGGTAAGAGAGCTCTTCTCCACATAGTAAATTCACATCTTCTACTCCCAAGTTACCAGCCAACTTAATAATGGGTCCATCTTCCATGTCAGTTGTAATATGTGTCATAAGGGCCAAGTTTTTAACCAAACCACAGGCCTAACAAAAAACAGACAGTCGTTTCTAAGAATGAGCGTTAGTCATACAAAGTACAGCTTGCATTTGAAAAGGCTTACCACTTTGTTGGTGGCAATATAAA